>NW_017732063.1:123600-182110 GCF_001890085.2 Hipposideros armiger
AAAAAAAAGAGGAACATACATGATGTTTTACTTTTAAATGTAATTTATAACTATCAAAAATGTGGCCTTAAGTTTTGCACTTATGTCATTATGAAATTTATGTCATTATAAAATAGCAAGAAAATATTTAAACTTAGTATTAAAAAACTACATGTATGTATATATACACATATATACATTATATATATGCACATATGTTTATAATATATTTCATTTTTAATGCAGGCATTTCCACAGAGGAAGATCCTCAGCATAATAGTATTTGTTAAGTTTTCTTGCTTGAATTCCATAGGGCTTGTTAAAACTTTATTTCAATGCCCACTTGAGAGTTCCTTCTGGAGTTCAGCCTGCTTTTCAGAGCTCCGCCAGAATGTAGAGCTGCTATTTATTTGAGATTTGCTAATGTCCTCACAGAGTCAATGTAAAAAAAAAAAATGCTGTGTTTGTGATTTTTGAATCAGAAAGCTGCTGGCACCAAAAAATAAAGAACAAACCCTTGTATCCTGGCAAGCTCCTAACAGCACTGAACTATTAACACTAAATCATTTTGAGTCAAACTTACTTTCCTAAGATATGATCTCTTTCCTGAAATGTGGTTTGTATATATATATATATATATATATATATACAGGTATATTTTTAAATAATAAAAATAGATGAAAATTATTTTTTTCAAAATGACTGCTACTACTTCAAGATAACATATAGAAGTAGCAAATGGTTTTGCTTGATAAAGTTAGCTTCACTGTTGTAACCTTTTGATTTCTGCATTGAAATTCTGATACTACTGAAATGAGACTTTATTATGATTTTTTTTTTTGCATCTGGGATTTTCTAGTTTTTGTATTAAATAGAAAGTGACATGAAGTTTTGTATTTAGTATAAGCAGACACATTCCAATTCTATCAGAAAAAAAAATGCTGACTTTCAAAATAATCCAAAGAAACTCATCTATTACGTGTGTGTGTGTGTGTGTGTGTGTGTGTGTGTGTGTGTGTGTGTGTGTGAAGGTACCTTTAAACACCATTTCATCACTGCTCTGATACTATTCTAATGCCCTATATTCTGACTAGTCACAGAACAGCAGCCAAGTGAAAATGACAGTGACTGACAATTACAGAGGAAATAAAATGGCTTCCAGAAGTGCACTGAGACCTGTAGACCTCAATCAGCTGAACTCCAAATCCATTAAATGACTTAATTTTGTGTGTCCAACTGTGAGTTATATTTACCACTGTACTGACAAGAACAACAGACAATAAATGCAGCCCATGATGCTATTCACCAAGTAGTAACCCTATGCTGAATAAATTGTGTGGCATCTAATACTGTTTATGGGCAAAAACTGATAACACATCACACAGCTTAAAAGAAAATGGCTAAGATAATAATTAATAACATTTGTTGCAAAAGAAAGCACACTTGCAATAAAGAAATGTTAATCACCACATTTAAATATTTTAATTACTCTACTACTGAAAAGATATGTTGCATCGTTTTAAATTAATGTCTATTTTAAAATTAATAAGCTCACAAAAGAGTAAGTGATGCTCATGAATTTTAAAACACACCCAAATTTCATGTGTCTTAGAGATTTGGACATGTTAGCAATAGTGCATTTGCCAAGGGATATTCCCTAAAGAAGAGATAATGTATACTATAATTTGTACTAAAAACTTCCTGTTGATTATTTTATTTTATGTTTTAAAATATTACATTAAGATGAATTTGCCAGTGCTAGAACAAGTTGACTGGTCAAACCTTCATAACAGAAAGGAAATCATTCATTCACTCATCCATTTACTCATTGGAATTTGTAACAGGGTCATAGTTGAAAGAATCCATATAAAAGTGTTATTAAAAATGACAATAAAACCTCATTCCTTCAACAGAATTAAAGAAAAGCTAGGAAATTTAAATAAGAGTCTATTTTCCAGAGGTATACACAGTTCAAGTGGAAATAATATAGATAGATGAAAAGTCCGCTTCGTTTTCATTAGTAATTCTTCATTAATAATTTTATATGATGAATGAGTCTTAGTCTTGCATTAATTTATTTGACTATTTTTCCAATATGCCTGTTCTAGGATTTCAGCAATTATCATCAATTTTTACCTCAAAACCTATGAAAATATAATTTAATTTAATTTACTTTGTCATTGCAATTGCTGACTGGGAAACAAAATAAACAGACTGCATCTAACACATGCATCTTCTACTCGGGAATGAAGCCTATGATGATTAATTATTATAAAAACCTTACCATAAAATGAGCTGTAACTAAAGAAATGAAGCAAAATTGATCAGCACAAAGTTTAGGGAAAATCTAAACTAAGCATACATTATAATCCCTTTATTTCTTAATTGGACGACAAATGGAGTGTGGTGAAAGATGCAATATGAATATATAGTTACTTACACAAAGTGATTAGTTTGGAACCACAGAAGAAAAAATATATACCAAGGCCACTAAATAAGTATATGGTACATTCTTTTAAATAATTTGTTTAATCAACTTGTAGTTTCAATATATTTATAAAAATATATGGTATATATTTTATGTCTTCCTAGAGCAGCAGTTCTCAAGCTTACACAGGGGTCGCCTAAGACCATTGAAAACACATATTTTCGATGGTTTTAGGAACCGAGACACCGCTCCTGTATCCGTCTTCAGGCCCACATGCACATATGCCCACATACGAGTACCCGGCGACCCCTGTGAAAGGGTCGTTCGACTCCCAAAGGAGTCGTGACCCACAGGTTGAGAACCGCTGTCCTAGAGTGTGGGTGTTTGAGAACCATCAGCACATATAATACTTACATGTTATAGCATATATTCTTACTTATATAACATTCATTGAACAGTGTGCTAAAGAGAAAACAGATGTAGAGTTTTTATTTTTCTATTTGCTTTTATAAGCTATTAGGAGCAGAAGGATAAAAGCATTAAGATGTTTATATGTTTGACCTGTACTTAAATTTCAAATCAAAATATGAATGCAACTTTTGCTTTAGGAGCAAAATGATTAATGGAATTCTAAGACAGAATGAGCTATGTTTATTAAGCACCTTTGCATAGGTACATGCAAAAATATTTTTAGGGAGGTTAATATTTCTTTTCATTATATAATAAAAGAAAGCTGAGCTTCAAAGAAGTTAAATGGCCTCCTGAATTTGACGTAGTGACTGATAGAACCAGAAAAAAACAAAAAGAAAATGTTATTTAATGCTAGTCCAGCAAATCAGTATTATATGTCTTTGTTTCAGTTCTATATCATGTTTGTTTGTTTGTTTGTTTTTTAATTGAGGTACAGTTGACATATAACATTATATTAGTTTCAGGCATACAACATAATGATTTGATATTTGTATATATTGCAAAATGATCAGTTAAGTCAACATTTGTTGTCATAGAGTTATAAATTTTTTTGTGATGAGAACTTTTAAGATCTACACTTTAGTAGCTTTCAAATATGCAATGCAGTGTTATGATCTATAGTCACCATTCTGTACATTATATCCTAATGACTTATTTATTTTATAACTGGAAGACTGTACTTTTGACTCCTTTCACCTATATAAGCAGGTTTGTTTTCCTGACTTGATGCCCTCATTCAAAATTCTGTCTCTTTCCTCCACTTTATTTTTACCACCCACTGAAATGTACTGGGAAGCAAAACAATTGAGAAACAAAAATGCAAAAACAGTTGGAGTCATGACTTCAGCCAGCATTCATATTTTGACACTCCTCAAACTATTGGGCTTATTGATAGCAGCAATACCTTCTCTGAGCTCTTTTCCTATGTTTTCCATATTTCCAGTGGAAATATGATACCAAAAATATCCAGTGGATAGATAGCCCAAGTTTTAAAAAAGCCTACTTCTACTTTATCTAAATTATACATTGTCAGCGATATTTTTATGCCAAAGATATGTTATAGTCATTACAACCCAATTACAAAAGCCCAAACTAGCTCATACTACAATAAATGTATATCTTTAAACTTTAATTCTAGTTAGAAAATAGCGTTCCTCCTGATGTTCCAATAATCACTTAAAAAGTCTTTGCTTTTAATCCTTATATAAGAATTCTATTTATAATTTAAAAAAATCTTCATTATCAGCATGTACATTTATCTTTCATATATACAATTTAAGAATTTATGGAATGGTGCCTAATTCTATGGTTTCATGCATTTTCTAGATAATAGGTAACCTAGTGCACTTTATTGATCACTTATTTTATTCAATTAATATACATAGACATGCCTTTTGTACTGGATGTGATCCACATATGCTTACATGTAAACAATTGACATGTTAAACCATATAAAATGTCATAATTAATAAAACACAACCAATTTTAAAGTCATGCAGAAATAATAGTCATGTTTTGTCATTATGTACTTTCCCAATAGCTGTATATGAATAGGGTGATATGCTAGAATTTTTGCCATTAAAAGGGAGCCTTTATTTTAGGTGTGGTTAAGCGCCTCTGAACAGTGTATTCCTTCCTTAATATTAGTTATCAGGGAAGACAAATGATTAGTTAAAATGTAATTTCATGAAAAGATATCAGGAATTCACTTCATCCCAGAACTGTATGCTCTAAAGAATAATCCCAGTTTCCATTTTACACTTTGACGAAGTGTAAATCATCCATCTAATTAGATAATACTGGATAAAGAGTGACAAAAACTTTCAACCAACGTTTTATGTATTTTCCTTTCCATGAGAAACATCTTTGTGTCTTGAGTGATATAGCTCTCTTTCATTTCAGTAAACTTTGATGTTTTCTGCAATTCCATATTCCTTTGCTGGGTTACATTTCAGGTTCATTGCTTCTTCCTAATCCTTAACAGTTCAGGTGAATCTCAACAAATTTCAAATCCACATACACAACATCTCTAATGGCACCTTATAAGTAAATGATCCTGTTCAAGATGCTTTTATGTTTTTGGTGCAAGGCAGAGCAATACTTTCTCATTCTTGTTTCTAGGATTTACATTACTTTAAGGACTGTTTTCAGGGTGATTAAACTCTGAAATAATTTATGTTGCCAATTCATCCTGAATATTTAAATTTTCATATAGAAAACTTTTAAGTTGTATTTACAATTTTTTCAGCATATATGCAGTGACAGGGAAACAAATTATCCTGTGAAATAGAGTATTTTAAATTTTATTCATAATTTTTATATTTAATAAAGGTAGACATAAGAATAATGTAGGATAAACATTTTAAAGCTAGATTATATTTTACTTTAATATGTACAATATATTTGAGATAATTATCTGGCCTAAAGAAAAGGAGCAGAGTAAATATTGATTCTCACAAATTATTAAACTATTAATTAAGGACGAGCTGTTAAGTTTAAAGGAACATATTCTGAAAACCTATGAGTTGGTCAATGGGAAACTAAATTGGTATAATAATCTGTTTTCCTTCTGTTGTAACAGCTTTGGGACAGGGTAAAGCAGGGATCTTCAGGCTATAGCACAAGCCCAGGACCAGCATTTGCCCCCAGGAAAAGCACAGATCTCCTTTGGTAACTCATCTCACTGAGGTTTCTCCTCACTGGAATATTAGTCCTCATTGCTTGTAGAGCTCTTTAATGATTGAGTTTAAGACTATATTAGACACAATGACAGGTTTAGTGCAATGGAAGACAGGACCATAGTAAATATACATATCAAAGCAAAGCAACCCAAATAACGAAAAGTATAGAAAGAGAGAAAGACATGTGGAACAAAGGAAAAACGTTTCACTACATGTAGTTTAAAATCAAAATGAAGAAGAGAAAATGTGGTAAAAGCAATGTTTCAGTAGACAAAAGCTTATGAAAGAATATAAACCCAAGGGTTCAAGAAATTCTGGAAGGATCAGACAGGATACATATAGAGCACACCATACCTGAATATGTTATGACAGAAAAAATGAAAATCAGAATCAGGGAGTAACATATAAAAAGTGGACAGAGTTGGAAAAAAAAAGAGGCACATTATATCTTCAAAGGAACAATAGTAATCCTGAAAGCTGGCTTCTGAACAGAAGTGATGAAAAGCAGAAGACAACGGAAGGACATTTTTAAAGGGCCAAAAATAATGTCAATAAGAAATTCTACTCTCAACCCCTCCAAAAAATTTCTTCAAAAATAAAGGCAAAAATGAAAGATTTATTCAGATGAATAAAAAATGAACAGTATTTAGCAATGTACCCAAGGAAATGTTAATGATCTTTCTAGCAGGAAAAGGATAAACAAACAAAAACCCCCAAAACTTGAGACAGAAATAAATAGCAATACAGTATATATGTATGAATATATATATATATATATATATATATATATATGAATGAATATTCACTCTATAAGAAAATAAATAATGCAGAATTAAAATTCATGAGAACAGCAACACCAAAGACAATAATGAGGTAAATAAAATTCAAGTAAATTAAGACTCTGTAGCATATGCAAAATAAGATACAATATAATTACTTCTGTTGAAATGTAATAAGTTAATTTCTTCATGTTGTAAATTCTAGGCATCCCACCAAAAATTAGTTTAATAATTAAAAAAACTATACAAGTTAGTAGACAAAATAAAATATTAGTGAAGAGTTTAATTCAAAGGAGTAAAAAAGAAGAGAATATTCAATATAAAATGACGAGTCAATTATGAAACAGGCAGTTTCACAGAAGATATGTTAAAGTATATAAGTAATTACACAAAATACAAATTAATAAATCTTCAAATAAAAGACTAAAAGTATCAGAGTGGATAAAAATACCTAAACCCATGTATTTGCTGCACAGACACATGAAAGTTGGAGATGAAAGGATGGAAAAAGATACACTGTGCAATCTAACCAAAAGAAAGCTGGTGTAGATATGCTGATATTTAATATAGTAGACTTTAATGTTAAAAGCATCACACCATGTGAACAGATGCAGTATGTAATTTAATTCGCAGAAATACTTCATGATTTAAAATATACATACGCATGATAAAATACCTTCAAATATATATATTTTTTCCAGCCTACGCCATTGCCGGCCACCCATGGCAGCCCAGCTCCAGGTTGAGCTGCTGTTCAGCATCTTAGCTGTAGAGGGCAGTGTCACTGGCCCTCATATGTGGGATCCGAACCGTGGCCCTCTGGTTTCCCAAACAAGTTCTTAACCATCGTGCCACTCGGCCAGCCCACCTTCAAATATTTTTAATTGAAAGAGTTAAAGTAGATATAGATAAACCTACAGTCATTAAGAAATGCTCTTTAAAGTAACACATGGGCCAAAGAATAAATCAATGGAAAATAGAAAATATCGTCACATGAATGACTATAAAGTGTATCATACCAATACTCATCAAATGTACTTAAAGCAGTGCACAAAGGTAAATTTATTGACTTAATGTTATATATTTGTGTTAATCAGCTTGGAGTACCCTGAAAATACCATAGATTGGTGACTGAAACACCAGGAATTTAGCTCTTTCAGGTCTGGTGGCTAGGAAGTCCAAGATCAAGGTGT
Organism: Hipposideros armiger; assembly: GCF_001890085.2. Classification (NCBI taxonomy): domain Eukaryota; kingdom Metazoa; phylum Chordata; class Mammalia; order Chiroptera; family Hipposideridae; genus Hipposideros; species Hipposideros armiger. The sequence continues at coordinate 131,132 of NW_017732063.1, forward strand.
TGGTCGACTTGGTTGCCCCGTGAGAGCTCTCTTCTTGCTTTGTACATGGCTGCCTTCTTGCTGTGTCCTCCCATGGTAGGCAGAGAGGAAGCAAGCTCTCTGGGGTCTTGTCCTATACGGGCACTAATCCCATCAGGAGGGCCTTATAGGCATGAGCTCATTTAACCTAATTACTTCCTAAAGACCCCATCTCCAAATACCATCACACAGAGGCTAGAGTTTCAATAAATGAGTTGGGAGTGGGGCAACAATCATCCCTTAGCAATACTGAAAAAGAGAAAATGCTAAAAATTAGTGATACGGGTTTCTATTGTATAATGTTAAATAGAGCACAGCAAGTCACAGTCAAAATAAAGAAGGAAGGCATCTATTAATATACAGTTAAGAGCGAAAATCAATGAAAAAGGAAAGAATTACAATAGAGAATATTTTTAAAAGGTAAAATTCATTTATTTTAAACATTGATCAAATAATGCACAAGAGACTGGCGCAGAAGAAAAAGAAAATTAGAGTCACTTACATAAGCATGTAAAATGATGCATTACTAATAATTACAATGCTAACAAAGATAAAAAGTTATCATGCATAACTTAACAGTGATACTTGACACTTTGGATGAAATGCATGTGCAGATTCCTTGAAAAATAGAATTTAACATTAGTGATGTAAAAAGCAAAAGGAAACCTGGATGTTGAAATACCTATTCAAGTTTCACAAGGAAAATCCCTGACTCAGATGGCTTCACTCATTTAAACTTCTAGATGTTCTAAGAATTTTTCCAGCCATTTTTCTAATGACAAATTATCTTTTTTCTATTTTCTGTGTTACAGGAAACAGGAAAATGAAACACGTCTTGTTTCACTCTATGAAGTTATCAAAACCTTGATACCAAACCCTAAACACTACATCTAGGAATAAAATATTACAAAACAATATATTTAATAAAGGGATCTGCAAAAATTCTAAATGAATTATTAATAAATAATCAAATCTAGAAATGGGTGCATTCCAGAGAAGCAAAGGAGTTTTAACATTAAAAAATACATGTATCCAGCCTAGAATATAGAAATCTGGAGGCAGCATCACTTTTCCTCTTAAAAGAATACAAAAGGAAATCCTGCAATTTGTGACAACATGGATGAGCCTGGAGGACATTATGCTGAGTGAAGTAAGCCAGACAGAGAAAGACACATATGGTTTAACCTTGCTTAACAAAGAATCTTAAAGAGTTGAACTCATAGAACCGGAGTAGAATGGTGGTTGCCAGGGGCTGAGGGGTAGGGGAATTGGGGAGATGTGGGTCAGAGGGCACAAACTTTGAGTTATAAGTTCCAGGCATCTATTGTACAGCATGGTGACTATAGTTGATAGCACTGTACTGTATTCTTGAAATTTGCTAAGAGAGGAGATCTTAAGTGTTCTCACCCCATTCAAAAAAAGGTAATTATGTCAGGTGATGGATTATTTACATAATTGTGATAATCATTTCACAACGTATATATGTATATCAAGTCATTATGGTGTGCACTTTAAGTATGTACAGCTTTGTCAGTTGCACATCAATAAAGTTGGAAAAAACAAAAAGCTGGATAATCTCTAAAATAAAAAAATTGTGTTAAACTCATGAGATCTGACAGCTGAGATCACAGAGCACCAAACTAACAAGAAATCTAAGGAAAAATAGGAGTCTCAAATAAGTGATGCGACTCACCCTATTGCCTACCAAGGGCAATCACTGCTACCTTGATACTTGTAAAAAAATTGAGCTAAATTTTATTTTAAGAAATTGCCAAAGGCTGACTGTGGGTTAGCACAAGAGTATAGAATCCCCAGGAGCTATAAACACACGGGATACATGAGCTCGCTCAAGGCCCTTTGCCCTCGCCAGGTGCTCAGGGGGATGATTGGAGGCAGGAGTAGAGAACAGAGAAGCCCCTTTGAGAAGCTGCTTTGGAGGAGGGGGACACCAGACATGGCAAGAAAAGCATTCAGCGTTGCCCAGGGTCTTCTCCCTGTGCCTCCGGTGGAAAACAGCTACCGAAACCACCTTAATTCAGAAAATTAGCAGCACAGTCTGTCAGTTTCAGACAGACCAGTTATGCCTAGAGAAGAAAACAAAACAAAAAACAAAAACAAATCTCGACTCCTGGGGAAAAAGCAGCCCCAAAGCTAAACCCACATTCTTTAGTTTTTATGTGAGGACACCATTATATATCTGGGCGTCCATTTCTGCATCACTTATTGTTGCCACAATAATCCTGTAGAGCAATCTGCCTTAATTCAGCAGCTGAAAGCTCTGGCCATTGATTATTATTATTCACAAGAACAATGTGGGTTGACTGATGGTACTTCTGGGCTTGTTCTGGTTCTCAGGCAGCCTGATGCCATCCTCTTAGGTGACTGCTGCTCTTGGTTAAGCATTTATTTGGGGGGTTGTTGGATTTAGTCAAATCTTTAATTCTCTGGCAGCCTAGCCAAGGCTTCTTCATAGTCTTGTTCAGGTGCAAGAGGGAAAACAGAAGAACAGGGAGCCTTTTAAGTCCCTCAAACCTGGAAAACTGTCATTTGTTTCACATTCTATTGACCACCCCAGGTCACAAGCCCAGTCAAATTCAAAGGTTGTGGAACTAGATTCTATTTTGGTGAAAGGAGCTGCAATTATGTATGGCCAGTGCCATGGATACTGTAGCTGGTGGAGGATTGGTGCCGTTTTTATAATCCATCTACCAAAATGTTGTTAGGAAGGGGTTTCCTTCGTGCACAGAGAGAATGGAAGGGCCTATGAAGAGCCTTCTTTGCCGCCATTAACATTATGGTTCATGTTTATATGATGCTTATGTGAAATGAGAGTCTTCAGTTTGGAAAATTAATCAAGCTATAAACTTCTGATCAGTCTATTTCCTAGAGGTGTGCTGTACCTTATTAATGATTTTAAAAACAAAGTATATCATTGGTGGAAGATAATTTCTCATAATGGAAGATGGATAAATACTCTGAGCTGACATTAAACACAACACAAGCAGAAATAATTCTTTTGAAAAAAGATATAACAACTGTTGCGATCTCAGGTTGGCTTGTAAGTTTTTGTCAAAATTATAATGTCATCTATTGCATTGGTGATATCTCATATAAGGGGAATTAGACAAGACATTTATCACTTTAGGTACATTGCAATGATTAGCATTTAAGATTTAAGAGAAATCTGTTGTTCAGTTTCCTCCAATGAAAATAAACGTATTCGGAGACAATACATATTATCAAATATAAATGCATTTTAAACTATTTTTTATTAAACTATTTTTTATTCTGTAGAATATTTTATTTAAACTGCATAAATATAAGCTACACAGGTCCTGGGATAAAATCAAATAACTCTGTTTAGAATATAATAAAGCGAAAGGCTGTTTAATAAAGAAATGAAGAACAATACACATATTACAGATATATTAGAGGAGATTAAAGGAAGACATCCTAAAAATTCAAGGATGCCAGTGATTTTAGGTCACAAAAGCGAATTATTTTATGTGTGAGAGAAAATAAACTTTCCTCATGAAGGCATTTGTGCTACTTCCCCAGGCAAGAAAACCCAGGGTCATCCCTGGGGTCAAGAGTAACAGATTCACTTGAGAACAGACATTTTTTTCATTCCATTTCACAGGGACCCATTTCTTCCAAATAAGTCCCATAACATTCTCCTGGCATACCTACAGAAGCCATGATGTTAACTAAACTCTGACAGCCCTGTAGCTACAAAAATTAAAGAAATGTTTAGGGCCATCGGTGACTCTTTGCCGGTTCCTTTAGCTGAGACTTTAAATCTCAGTTTATGCGGAGAATTACTCAGATGCATTAGGAAAACCAGCCCTCCTCACTTCACCATTACAAGATGTAGTCACAGACACTTAGTTTCCTACATTCTAGAAGCATATCTCTTTGTCTATTTTGAATAGATTGACTTATGGCCAAATATACTGCTATATACTGATCATGGACACTGCCAGTTACTTTGCCCAGACCCTAAAAATTTGGGGGCGTTCATGCTAAGCAAGACCTGTACATAAATGAATGTCTATGAACATAAATTGCCAGATTGAGCCAGGGATAACCTTAAAATTGATATGTGACAGTGATAATAATAATAGTAATAATAATAATAAAAAAACAATAATGCACTTTGCAATGTAATATTGAATGGCAAATGGAAATAATATGTAGACACAGGCTCTAATTGTTTAATCTTTTCAAATATAATGTTATTGAGTTTTAAGGGAAAACCATTCAATAAGGTATTTCAAAGCAAAATTGAAATCTTGAATGTAAATCTTTTAAGTAGGAAAAACATGATTAAACTACCTGCTTAGCAGTCTGGTGGTGGGTCAAAAAAAGGAACTTCAGTTAAAATCTGAAAATGAGCCAATTCAGAGCCCTGGAACAATATTAACTGTTTCTTTTTCACTCTCATTTAATAATATCTGTATAAACATCCATTAAAAACAAATATCTTAAATATAATTTGATGCCATGAACATGCTTAATAGAAATAGTAACCTCTTCTATTTTCTACATTATAAATCTCGACTCATTCTTTAAGATTCAATAGTAATATCTCTCCCTCCTTAAAATAGCTATATTTTATTACTTCACTGGTTCCAAAACACTTTCCAAATAAATTTAATTTGTTTTTAATTTTTTCACCTCACATTGTTATTAACTGCTTATGAATTTTCTTTATATATCTTTCTCGCCAGGATACTACATAGAACATGGAATATAATAAGTAAAGATTACTATAACACAAAACAACTTTTCTAGGCTTACTTTTTTGTATAAATTACTTTGAGAGACTATGCAAAATAAAACATAATTAAATCAACTGAGGTAATTTTACAAACTCATATGTGTGAGTGTATGTGTGTAACTGCTTAGCAATGTAATTAGGAAATCATTAAATATTAGATATTTTTAAAAATAACAATTATTAAACTAACACATTTGAATCATTTGCTTGCAGAAATTAGAAAACTACAAAATAGGATTAAGATATATTTAAACCAAAATCATACACATGCACATCTATATTTATCTATGTATATATTCCTACATATTCATCATTTATTACTTATATGTGTCTAACTAATACATATTATCTTTATATTCATTTTACATATATGCATACGTACATTCTCTCTCTCTCTCTCTCTCTCTCTCTCTCTCTCTCTCTCTCTCTGTCACAACTTCACATATGTCATGTGTATGTACAGTTAGAGCGTCCCTTCTGGCACAATATGTCTCCTTGTTTCTTAAATGGATAGTGTCTGAAATTGATTAATGCTAGCTGTAGGATCATTATCAAGCAGCCTCAGTAAGGTAGGTGTTTTTACTAAATTAATGGCTATTACGGGAAGTATAAGTTAGTCCCCTTTTCTTCTGAGAATTCCAAAGGCTATTACGCTGAGTGAGACGTACATGGTGAGTCTTAGCCATTTTTATCTTTTATGATTTTTCATTTTATTACTCTTTTAAATTTGGTTTTGTATAAATGGATATCAAAAAACAGGCTTATATATACACATTTGAAATGGGAGAATGGGGAATTTTGACAGCTTACATAAACCACTGAGAATGCATTTAAATAACCACTGAAATCCTGACTCTTTAATAGCTGGTTAGTCATTCCAGCAAGTAAGATTTTTCATTTTGATTCAATACAGCAGTCCTTCCCACAAAACCCTGCATTTCAGAACTTCTGATGGATTTGTCAGATAATAGAGAATTGTATTATATGAATTGAGGAATATGTATTATAAATACGTGTTATATTTCATTTATTATTTTGTGTAGTAATTTTAAATGTGTGTCTTTTTGAGAACATAATTACATTATAAATATTTGTACTTAAAATAAAAATTTCATATCAATTATTCAAGAATAGAAATTATATATATTTTTCAACAACCAAAAAGAATTTCCCTGTAGTTACTTAAATCATAAATGACTAAATAACATTTCCTTCAAACTTCCTGAATTATTTCATTCTAGGTTAAGAAGCAGCATGATGAAGTTTATCCCCAAAGGTACTCGGTGGAAAAGCTATAAGCCATGGAGAATGGGCCTTAAATTCAAAGTGCCATCTCAGAAAGCATAATAAAAATAGATTTCCAGTCTGCCCCAAACACAAATAGTAATGCCATAAAATATGAAATATTGGGAGAATGGTATTGCCATCTTTAATTTTTATAGTGGAGTTTTTCTCAGATCTTCCTCTACGCTAGAAAATAACCTTCTATCCTGTGAAAGTCATCCACCGCTTTTAGCAGACTGAGAAACTTAGATGCAGTCTCAAAATATGTGAATGAAAATATGTGGTGATTTGGAAGATGAAAGAGTGTCGCAAATTATATTGCCATAAACCTAATTCAAAATGGCATTCAAAATTTAAAATTTGAAATGACACTTTCATGAAATAATGTGTTATAACTGCAATCAACAAGGATGGAATTGGAAGGGTTCAGACCGATAGACTTTATTTTATAGATATAGGAACCCGTTCCCTACCATGTGATTACATGCAGCCAAGGAACAATCCTGCATGTAGGGTTCGGTGATTCCATCTTGTTTCATTTTGTTTGATCTTTGGCTTGCAGTGACTGATGAGTGAGGACTTCAGGTAGGATAAAGGGACTGGGATCGTATTTACCTATGGTAAATACTCCTAAACTGGATCCTGGATTTCTAGACCTACGGCCCGAGTGATTGTGTGTATATGTGTGTTTTCCCTGTTCTGCTAGGACATGATTCCATCATCCCTTTGTTGCTGGCATAAATACACCTCATATTGTACTCATCTGCAGGCCATACTCCCAGGTGTAACCAAGTTAAACTGTTAATCAGTTCCTTATAAAAGACGTCCACCTCGCCTCATTGTTTCTCTGACACCTATTATTATAACATATATCAAAACGTGTAATTTTTTCATTAGCACATATCAATAAACATCTATATTGTAAAGCCCAATCAATGAAATATTGAAGAGTTTCTAAGGTTCTATTCTATCATAACCACACATTAATATAAGTATCAGCTTAGACACTACCTACTACAAATGAGTTTATAATAAAACTTATACTATATAAAATTGGCATGACAAAGGGTGGGAAACTTTAAACCACTAGCATAACCATTTTCAATAGCTCTAACCTGAAGATGAATTACTTACTATATATGTCAAATATGAGCCCTTATTAAACATATAATCTAGTGGAGTCCAATAAAAATGACTACTGAATTCCAACAAAAAAAGGTTGTCATTTGACATGACTGATTATGGGGTTTCCTCAATTGCTCTTTAGCAATGACACCTAAATATTTAACTTGCAGCCAAAACAATTTTTCGGAAGAAATGGGGCTGAATCTCTTAAGTGTTTTGTATCCAAACACTGCTGAAAACACCTGATCTGCATACAAAGTATTTTCTCTGGTCCAAGTTTTGTACCAAGTGTCTGGAGTAAGAAAGGTCAAAGATTATACATTATATCACACAAAGCAAAGGCTCTGGCTGCCATAAAACAAATAGCATTCTACTTTCTTTTTTGCTTGAGTCTCTCTACTTTTGAACCCTTATTTTACATGCCTCTGGCATAGGTAGTATTTTCCAAATAAAGCACATCCCCTAGAATAACAATCTCAGGACCAATTTGGCACCCTCAGAGAAGGGATGTTGCTTTTCTACTCAACATTAGGTTCCACATAACCCAACTGGCCCTATATTGGGAGCATAATAACTAATTTTGTTGAAAATATTGAGAATGGTTATCAAATTTAAAGTCTCCAACCCTTTAAGATGAAAGTTTATACCTAAAACCAGTTATGACTTAATACAATTATTGCCTATAGACATTTATATTTTTATAATTTTGTTCTCTTTATTTTGACCTAAAAATAAGGATGTTACTGATATGGTAGCGACCTGTACACTCCCAGGATTTTAAATGCCTATGAGGTTTATGAGTTGATGATAAATCCTCAGTCAGATTCTAAGGTTTCTAGAGCCCAGCTGAGAAAACATTTTGATGTGATGTTAAAAACAAAAAGAAAAACAAACCCAGAACATTCTTTTGTTAAAGTGGTTTCATTTATTAATTCATTTAAAAATGTTTCTTGAGTACCTAATATATGAAAGTTTATCTACTAATGATATGGGTATAGTGATAAGCAAAATGAGGAAAACTTCTGTTTTCAGAGCTCATGTTCTAGAGAGAAAAACAGGTAACAAACTAGGTAAATGAGTAAAATATATAGCATTTTAATATTTGTAAATGAAAATAAAAAATAAAGCTGTGAAAAAGTACTGAAAGTCAGAGGGGTATAATTTTAGACAGAATACACAGGATATATTTGATATTGAAGAGAAAAAGGAAATGATCAAGCAAGCCATGTAGTAAAAAAATGCAAATGACAGTAGAAAGAAATGTCACCTATCACACACTTATAAACTGTAAATTTTAACAAAACTGGTAACAATTCTACAAAGTCATAACACCAAGTCCTCTCAGAGATATGAATAAAAGGAAACACTTACATATGCCTAAATGCTTTGTTACAGTTTTCTAGAAGAAATCTGGCATATAAATTATAGTTAAAATTTACATAGTCTTCATATTAGCTGTCCACTTTTATATTTCTTCTACAGAATTATATACATATATTTATGTAAATGCATATGCATAAAATAATGTTGAATATATTTTTTTCATTATTTTAAGCATATTTTTATTTTTTTAGGATTTTTTATTAAAATACAGTTGACTTACAATATTATATTAGTTTCAGGTGTACGTCATAGTTATTCAACAGTACCCACCTAGCTCTATAAAGTGTTGTTACCACATTATTGATTATATTCCCTATGCTAAAGAAGTGATCATCATGATAAGTCGACCAACCATCAGACACTGTACCACACTATCACAATATTATTATCTGACACTATACATGCTTATTACAATATTATTCACTATATTCCTTATGCTCTACCCTACATCCATCCCCATGACTACTGTGTAACAGCCAATTTGTACTTATTAATCCCTTCACTTTTTTACCCATCCCTAACCCACTCCCATCTTAAAGAAGTCCCTCTAAGATTCCTTATGATACTGGTTTGGTGATGATGAACCCCTTTAGCTTTTTCTTGTCTGGGAAGCTCTTTATCTGTCCTTCAATTCTACAATAAATGGTAGCTTTGCTGGGTAGAGTCATCTTGGTTGTAGGCCCTTACTTTTAATCACTTTGAATATTTCCTGCCAATCCCTTTCTGGCCTGCAAAGTTTCTGCTGAGAAATCAGCTGACAGTCTTATGGGGGCTCCATTGTAGGTAACTAACTGCTTTTCTCTAGCTGCTTTTAAAATTCCCCCTTTGTCTTTAATCTTTGGCATTTTAATTATGATGGGTCTTGGTGTGGGCCTCTTTGGGTTCATCTTGTTTGGGACTCTCTGTGCTTCCTGAGCGTGTTCGTCCATTTCCTTCACCAGGTTAGGGAAGTTCAGTCATTATTTCTTCAAATAGATGTTCAATTCCTTGCTCTCTCTCTTCTCCTTCTGGTACCCCTAAAATGCCAATTTTGCTACTCTTGATATTGTCCTGGAGGCCCCTTAAACTCTCCTCATTTTTTTGAATTCTTTTTTCTGTTCTGGTTGGGTGTTTTCTGCTACCTTATCTTAGTCTATACTGCTGGTTGGATCCTGTGCTTCATCTAATCTACTATTGATTCCCTGTAATATATTCTTCATTTCCATTATTGTATCCTTTATTTCTGACTGGTTCTTTTTCATGGTTTTCATCTCCATTTTATGCTTCCTATCTTGGCGTTGAAGTTCTTCCTGAGATCACTGAGCATTCTTATAACCAGTGTTTGCAACTCGGCGTCTTGATAGATTGCTTATTCCTGTTTTCCCTAGTTCTCTTTCTGGAGCTTTGTTCTGTTCTTTTATTTGGGGCATGTTTCTTTGTCTCCCCATTTTGGCTGCCTCCCTGTGTTTGTTTCTATGTATTAGGTAGGGCTGCTATCTCTTCTGGTCTTCATAGAGTGGCCTTATGTAGTAGGTGTGCTGTGGGATTCAGTGGCACAGTCTTTCTGGACACCTGAGCCATGCATTCCAGGAGTGCCCCATGTGTGGGTTGTGTGTGCCCTCCTCTTGTAGTTGAGCCTTGTTTGACAATTGCACATCAGTGGGAGGAACTGAACCTTGGTCTCATTGGTTGTGAGGCCTGGCCTTAACTACAGTAGAAGAGTTGTGCAGGGGCTGACCCTACAGAGCAGAACCTGCCTCAGCAGGACTCTGGTGCCTGCCCGATCTGCCCCTTGGGTGTGTTGTACTTGGAGATGGCTGGTGATGCTCCAGCTCATTTTGAAGCTGGTCACTGGGGGGCGCCAGCCCTAGGGCCACCTTGGAGGGGGTCCGCTGTAGGTCTACTTCAGCCACAGCCCATGCTCCACTTGGGGCCACCTGGCAGAAGCCATAAATAAATCTGCAGATGTCTGCTTCCCGTGCCAAGCTTGGATGCACCTTGAGAAGCCAAGCCGCAAACCAAGGCCGGCTGCTGCTAATGCCAGCTTAGGGCTGCTCAGCCAGAGGTGAAACAGGACACAGGACACAGTGAAAACAGATGCTGCTTGTTTGGGCTCTGCAAAGCTTTGAGAGACCCTAGGAAAGTCTGCAGCTTGAGGTAAGGCAGGCAGTCTGCATGAAAAAGTCACTGAAAGCAGCCTGGGTGTGCCCGAAAGTTGGGCGGGGACAGGTCTCAAATCACCAGGGCAAGAGTGAACTAATGGCAGAGACTCATATATGGCGGCCACCTGCCTCAGCACAGGGAAAGGTGAGGGCTCAGCAAAGAAACAATGGCCTCCACCAGTTCCTCTGTCCAGGAGAAAGCTGCTTCTCCAGCCCCCGTCCGAAGCCAGACAACTCAGTTCTTCACCATATGTCCCTGTTGCCTTTCCAGCTCCTGCCCCAGCACTGGAGCTCAGAGCAAGTGATTCTGTTGGTGGGTAAGTCTGCACACAGTCCCTTTAAGAGAAGCACCTGGGACTCCAGCTGGTCTCCATCTCACTCAGTCACAATCTCTGCTGGTTTTCACAGCCAGAAATTATGGGGACTTCTCTCCCTAGCACTGGAACCCTGGACTGGGGTGCAGCTGGGATCTCTTGCTCCTCTCGCATGTGGTGGGACCAGGGGGACATCCACAGCTGAAATATCCCTCTTGATCTTTAATGGTCCCATGTGTGTGTGGGACCAGCCATTCTGCATCTCTGCTCCTTTTACCAGTCTTGAGGTGGCTTCTTCTGCACATGCTTAGTTGTAGAGCTTCAGTTCAACAAGATTTTATGCAGTTCTCAATGACAGTTGTTTTGTTGTTTACTTGTAATTTTGATGTGGTCAAGCACAGTGTTTACTTACTGTGCCATCTTGGTATTCCCTAAATGTAATTATTATAACAATTCATAGGAAAAACTAAAACAGATAAATAGAAATAAAAGAAATTAAAACATGCAACATATTTTACTCAGTTAACCCTTCATTGATTATAATGAAATATCATGTAGTTAATAGTGAAAATGAATTAGAGCTATATCAGGTGGCTTTGAGACATTTCTATATTGTGTTTTCAGTTATTCATATTGAGCCAAGATTACATCCTCTATTAACTATAATTTTGGAGCATTGATTCTGAGGCAATACCTTGCAGCTAAACCCTATTAACTCTTTAAATCCTCATTATCCTAATTTAGAGAATAGGTACTTAAAGTAAAATATCAAGAATGAGAAGGGTAATCTAATATGTCAAGACAATATGAAAATACATCTTGTGAGATATAGATCAAGAAATAGAAAATTGAAGCTTAAGAAATGTTGATCATGTTATGTTCTGAGTACATATACTATATCACATATAAATATATACTATATAGTTGACAGAGTACATATAGATTGCACCTTAATGTAACAGAGATTATGCTAACTCCTAGAGATATAATAGTGAAAATTAGAGTTTGCCCTGATGGAATTTAACTGCAGCAGGAATTATAAATGTTATAAATGGGACATAGATATTAATGGAAAATTTTAACTCAAAGGCTTATCCTATTTATGGATGATAGGGAATCAGAAAGTCCTAATTGAGGGATTGATTGTAAAGAATGAGTAATGATTAGACTGAAAAAAAAAGTACAAAGTTAATAGAGATTGTGAGAAGAATGTGAGAAAATCACATCAGAGAGAGAAGCAGGGTGTTGGCAGAAACAAAAAGGGCCATACGACTGGCCTGTGAGAGACATAGGGAGTAGTGTGAAATATGCTACCTAGGGAGCAAGGCATGGTCAGCACGGTTAACAATTTTTATCTTAATCCTGATAGCAATTGAAGTCAATTATAAGTGTTTAAAACAGGACTAGATCGTATATTCATTTTGGAAAGATCACTTTGATCTTAAGATTGGAGCAAAGAGGGTTTAATAGAAAGAGTTGACTGGAAGAAAATATTGCCATATAGGTGAAATGTATTTATAAGTTGAGCACCCAAGACCATGGTGGATATGTAGATGTGGACTACATTACAGAAAGAAATTTGTTAAGCCTTAATCAGGATTTAGATATGAATATTGAAGAATGTTGAAGAATGTTGAAGGGTTTAGGGAGACTCAGGTTTCTGAGAAAGGGCTGTCTAGAGATAAAATTTGGGAGGGATTTGTGTTTCATTGAAATTGAGAAAAAAGGTTATAGTGATTATAATAGTGTAGACAAAAAGTAGAGTGAGAGGGGTGGAGGGACAAGGATAGCACATCTAGTAAGTTCAACAGCATCTGCAGTGGCAGGAACCTGTAAGGAGACATCAGCAGAGGAGAATGGAGCTAAGGAGGAATTAGGCCTAATGATCAGCTTCACTGTATGTATCAGATATACCGTATTTCCCCATGTATAAGACACACCCTTTTTCAAAAAATTTGGGGTCTATAAACTGGGTGCGTCTTATACAGTGGTTGTAGATTTTTTTACTTGCATTTCCTGCTTTTTCGCGCTTGTTGTCTTTGAGCTCACTGTTTCATACTTGTTACCGGTATATTGTGGTAGGTTACGTTTTGTCAGGATCTGCCCAGAAATGGCTCAGAAAAGATTTTCATACAGTGCTGAATTCAAGTTAAAAGTGATCCAGTTTGCAAAAGTGAATGGAAATTGTACTGCTGAATATGTTTGGTCTTCCTCCAACTGAGAAAACAATCTGAGACTCACTACGGGAAGAAGAGACCCTACTGAAAACGCCACAGCAGAAGAAGGCCATGAGAGGCAATATATGAAGACAGCGATTTGTCATCAGACACAGATGAAGACAAGCTCATGATTAGGAGCTTTGACAGTGGTGAGGAGTTGTATAAATTTTATGATGAATAAAACTTGAGTTCAATAACTTTATGTAATACTTTTTTTTTTTTTTTCAAATTTAGGGCCCCAAAATTATGGTGTGTCTTATACATGGTGAAATACGGTATCAAGAAAATAAGACCATATTAAAGACACATTCTCAGACTGAAATATAAAACAAAACTTGACTAGGCTGTTTTCAAGTGACATAGATAAGTCTGTGAGAGGGAAGAACATAAAAAATATCAGAAAAGCAAATTTCCATTAAACATGAGAAAAATAGGTGAACAGTAACAATGTTAATGTAAAGGTTAATACTATAAAAAGGGATAAATGGAGATAATTCTAGAATATCCAGGTGGATTCAAAGGAATCACAGGGATTTTCTAAGAGAAAGGCAGGAGGCTCAGAAGCGAAGAAAGATGTCAGGATGGAAGCAGAAGTCAGAATGATACACTGGCAGCTGTCAGATGCTGGACAAGGCAGACAGGAGTCTCCTGTAGAAGCCTCCAGAAGGAAAACAGCTCTGCTGATAGCTTGGTTTTATCTCTTTTAGACCTTTCAGACGTCTGGCTGCTAGACTATAAAACAATACATTTGTTTTGTGCTACGACCCCGAGTTTGTGGTAATTTGTAGCAACAGCAGCAGGAAAGTAGTGCGATGGCATATTTCACAGTTTGGGAGGATGTGATTGGTGTGAGAGCACTTCACAGAGCACCCCTTTGTTTCTCGGTCACTGTAGTGACACAAAATGACATAGAGATTACTCACAGAAAAACAGAAAAAAAAACTTACTTGGCATTTTATGAATTCTAGAAATTATATCACTTTTTAATATATTTTTAATATACAGAATCGAGTATATTTTGTATGCGTGGTTATGCGTGTATGTATATATCTTCATTTTGAAAAATAACCAGCAACCCCCAATGGCAGGTGACATGATTCAAATTATGTTATCACTGTCTCTTATTTCCAGTGTGATGTACTTTATTTTCATAGATACTTTTTCTCTTTATGGCTAACAAATTTCTTAGCTTACTAATTTGCATACAGATACTACTCTCTGTTCTGAAGCTAATATAGGCTGGGTAAAGTTTTTAAAGTAAGAAGACACCAAAAATTCCATGTTTATAAAATAGATTAAATTAATTACATGTGTGGAGTCGCATAGAAAGAGTAAGTTAGTTTTCTCTATTTGTTTGTTACATTTTCACCTCAAATAGGTATAACACTACCTTTCAGAGACAGACTTCTCAATCTGTCATTATTTTGGCATGTGGACCTCCAAATCATGTTTTTATATCCAAAGTCCTTCATCATGTGTGATTTGGAATTTACAAAACTGTATTTATTCAAGTAAAAATATTTACTAGATGTTTTAATATAAAGAAATATTTCTAAATGCCATTATAAAATACAGAGATGGTAGCAAAGTTTATGGCAGACTGTGAAATTTAGAATTCCTCCTATGGTAAACATTATTGGGCTACAACGTAACAGCCTCACATTTATCAACAAACTGCAGTCATGCATTATGGATGCTAACTACAAAGTCACAGCATTCTTCCTTTATTTCAAGCCACTGAAATTGTTCAAACTCCAAAATTTCTGAAATATTTTCATTTTCAAAAGGGGATGTGCTTCCTTCTAAGGCCTTGAGGAAAAAGAGTAAAGCCTGTTTTTACTTTATTTCATATCTGAACATCTGGGGTAATTTTGCTTCGATGCGACTTTGAAAGTAAGAGATCCTTGCTTTCCCCTCCATCAGCTGAAAGCAATGTAGCATTAGAATTCTCTGCCCATCCTATTAATAGATTTTCAACTGAAGCAAAAGAAATTCAAGGCCTCTTTTAGATCTTGGAGAATTTTGCAGCAGTATCACCAGCAAGAGACCTCAGAAAAAAGCACACAAAGCAAAACATACTTTTTGATGTGATAGGAGATTTAGTGTGCTTAGCAAACTCTTTATTCTGATGTAGCATTTTTTTTCTCAAGCTACCAACACAACACATACATTATCTTTTTCCTATATACTTTAAATAAAAACAGAAATATTTAAAAATCTTAAGAGAATAAATGAACACTTCAATAGTTCAAGAACATATAATTTGAAATTAATATACATTTAGTTTGGGTTTCTATCCCATGAATATAGTATAATTTATTACTTGTCAAAATAAAAACTCATTTAGGGGAATAATGATTGCACACTATATTAATTAGTTTTGTTTTTTCTAATTATTAAAATTTACATGCATGCAAACAAATCAACCAATCTTTGTAAAGCTTTAACTTAATGTAATTATGAAAAGTATCTAAACATTGCATCTTGGATTGGCTTTGCAAAGATTGCAAAACTAAACATAACTATCCACTAATTGCAGAAGATGGGACAGTAAAAAAAAAAAAAAGAGAGAGAGCTAAAACTATGTTGCCTCACATGGAAATAAGAGCTTTACAAATTATGAATGCTAGTGGGTATTTAATTTTTCCCTCCTACATTTGGTCTCCTTTCTCACTAGCCTAATTTTAGTGTTCAGTGGTGTGAGACTAAATGTGACCCATAACTCTAAGGGTGGTGTCTAAGGGGCAAGACCTGTGGCTATCAATCAAGGCTGTGCAACAACGTTTTTTAAAAGATTTTTTACTTATGTCCAGGTTTGTGGATATCCAAATAATAACATACCTTCAGGGATTAATTCAGAAGGCCCAGGAAGACATCCTAGCATTCATATGCTTTCTAAGATCCACACATGATTCTCATATAAAACCAGTATTGAAAACCACTGGACTCAACTTTTCAAGATAATTCTAGCAATGTTGACAAGGTGATTGGTTCAGTATACACCTTCGCAAACCAATCAATAGGATGAGATGCATTGTTTAGTCTGCAAAATTTGAAGCAAGAGTGAAAATCAGTATGGAAATCAGAACATTATCTGGTGAGTTTGGGGGCACAAATTGTCTTTCTTTCTCTTAAAAGTTTGGTGCATGAAACCACTTCAGTCACTCCAGGATGAAGTCAACACCAAGAGTAATGAAATCCAAAGAGTACAGAAATATTGATTTAGTTGTAATTATCCATCATTTGCAATATGTTCAAACTTGATCATTTTCAGTTGAGCCAATAACAACAAAAACTCTTTACTTTTTTGGATCAAATAGGAGTTTAATATTCTCTTACTAAAACTATTTGACTGAAATAAAAAAATAGAAGTCTTTTGGGCCTTGCTTTGTCATTTAATGTGGTTCTAAATTATAGTTTTTCGTTTTATGCATTATGTTCATTCTTTGTTTTTATTTTTTCATTATTTTTATTTTTCAATTACACTTGACATTCAATATTATTTTATATTAATTTCAAGTGCACAGCATACTGGTTAGATATTTATATTATTTATGTAGTGATCCCCTGATTAGTCTAGTACCCACCAAGCACTATACTTAGTTATTTCAAAATTACTGACTATATTCCCTATACTGTACTTTACATCTCTGTGACTAGTTTGTAACTACCAATTTGTACTTCTTAATCCCTTCACCGTTTTCACCCATTCTCCCAACCCCCTCTCATATGGCAACCATCAGTTTGTTCTCTGTATCCTTGAGTCTGTTTCCCTTTCATTTGTCTGTTTATTTTGTTCTTTAGACTCTACATATATGTGAAGTCATATGGTATTTGTCTTTCTCTGTCTGATTTGTTTCACTTATCGTAATACTTTCTAAGTCCATCTGTATCATTGCAAATGGTAAGATTTCATTCCTTTTTATGGTTGAGTAATAAAAAATAAAGCACACACACAAAAAAGAAGTGGTACATATATATTATGGAATATTACTCAGAAATTGCCGTGCCAGAAGCGATGTGTGACATGGAGCGTTGTCATGATGGAGGATGATTTATGGCACATTTTCAACCACACCTTTTCTCACACTGCAGCTCACACCCAACTGACTGCACTGGACAAGTTGAAACTTGTCACACACTGTTACTAAGATTTGATGGAAATACTATTAGCATCAAATAGAGATTATTCAAAGGCAAATTATTAAAAATTAAAATTGGCAACTTTTAGATATAAACAAAATATGGAATGGCCAGACACATTTATGCCTATGCTACAAATTGCATAATGATAAATTCAGTTTATAAACAAATAGGTCCTAGAAAAGTACATATTAAGTGATAATTTATTCAAATTAAATTCCCTTTTCCACTCTTGATCTGTGAGAATAGTAATGAATTCAATATCCTTGGTGTGATAGATTGAATAATGGCCCCCCAAACATCAGTGTCCTAATCCTTGGAGCCTGTGAATATGTTAATGACAAATGGAACTTGCAGGTGTGAATAAATTAAGGTTTTGAGATAGGGAGGTTGTCTTTGATTACCTAGAAGGGCCCAATATAATCACAAGAGTCTTTTGAAGAGGGAGACACAGGAGCAATGTAATAATTAAGAAGCAGAGAAAAGGTGACGTGATGATAATGGAATCAGAGAGAGATTTGAAAATGCTACACTGCTCCTGGCTTTCAATATGTAGGGCGGGTCCATAAACCAAGAAATAAGGACAGCCTCTAGAAGTTGGAAAGGGCTAGGAAACAAGCAGATTCATACCCAAAGACTCCAGAATGCGCTTGCCCTGAGGACAGCGTGATTGTGGACCAGTGAGACTGATTTTGTACTCATTATCTCCAAAGCTTTCATTTAATGAATTTTTACTGTTTTAAAAGGCTGAGCATGTGATAATTTGTTACAGCTGCATTAGTAAAGTAATACACCTGGGAATAGGAACATCCCCCTTTTTCAAGGTCGTATGGAAATGTGGGAGCCCTGCCCCACAATTAGGGTCATCAGGGAGAGTCTCTAATTTCCAGCCCATCATGTGAGCTTCTGAGCCCCTTCCACAATTCTGAAAAACAGTGAAGCTTTCTTCTGTCATTCCTTGGATTAAACAGAGAACTCTCTGAAATGTTGTATTTCAATACCTATGACTCAGTTGCTCTAAATAAATTGTAGGACATTCCCATAGAAACTCAGGTTGTATTCCTGGCTCTGTGCATGACCTTGCACCCTGCCAAACACTCAGTCTGGTTATTTCCTTCTTCTTCTTTTTTTTTTTTTTAAATCAGCAGTACATTTTTCCAGTCTTCCTTCTCTAGGATATGTAATTTAATCTCTTGAATTAGTCACTAGAAACAAACCCAGTGTAATCTCTTATTGGTTTGGGCAAGAACATTAAAGCAGAAAACATACTTTGGGCTAGACTAATTGAAACAACTAAGATATATTATTAACCCCAGAGATATTGAAGCTGATGCCATCGTTATATCACTAGGGACAGTTTCTTCCATCCCCATCTGCTGAGGCACACGCCAGATTTTCATGACTTTATTGGAGCTCCTTTGCACCAATTAATAAGAGTCTGAGAATCAATGCAAATGTTTTCTTAAACTCTTTTATTGTCAAGCAAAGGAGAATGGCTTTTCCTTCATAGCCTTTGTCTATTTTCTTCTTAACTGATTTAAGTAATATTTAAATAAGCATATTGTCAGATATCTGGCTTAACTTAGAACATTCCCTGGAAAGAAATCTATAGAAAGAATCCAAGAGCTAGATATCAGCTCACCCTGAATTCTTTACCCTTCATATTTGTATATTAAAGAGCCATGGCCTGAACAATGCCTAATACCCACAGTATCAGGAGTATTTTAAATAAAATAAATTATGTTAAGGTTTGAACAGCTAAAGCCCCCTGCTCTTGTGATCTCATATAGTTATTGCCCCAAGATCCTAGATGTCATAACAGAGTTGAATTGGGGTGAACACTGAGTCATTCAGGGGTTAATCTTGTAAGTATTCAGGATTTCTGGGTTTAGAATTTTGCAAACTAAATCATGTAACCAAGCACAGTCAGGTCATGACATATCAATAATATTTAAGAAATTAGTTTATTGTATTATAGTTGTTGGTCAGCTGGTAAGACAATTTCAGCATCTTCTTTAAATAATAATTTGAAAATGTCTCTACTAAATCAATCTAAAATGTATCAACATTTGTGAAATTTATATTTATATATTTTTCATCAAAGTAGCATTTTTGATGAGTTGAATGATGGACTGAACAGTCAGTTTTGTTGTTAATCTTTCATTCTGGCATCCCATTCTATTTATTCCAATTATGATATTTCATGGATATTATGAATTCTTTATATGATATATTAGCTTATGCATTTTTAACAAGACAAATTGTACTGAAAAAAAGACACTATTATGATGAAACATCCCTAAACTGAGGGCATGAATTCTGACATAAATATATATTTTTCAAAGAAAATCAATAATGTTTTTTTTCAGTTGGTCATTTCTAAGACAATGTTTTTACTAGCCTTTAAGATAGTAAAACATAATTTAAGGATCACACAATGTAATTAAATAAAACAGTACATTATTTATAGAATGCATCTATTTTCATGATGACATGAAATTTACCAACTCAGGAAAAATCAAACAAAAACAATTTATTAAAATTATATGCATTTAAGTAAGACAGTAAAAAATGAAGTGATTGCATTTGCGCATATGAATGTCTTTTTCTAGCTTGTAAGTATTTCCTTAATCTCAATAATTTCATCTTTTAATACATGAAAAATATAAATACAAAATGAATCAATTCTTATGAAATGAAAATATTTTCCATAAACTAATTTGATCACTTCAAACATGATATATATTTGTGTGCGTATTTAATAAAGGCATTAATTTCTGCTATAACCCCTATTACTTACACAGTCTTGTTAAGACAAAAGGATCAAGAGAATAAAAAAGAAGTCTGAGTTAATAGCAACAGAGAGAAGTGTATATATGCATTATTATTTATATAGGCCATTATTATACAAGAACAAACAAACAAACAAACAAAAAACCTATACTGCCATTTGGGACAACATGGGTGGATCTTGAGATTATTATGCTAAGCAAAATAAATCAGGCAAAAAAGGTCGAGAACCATATGAGTTCACTCTATGTGGGATATAAAACTGAAAGCAACAAACAAACAAAACAAAGAAACAAACAAAAATCATAGAGAGGGACAACAGTTTAGTGGTTACCAGAGGGTAAGGATATGGTCTATTTTGCTGCACATTCCTTGTGAGCTTGAGAAAAATGTGCATTCTGTTACTGGATAAAGTAGTCTTTGGTGACAGTTATAGCTAGTTGCTTGACGGCGCTCTTGAGCTCCGTTATGTCTTTACTGATTTTCTGCCTTCTGTATCTGTCCATTTCTGATAAAGGGGTGTCAGTGTCCTGAACTATAATAGTCGATTCATCTATGTCTCTGTATTTTTATCAGTTTTTGCCTCATCTATTTTGATACTACATTGTTAAAAAAATACATATTAGGGATTCTTATGGCCTCTTGAAGAATTGAACCTTTTATCATTCTTTAATACCCCTTATTATTGCTGGTAATTTTCCTCTTATAGCTATTTTTAGCTTACTTTTGATTACAGTTAGCATGATATATTTTTCTCTCTCCCTTTATTTTTAAAACATATGTGTCTTTATACTTATGGTTAGTTTTTTATAGAACTCTTATAATGAGGCCTTTTTATTTTACTTTAAGAATATCTGTCTTTTAATTGCTGTATTTAGACTATTGACATTTAAAGTGCTTATTGATATGGTTGGATTAATATCTACTATATTTGTTACTGTTATCTATTTTTGCCTTTTCTTCATTACTTTTTTTGTCTTACACTCTTTTTCTGTCATTGATACTTTTAATTGAAAATAATATGTGATATATATATATATATATCATATATATCATATACATGATTCTATTTTCTCTTGTGTTTTAAGCATATCAATTATACCTTTTTCAATTGTATTTAGTGCTTGCCATAGATTTTGTAACTATCTTTATAATTAATTAAAGTCCACTTTCTAATAGCACTAACCATTTCATGGTTGGTATGACTAATTTTTAATAACAAAGTATTCCTAATTTCTTCTTTCTATCCCTGGTATCATTGTGTATTACATGTACTCATAAATACAAAATAAAATACATTGTTACTATTAGTTTTTCATTATCCATTAGATCAATTAAAATAAGAAAAATAAAAGGTTTTATTTACCTTCATTTATTCTTTCTCCAGTATTTTTCCTTTCTTTATGTAGACCCAAGTTTCTAATTTATGTTATTATTCTTCTCTCTGAAGAATTCTCTTAACATTTCTTCTAAGGAAGATCTACTGGCAAAAAGTTTGTGTAATGGTTTTGTCTGAGAAAATCTTTATTTCTCCTTCAGTTTTGATGAAAAGCTCCTCAAAATTCAGAATTGTATGTTGTAGTTTTATCTCTCAACACTTTAAATATTTCACTTCAGTGTCTTGTTGCTTAAATGGTTTCTGAGGAGAAGCTCAATGTAATTCTTATCTTTGTTCCTCTATAGGTATGTATGTATGTATGTATGTATGCATGTATGTATGTATATATGTACGTATGTATGTATGTATTCTGTCTTCTTTCAAGATTTTTTTCATCTTGGATTTTCTGAAGTTTGATTATGATATGCCTATGTGTAGTTAGGGTGGGACATTCTTCCTTCCTGGTATGTTCTGAGATTCCTGGATCTGTGGATTGATGCCTAACAGTAATGAGGCAAATTTTCAGTCATTTTTCAAATACTTCTTCTATTTCTTTTTCTATTTCTTCTCCTTCTGGGGTTCCACTATGTGTGAATTATATTTTTGTAGTTGTTCCGCAGTTCTTGGATATTCTGTTTTGTTTTGTTTTTTCTTTTTCTTATTTGTAGTCTTTTATCTCGTTGCTTTTAAATTTTGGAAGTTTCCATTGACACACTTTCAAGTTCAGAGATTCTTTCCTCAGTCATGTGTACTCAACTGATGAGTCCATCAAAGATATTTCTCATATCTGGTACAATGTTTTAGATATCTAGCATTTAGTTTTTATTTTTTTCTTAGAGTTTTCTTCTCCCTGCTTACATTGCTCATATATACCTGCATGCTGTCTACTTTTCCCATGAGAGCCTTTAGCATACTAATCATAGTTGTTTTAAATTCACAACCTGTTAATTCCAACATCCTTGTTATATTGGAGTCTGGGTCTGATCTCTGTGTCTTCAAAAGGCCCTTTTTGCCTTTAAGTGTGATATTTGAATCAGGGGACTGAGTAAAGATCACCCTCACCAATGCTGGTGTGCATAATCCAATCTGTTTAAGGCCTGAGTACAATAAAAAGGGGAAGAAAGCATGAATTCTCTCCCTCTGCTTGAGCTGAGACATGCATTTTCTCCTGCACTTGGACAGTGGCACTCCCAAATCTTGGGCTTTGGACACAGACAGACATACACCATCAACCTTCAATTTCAAATTGATATATACCTGTTTAGACAAAACAGTGAAGCTCTATTCTGCCAACCTTCTTTCATAAATTCACTTAACTCTTATAGAAAAGTTTCACAAAGTAATTGCTCTTTGTATGCTTTTATCATGAGGGTTTCTGATAAAATGTAAATGAGTGGTTCCAATCCGTTTGGATGGCTCCTAGTGGTGGCATATAAAATATATTTGAGAATTGTTCTCTGCATACCACTGATTTCTGCTTATTAATTAGTTAACATGAACCAACATTTCGAGTTCATAATTCTCTTTTCAGTCTTATCTGTGTGATTAACTCATGTGTTAAAATAGAGTTATTTACAGTTAAAAGTGATACAATCATTTATATTTATAAAAGAATAGTCCTTATGTTTAGCTTGAAGAGAAGCTCTGAGTCAGTGAGAGTTGAATCAGCCCTCATTTTAATCTTCTCCATTGGAAGTCAATCAATATCTGACTAGAAATTTGAAGATTATCAGTAACTGAGGAATCAAAATAGACGTGGGTCACCCTCCTCTTCCCAACATTAGCATCCTGGATGTTTCTCTCTTTGATAACAGGATGTACACTTTCATTTTGTTTAACATTATAATATCCATTCCAGCTGTCTTGCCATTGGGAAGTCTTAGGCATTTCTGCTGCTTTTTGTGAGTGCCAGAACTAAATAGGGGGTGATGATATATGGGGTCACCATGGGGTGACACATTTGAATTCACTGGAGTTTGCCCTCTCAGCTCAAACAAAAAAATAAAAGTCACAGAAATATATACTCCATTAAAATAATTTGCTACTATTCTCAGAGGCAAATTTTTTATGGTCATGTGAAAAGATAGTTCAGTCAGATATATAGGTTTCATCTTTGTTTCCCAGAAATCTTACTCGAAACTTGATTTAAAGACATAGATTGTTGACATCAATATTTAGAGAATGCATGTGTGGTAAAACAATGACCCACCAAAGATTTTCACATCCTAACCTCAGAACCTGTAAATGTATTACCTTACCTGGCAGGGACTTTGCAGATATGATTAAACTGACATGTGGAGATTATCCTTGATTATCGGGTGAATTCAAAATAATAGTAAGCATTCTTATAAGGTCAAGAGTCAGGAGATTCACTCCCTGAGAAGGTGACAGTGTGACTGAAGCACAGGTCAAAGTCAGAGAGAGATTTAAAGATGTTAAGATGCTAGTTTTGAAGGTGGAAAAAAGGGCAATGAATAAAGGAATGCAGGTGACCTCTAGAAACTGGAAAAGGCAAAGAAACAGATTCTTATATAAAGCCTCCAGAAGTGACCAGCCTTGCGAATGCCATGACATTAACTCGGTGAGACTGACTTTGTAATTTAAAAAAAAAAATGACTTCTAAAACTGTAAGATAATATATTTGTGTTGTTTTTAGTCATTACTAAGTTAGGGACAAGTTGTTAGGACAGCAATAGGGAACTGATATAACAGAGAGTACACACTTCTCTCAAGCATACATGCTTGACCCGTATAATAAATCATAGAACAAGTATCATGAAATTACAAAATAATCGTAGCTAAAGATAGGTAATTAACTTGGAAGTTAATACAAAAAGTAAATAAATAAAATGCTTTAGGAAATTTGAATGTGCTTTACTAAGTAATTCATGGATCAAAGGAGAGGTCAAAATTGATACATAAAAACAAAAATAGTATAAATAAGTAGAAGGATATATAGAGCCTTAAATCTTACATTTAAAAATAATAAAACTTGAAAAAATACTGAGCTAAGTCTTTAAATTAAGAATTTAAGGAAAGAATATAAAAATTAAAAAAAATAAAATTACGTGAATGAGATGTTGAAGATATGTGAATAAATTAATAAAATAAGAAAGAAAAATACAAGAGTGAGGGATTTGTTTCCTGGTCAGCAAGAAGCCCTGCAAAAACAATTGACAGAAGGCTGGTGAGAAAGAAAGAATGACAATGTATATAATTTTTTTCCACTTAGTGTTACTTCTCCTTGGCCACTGTTCCTCAAAAATCTTCCGTTTGCTTTCCCTTTACTTCAGTCATGTTCTTTGCCTAAGTCCTCAGTTTATTAAGACTAATTTGAGCTAAACATATCCTAGATCCAAGATGGATCATGCTTAAATGTAAGTGTATCTAAGCAAGGAACACCTTCCTCTACTTTCTCTTCAGTTTCTTCCTTTTTTCTTCCCTGGACAACTTCCTCTAAGGACAAGACCTGGGCATCGAAGACAATGTCAAAAAGGTTATCAACCAATCAGTCTTTTTCCTTAGCTTAGATTGTTCATCGTTTCAGGGCATTTGAGACAAAGCTCAGCCTAGTCTCCCAATGCCAGTAAAGATGGCTGCAGCTTTTTATAGTTCCTGAACATGTCTATGACACTGAAATCTTTCTGAAATTAAAAAGAAAATGAAAAAGAAAGGAAAGATGTAAAGAGAGAAAAGAAATAAAACAAGGTAAAGAGACAAAACAATGTCCAAAATGTTCATTAACAGAGAAAATAGAAAGTACACATGACAATATTGTAGATGGAAAATATGCCAGGTAACCAGACAATATATGATGTAGTAAATTTCTGTATTAAAAGGAAGAACAAGGTGATGGTTATGTATTTAGTATGGAAAAAATTTAGAAGTATTATATTATTTAGTATAGTATTTAATATACCACGACATGTTATGAGGTTGTTAATCAGAAAAATAAAAAACTTAAGCTCTATTTTATGATTTCTTTAGGATTCATCCTTCAAGATGGCTTGCACACAAATGATGGGTAATAGACTTTAAATACTGCAGACAAATATTTACTACGATTGTGATTATTTATGAATTTCTTATACTTTTTATTTTTTGTAATTTGGGAATATATTTGTTCACTAGCTCAGCTTTTCATTGTATTAGAAAAATTAATCATAAGCTATTTTTCTAAGTGTATTTATTCATTTTAAACCTATTTACTTCTTATTGGTTGCATAAAATCCCGTTAATGCAGAGTTATGCTTTAGACAACATTATTTCATGCATTTTAATACTTCAAGTAGCTCTTTTTTTTGCTTTCTTTTTTCTTTTTAAAGATTTTATTGGGGAATTGGGGAAGGGGAGCAGACAAGTTGTTGTCCTTCAGTCTTAGTTGTGGAGGGCGCAGCTAGCTCAGCTCCAAGTCCAGTCACCATCCAGCTGCCTCAAGCTGCCATGTTCAGTCTTAGTTGCGGGTGGGCATAGCCCACCATCCCATGTGGGAGTCGAACCGAGGACCCTGTTGCTCAGAGCTCGCACTCTTAACCAACTGAGCCACTCTGCCAGCCCCTCAAGTAGCTCTTAAGTCAAAAGGAAGTGCATACGTATGTTAATTCCTTGTTGGCACAATTAAATCTTCAGAAACCCAGTGAAACATACAGTTAGCATGATTAATATCTTATTTATCTTGAAGTAAATCAGATTGCTGATAATATACATTTATATTTACATTATATTTAAAAATTATAGGAATCACAAACTACTGTTTAAATAACTTTTAATCACAAAGGCAGTCATTATTTTATTAACTAATTTACTAAAAATAAATTATTACACAAATCTCAGAAATATACATTATTTCTGAATTTATCAACTCCAAAATGACCTCTACTACTTGATCATATCATGATATCGGGGACATAAAACAGGACATTTGCCTATGAAGTGATGTGTTGTGGGGGTAGAGAGATAGGTGTCACATCTCGGCTGCTTGCACTTTAGCTTTTCCCAAACATTTTTGTAAGCCTGAGTAACTAACTTTCTCTTTTGCACATTTAGAAAACGAGATTACTATTTTTCTCTTCACTTACAAAAGAAAACAACAATAAATTACAGCTTTCTGGCTTCTATTATTCACATTTAACAGTTCGACTCATTCTAAGAGAAATCATCCATGGTACAAATACACAATCTCTATACATTTTTTTTCCTGCTGTCTCTGCCCTTCAACAGACAATTGACTAGCAGCTTTAAACAGACTGTGGATTTGTCATTCACCAATAGCCACCATTCATTTTAAATAAGAGAAGCATCTCTTTGGTCTGAATTGTGTTTCTTCTTCCACAGAGACAGCATTTTCCAACATACTAGATAGATTGCTTGAGTTTGTAGCAAAGAGAAGCAATTCATCTGTGGCAGACCAAGATCCATAACAGAGGTAAGACTCATGCTACCTGCCTCTAATCCAATAAAAAAAGTTTGGGTTTATTCTTCCTGGATAAGAACAAAGAAAGTAACTGACCCATGAAATGAGAATTGTAACTGAATAACTTCTGGATGTGAAAGGAGAAAAGTTGTTGACTGAGTCTCAAACAACTTTGAGGCACCTAGTAATATGGTGCAGTGAGGGAGATGAGACATTCCTGAATTGACCAGGAAAGTGAGGTGTCACTTTTACGTAAGGTGAATATGATTAAAATGTCACTAAGCTTTTGGTCAACATAATTTATCTCTCAAGGATTTTTGAAAAATTTTTACACGCACATGCATCTATCTATCATCAATCAATTGGACTATCTATTTATTTATACTTGAAGACATGTAATATGTCTGTGTGCAGAATTATACATATGAAAATAATTATCCTTCATAGTTCTAAATATGTAAATATGTCTGTGCATTTATATTTGCCTGAATTAAAATAATAACATTAAAAATAACACTTATAGTGTAAACAGAACTCATGCTTTCAAAGTGGTCAGGCATAGCTCTAATGGTTTTACTTATGAAATTTGTTTAATCTTCAGAGAAGTTTTATGCACTAGAAACCATTTTATCCACATTTTACAGTTGAGGAAACTGAGGAATAGAAGGCTTAAATAATTTTACCCAGGTCACTGAGCCAGTAAACTGAAAAGAGTTTTCAAACCCTGGGAGAGTCTGAATTCACAGCATGTGAATGTAACCACTGTGATATATCACACTTTAGTTTGACTATCATTGATTCTTGAGTTAAAATGAATAATGAAAAGTATTATTTAATCTACATTTCTGTCAATGTAAAAAATCCAGTCTATAGGATTCTCCTGGAAAAATATATAACACCAACACATTCTCAGTAAGTAGTTGTTGAGGGAAAATAAAATGAAACAAAATGAATTACTGGATAAATAACCCTTAAAAATAAAAATCAATCTTATTTCAGTAAATTTGAAGATTGTGGGACTCATGAGTCTCAGTAACACTCCAATCCATTTCTGGACCACTCTAATAGTTAGAATGCCATTGCTTATTTTGGAATAGACCTGGTTCCTATAATTTAACTCAATGGTTATAATTCTGTCCTGTGTTTTTTCATACCAGCCTTTTCCTAAAATTTGAAGAAGCACTGTAAGTCTTTATTTCCAGTCTGAATTTGCATAGGCACCTCATTCTGCTCTTATATTTTTACAGTATAAATGTACTTTCATTAATAAAAAAAATATTAACTTTCTGTTGTGTAATCATGCTTCTATGTAGCTACACATTTTAATTACACTTTGTAGGCACTGTTTAATTATATGATATATTGAAATTTCTGTATTAAGAAATAGATATTACAAGCACCCCAAAAATGCTCCCCTTGTGTATCATTCTCATCATTAGCTTATCCCCTAAATAACCACTATTTAAATTATTTCTGCTTATTTAAAACTCTATATGTATGTGTATTTTTATCTGTGTATAAGTTTATATCAGCATGTGTGTACTTATAGTGATGTACATTATATGTTTGCATTGATATATATATATATATATATATATATATATATATATATATATATATATACACACACACACACATTATCTATATATATCACTACTTTGTATCTGGTTTCATTAGCTAAATATTATTTTGTAGGATTCAACTCTGTCAGGTAGTGACAGTTTTTTCATTGCTATGTAGTATTCTGTTATTAATGCAATAACATTTTTAACCATTTTGGTGTTTGTGGACATGTGGGTCATTTCTAAATTGGGAATAGTAAGAATTGTTCTATAAAATGTGTCACATTTTTACTGTATATATGAATACAGTATTTCAGACATTTCTCCTGATATATACATAGGAGTTTAATTTCTGACTTGTAGTGTTGTATATGTTTAGCTAACAGTAGGAGCTGCCAAAAAGATTTCCACCCTGGTTGTAAAAATTTATACTCCCAACAGCAGAGTATTAGAGTTATAGTTATACATTATCACCAGCACTTAGTATTATTGTCTGATTTGTCATTAATAGAGCATGCACTATGGCAGGAACCACATTGAGGATTTAACTTACTTTTCCCTGGTGACTAATGAAGTTGAATACCATTTCATGTGTCTATTGACATTTTGAAAGCCTTTCCTTTAAAATGTCATCCTAAGTCTTTCACCAATTTTATTAGGTTTTCTGCATTTTGCTACTTGATTGGTAAAAGTTCCTTGCATATATTATATATTGATGCTTGATCAAATGTATGTGCCCTCATCTGAATTTTAATGGTGTCATATAATGCAAAACAATTCTATTTATTGTATATGTTTAAGGTATACAAATTGGTGATTTGATGCGTTGTGAAATAATCACCACAATCAAGCTAATTAACATGTCAATCACCTTACATCATTAGCTTTTGTTTGTTTATTTTGTGCTGAGAACATTTATTATCTACTCTCTTAAATTTCATGTATACAAAACATTATAGTTACCTAAGGTCAACATTCCATACATCAGATGTCCAGAAATTATTCATCTCATAACTGAAACTTCTCACCTTTTGAGCAACAACTTAATCTTAATGTAGTCATATATATATAAATGCACACACACATATATATGTATATATGACTACATACATATATATGATTACATATATATGACTATATGTATATATGTATTTTTTTCTTTATAAATGACACTTATTTGTGTCTTATTAAAAATATCTATCTACTCCACTTCAATTTATCAAAGGCAATATTCATGTACCCATGTAGTCATAAAATTTTATTATGCCTTACATGATTTTAGTAGCAGAAAGCAATTTGGTGGTGCTACCAAAGTTCTCTAAAAAACATTCATTTAACAACTCATGCTTTCCCACTTACATATTCCTAGTTTTGAGGTAAACATAGGTACATAACATTTCATCTTTAAAAAATTTGAGAAAAGGTTTCTTCCTATTAACACAGTGGTGTTTAAATTTGCTAACTTTTAGTGTTATTAATATGCAATATTATGATGAAAAGTGAAGAAAGCACTCACGTAGAAATTAGAAACAAGATGTTTTCTTTACATTTTACACCAAACCTGTATGACTTTCTCAAAATGACAGTGTTTGTCTTTCATCAGCAACCAAAAGTACTGAGTTATTTTGGTCCACCCCCAAACCAGTGAGGGGATTGATTAGTTAGTATACAAAAGTTAAACTCTCATGTCCTCCATAGTATATGATAGTTTACTGGTTCTGGAAAAATGAAATTAGGAGCCAGAGTGCTTAGTTTAAAAACGTCCCACTTTTTAACTACTTTTAAATTAAAGGGGCACATTATAAAATCATGCACTTATAAAATCATATACCTTCAGTGGTGTTGGTAGTAAAATGGAAGGTGTCTTGTTGCAGGTAACTAATGAAGAACTGGTGACCCAGAGTCTTCAAGAAATAAGAAATTCTGTACCATCTGAAAGTAGTTCTTATTGGTGCCTTAATTTAAAAAGCACTCTTTAAGATTAAAGGGAAACGTTTTCTGATAAAGTACAAACTTCATTTAGTATACAGGTTCTTAATATAAAACAATTACGAGTATTGTTTGTAACAGTAACATCAAATCAGCTAGAGAGAAATGTATCATGTTTTAAGTTAGGTTTTGTGAGTAGACAGATTAAAATTCTATTTTAAATATAAAGTTTATAAAATAAATACTTTTGTATTAAAAAAATCATATAGACAGCCCGTTGCCACAATATAGCCCCTTAATCTTGCATTCTTTGCGAGCCTGACTTAGAGAGTCAGTCATTTTTATGAAAAATTGTGTATTTAAGCTAATACGTATAGGAGTATAATTATTCTTTAAAAATTGTCCATAGGTATCATCCAATTTTGAAAGTTTGTGATTATGATTTACCCCGTAGAGATTGAGAGCAATTGTCCTTGAATAATCTTTTTTTTTAATAATGTAATATTTCATACTGAGTAAATAGGCATGCTGTTAGTTGTCGCCTGCCTGTTTATTATCATTGTCCTGCTGGTGTTATTTTTTTTTCCATTTATACTCTCACAGTGTACCATTTCTTAAGAGTGATAGTCAGAGATACAGAACAGCATTTCTTAATTAAATCTTCTGCATTCCCCATTTCAAGTTTGTAAGTTTCTTATAACTAAAAGCCACTATTATTTTTCAATAGTAACTATTATTACACTCGGTTCTGCATTAGTTTAAAACAAATTATTAAAATGGAAAATGTTGAATATTCACTGATGTTGGCCAAATAAATGTTATGATATTTCTTTTAGGTATCAGGTTGTGATGAGTAAACCTGAGATATATGGACTAACATCAAAACAAAGAAGTGGTTAAATTGATTCAGATCCCAGGTCTGTATAGCTTGTTTTCAAATGTTAAGAATAAGCAAGTGTTGCACAGTGGCATAAAATGTTGACAATTTGGGAAGCTAGGTGAAGGATTTATGGGCATATTTGTAATTTTTATGTAAGTTTATAAGTATACACATTTTAAAAATATATACAAAACATAAAACCCTGTCATTAAACACAATCTCTTGTAGAAAGATATTGCAAAATTAAGATTCAATGGATGAAAATGTGCAAGGGTATAGGAAGGGAGAATGTTGGGAGTGTTATCATTATGAACATTCTCTAAGAAAATCATGGCCCTTTTCAACTTGCAAGTTAGACTATTCTATAGATGAAAGAAATGTTGAGAGAAAAAAATAAAGATTCTTTTTTCCATGCATGCTGATGATCTGTTTTCTGATAACACTTGGTGTTTTCATGATTTTTCCATAGGCTTATAAAATGTGTGTTGATTCCTACTACGTATTTTGTGCCAAAGAGTCAAAAATGAAATAAACCAAACCCATCCCTGCCTAAGAAAACTTAGACTTAGTGGGAAACTTAGAAACCTACATATTGAGCACGTAATTAAATGTAACTTTGCTTCTATGATAGGTGCTGGTCTCCCATGGCCACTGAGTCTAATGCTATGGTCAAGTCAAGGCCATGCTCTGTATGCATCCCCACCGTGCTGCAAGCAAGTGACCTTATTCCCTCCCTGCCAAGGTCAGATACAGTAGTGGGGTTGAGTAGGTGCCATATGACCCACATGCTTAAGCAGAACAAAGGAGCATACGCTGGATCTGAAATAGGATAAGATATTCTCACACAAGTCTGTAAGCCGAGCATAGGCTGTGAGGGCTATATGTCTATGTAAGGAAGTGTTACAAGCTCAAGGCCCATTC
This sequence comes from Hipposideros armiger, assembly GCF_001890085.2. Taxonomy (NCBI): domain Eukaryota; kingdom Metazoa; phylum Chordata; class Mammalia; order Chiroptera; family Hipposideridae; genus Hipposideros; species Hipposideros armiger. Next base: position 163,412 of record NW_017732063.1, read on the forward strand.
TTATGTGGCTGAGCAGGAATTGAAAAATTGTGCACCTGAGCCTGCCTTCCCCATCACCCATGTAAATGCCTTCCAAAGGCCCCACTTCACAAGAGGTTTTCAACAATCTGTCCTATAGATAGATGTTCATCAGGCTTTTTTCTTTCATAATCCAAGGATTGGATCAATGAGCCCAGAAACAGTCTAGGCAGAATTGCCGAAAGATCAACTTTCTAGGTACTCAATATCATGTACTTCCCTCCATAAAGCCTGGCCGGAAATCACCTCTTCTAAGCACCCACCATGGAATCCACTGTATGATGTGATAACCTGAAAGTGTTAGTCACTTTCTTTATAGCAGGTTGGTGATTTTAGCTAGATTCCATCATCGACATAGGAGATGAGGAGATGGCCAATGATTTGCTAAACTGGCTAGCATACATATTCTGCATTTAACATTTCTCCCTTTCCTGAGTTACTACTTGTGATCTTATCATTCGTGGTATTACACACATGAACAAAACGTGAAATTCATAAGAAAAATGTAAAGCAATACATCAATTGTCATGGATTAAATAGTTACTATTTTTAGTTATACATCAGAGGCACCTTGATCTATAGAATGGAAAACGGTCTCTTGAAAACCTGATGGCAGTGCCTGCTGACAGAAAATGTACCTGTTGAGGCTGGGGTATTGTCCTAAAGAAAATGTTATATACTCAAAATCAATATATTATTCCATTTCTTTCATCAGCAAAATGCACAGGGATTGGAACCAAGGGGATGGCACTACTCATAACTGAGCTTAATTACCTACTCATGAATTTTAGCATTTTCCCCATGACTGTGAGTCGTGCTTCTTTAAATTAAAAAACTTTTTTTTTTTAATACCAAAGCTACCATCTACCATCTGGTACACCAGAGAATGCTACTTGTACTTGCTGTTCTTTTATTATTTATTTGTTTTATTTCTATTTTTGCTGGGGAAGCTCTTCATGCCGAGGGAAAATCATTGGAAAACAGAACACAAAGAAATGGTTATGCTCTGCCTCATAAATCTACAATCTTCACGAGGTAATCGCTAATAAAATTAAATCAAAGGAATCCTTAGTAGGAAATCTTCATTTTTTGTAAGCACAATGTGTTGTCACAATGTTCCTCAAAAAATTAAAACCTCAGTGAACTAAACTAATCTTAGCTAAGAAAAGTTAAGCTAGGTTGAATTGGACTTCTGTAGGGAGGCCTTTATGTACCAGGCAAAAAAATAAAATGACTGTATTCTTTATAATTTTAAGACATTTCACTTAACCTAGGCAAACAATAGCTCTATAAAATCCAACATTTAGGAAAACAAATATTTATAGGCTAGCAAATATAGAAGTCTTACTGATCTAATAATAATTTATTTTTATAAAAATTTAGTAGTGAGATAAATTATGTCCAGTTCTGCTCTACAGAAAGCTCAAATAACCCTAATGGTATAGCAATGAATAGTGTAGGCAGTGGATAGACTGCTTGAATTACATATTTCAATTTTTCACACTTCTTTAAATAATATCATGTAAGTGTCATATGTAGTATAATATATTAAAAAATTATAAACCCAGAAGCCAGATAGGATGTATGGGTGAATTTATTTCAGTGGAATCTTTCCGGTCATAATGTACACCCTCAAGCAGCCCATTGCTGCTCAGTGGGCTTTCATGGTGCCTCAGCTGAGGTATTTTCAAACTTTGTCTGGGCTGATGGAGATGAATTTGGCATTGTGGATAATCTTGCTGGCAATACTAAATGTTATTGTGAGAGACTGAATCTCCAGCCATGAGAGAAAAAGATTTCTGTGATGGACAATTGAAAATGCCACTGACAACGAGTGAGAGGAAATAGAGATAGTGGTTTGAGTAGGTTTTCTATGCAAAGTCCTTCATGAAGGCATGCATGTCAGCACAGTATTCTACCCAGTAGGCCCTAGAGCCCAGCCCTCTGACAGCAAGAAAGGAGAAAGCCAGGCTGCTCTACAAATAAGCTCCAAAGAGCATAATGGAGAATGAAGTCCATACTTAATGGCATAAAGAGTTAAGACAATTTCAGGGTAGGACAAATTGGAACCTCTAGTCTCTAACCACTTGGATGGTATGAATTTAAGCTGATGAGGTAGATTGGGTAGACATTTCTGAGGAAGAATTAGCATGCCTTGTATTAAAACTATGTAGATCTAATTGTGGTTTAAGTAGAAATGAAGAATGAACAGACACCTGATTCCATGGTGCTTGAGTATAAGAAGTATTCTATTGGCCTCATATTTGGTTATCTTTTCCAGTTTCTTCCTGTTTCAGGCCTATTTTCATGATGTCAGAAAAATTATGATCTCACTATTCCTAAGTTTCATCTTTTTAATGTATTATCCATACACAATTACACATACTCGATACTGTACGTGTGTGTGTGTGTGTGTGTGTGTGAGTGTGTGTGTGTCCCCACTTGTTACTGGTGAGATTACTTTTAAAAAGTATGTTCACTGTTTTCTGGAAAGGTATTTGGAAATATATGAGCCTAAAAACATTCACTAAAAATCTCTTGATTTGACTTACTATATATTTCAAGAGTTAGCTGGCTGGTTTCATTCTTGTCACATGACGATGAGACAAGAACTATTTTTATACCCATTTTATAGATAGCAAAATGAGGATGGTGAGAGATTGAGCCATTTGTCCGTGCTGACACTCAGCTGGTGGAGATAGACCCTAGAAGCACACCTATGCTGATTGCTCCTCAACTTGAATTGCACCTCCTTGCCACACAGCTACATGCACTTAACACTGTACTTCCACTTCTAGAAATCTCTCACATCGAGGTATGTTATGAATATTAATTACATGGAAATTAATGGAAAATGCTTATGATTGATTTTCCCTATAAAACCAGGGGAAAAAACCCTGGAACTATATTAACTATGGATGCTGCTGGTTGACAGGATTATGGAGGATTTTATTCCTTATACATTTGTGCATTTACCTGAGTCTTCTCCTCCAATAAACATACTTTATAAGGAGTAAAGAAAAATAAAAGTGTTTTTATCCATTGCTTTATGATTCAGTTCAATATAGTTAAAATATTAATTAATTTCAATGACTGCATAAAGGAAGACAGCAATATTTGAAACCTATTATTTTCATTAAGTGGTTTTGTAACACCAGGAACAAATGTCTCATATACAGAGGTTCTTATTAAATGCTAGGGAAAGGGATAATTTTTTTGTAATAGATAACTGTGACCAGCTGTACACTAAGTGATAATTTTCATGAAGAACTACATTGCATCAGCTAAACTTGCCTAGTGGATGGAAATGATATAAATATAGAGGTATCCTGCTGGAAAGTGACTCTCATCAACCAATTAAGACACTGTTCTCTTGAAATTATGTTTTATAGTATGATAATAATTTAATATTTTATCAAATGACAAATGTTATGTTTTTGCTTCTGTGATTTATTTTCCTTGTGATATTGTTATTTTTCATGAAGAAACATAAAATTTCCAAGCACATTATATTTTTTGGAATTTTTCCAGATTCTTATAAATATTCTATGAATTATTTTGAGTTAATGCTCTGCTGTACAACTTCCTGAAAAAAACACACTTGAGGGCAACTTAGAGGATTAATTGTAGTCATATTTAAGTTGACTTGTTCAAAATTAGATGCACATTATCAAATTTCAGTCAGATAATTCTACTCAGTATGCATATTATTAATCATATAATGATGCTTCTATTGGTTTCTAGGAAATATACCACTAGAATTTTTACCGAAAATTGCATACTCTATGTATTAATAAATCGTCTTAATTTTAATTGAGTTCTAAATATTTTAAATATTGTGTTAATATATAGAGATAATTATGATGACATAAAATTTTTATCTTTCAAATTACAGTTATGAACATTCCCGAAATGGCTATTAAACTGTAATCTAAATCAGCTTAATTATGTTCTGACCTAGAAAGTAAACAACAACAAATGTATTCCAAAAGTACCCTCTGCCTTGAAGCACTTAGAGAGCATTGTTAAATGTCTGGAGTACATAAAGAATCTTGCTTGAATTATTCAAATACCTTTATGTATTGTGTATATTCCCTTGGCTCTGTTCTATTTCAAGTCTTCTTAGAAATTCACCAATGTTCCTGATGCTTCAAGGGGCGTAGTGCACATCCTCACATTCATGAAAAGCTGTTTTATTGTTTGAATTCCCTTCACCATGCTGTTCAGGAAAGCCCAGTTGATATTTTCGTAGATTCCCCAAGAAAGCATGTTTTAAACTTTGAAAATCATTGACAAATAAGTTAACAATGGTATTTTAAAATGGCTGTCTTTTTTCCTCACTTTCTTGAAAGCACTAGGTACAGTTAAAAGTCAATTGTTAGCCATTTCCCTAAAAGTAAAAATGTCAGCACTTCAGGATTTTGTTTTCTTTTTCTTTCGGTTCATTCATTCATTCATTTATGCATTTGCTCATTCAATCAAAGAAGTATTGAGAATACCCACTGTGGGTCAGGCAGATCTAGGCATTGAAGTTAAAGTAGAATCCAAAATATGCAAACCTTTTACATGAATTATTTTTCTTTTGCATGAATTATTTTTTGGAAATTATGTATTATATCAATTTGTTTTTTCTCACCTATATATAATTAATATAGTAATAACGTATGTACAGGTCACATCTGCACTTAAATGTTTATGTGTAAGAATTTGATTTTTTTGAGTGATCAGCTTACTCTAGGAGCCCTGATGGATTGCGGTTATAGCTATGCCTTCACTCTAAATATAGTATCAGTGGACGGGTCCCTCAGCACTTTCATTTATTTTTTATAAGAATACAAACTACTTGGGATTTTCAATTTCTTATTTTGTTTGAGTCCAAATTTATTTCGATATTTTATTTTTGCCAGATAGACCGTGATATTTTTCTTTAGGTTTTAGCTATTTCATTTTTTTAAATAAAATAATTTATCTTTTTCTTCTTGTTAGGTTTATATTTACTAGCCACAATGTATTAGTAAGTTAGACTATATTTCTTTTATGTCTCTTTTCCCAAATAATCATTAATATGTGTATTTTCTTCCTTGTTATTAAAAATGACTATTTTATGAGACTATCCACTTTTGCAATATTCCCTATTCAATAAATTATTAATAAAATAAATTTTCATCATTGTTTGTAAAACACATTTTTTGAAATTTGGGTTTTCAATAGACCGATGATTTGCTGACATATTTCTCTAGTGGTTATAAATTTTATATTTGCATATATTTGATGACCTTTAAAGTACTGACATCAGAGAATTTGAAATATTTATTATTAAATGTGTTGGGTTGACATTGGTTAGTAAAATTCTATAGCTTTCAAGTGTACATTTCTATAATACACGTTTTATGTTCATCACCCAGAGTCAATTCTTCTTCCAACACCATATATTTGATCCCCTTTTCACTCTTCTACCACCCCCCTCCCCCTTACCCTCTGGTAACCACTGAACTGTTCTGTGTCTATGAGGTTTTTTTCCTCTTTCTTTGTCTTGTTCCTCTGTTGTTTCAATTTTATATCCCACATATCAGTGAAATCACAATGGTTCTTGACTTTTCCTGTCTGACTTATTTCGCTTAGCATAATATTCTCAAGATTCACCCATGTCGCAAATGGCAGTATTACATCTTTTCTTATAGCAGAATTGTATTCTATTGTGTATATGTACTGCATATTCTTTATCTATCAAAGAACACTTTGGTTGTTTCCATGTCTTGGCCACTGTGAATAATGCTGCAATGAACATTGGGGTACATATGTCTTTAAAGGTAAATGTTTTCAGATTTTGGGGGTAGATACCCAGAAGAGAGATTGCTGGGTCACATGGTAATTATAGTCTTAATTGTTTGAGGAAACTCTATACTGCTTTCCTATGGGGCTGTACCAACTTACATTCCCACTAACAGTGTATGATGGTTCCTTTTTCTGCTCAGTCTTTCAAAAACTTATTATTTGTGTTTGCTGCTGATAGCCATTCTAAAAGGTGTGAGGTGGTATTGGGTGGCTTTGATTTGCTTTTCCCTAATAGCTAGTGAAGTTGAACATCTTTTCATATATCTGTGGGCCATTGGTATGTCTTCTTGGGAGAAGTGTCTGTTCAGGTCCTCTGCCCATTTTTTAATGGGATTGTTCTTTTTTTGTTTGTTTGTTTTTTGTTGAGCTGTATGGGTTCTTTATATATTTTGGATATTAGCCCCTTATTGGAGGTGTTTGCAAATATCTTCTCCCATTCAATTGGTTGTCTTTGCTTTGTTGATGGTTGCTTTTGCTGTGCAGATTTTTAGTTTGGTATAGTCCCATTCTTTTATTTCTGCTTTTACTTCCCTTGCCTTGGAGGTCAAATTCATAAAACCTTCTTGGAACCAAAGGTCCATAAGTTTAGTGCCTGTGCTTTCTTCTATGCAGTTTATTGGTTCAGGTCTCATCTTTAAGGTCTTTGATCCATTTTGCATTAATTTTGACATATGATGACAGAGAGCAGTCTAGTTTTATTCTTTTGCAAATTGCTTTCCAATTTTCCCAGCACCATTTATTGAAAAGGTTTTCTTTTCTCCATTGTATGTTTTTGGTTCCATTGTCGAAAATAATCTGCCCATACATATGTGGGTTTATTTCTGGGTTTCCAGTTCTATTCCATTGTTCTTTGTGTCTGTTTTTCTGCCAATACCATATTATTTTGATTATTGTCTCTTTGAAATACAAACTGAAGTCAGGAGTGTGATGTCTTCCAGCCTTGTTGTTTTTCCTTGGGATCACTTTGACTATTTAGGGTCTTTTGTGATTCCATACAAATCTGATGATTTTTTTTTGTTCTTTTTCTTTAAAAATGCCCTTAGGACTTTGGGGATTGCATAAATCTGTACATTGCTTTTGGTAATATGGTCATTTAAAATAGGTTGATTTTTCCAATCCATGAACACAGAGTATCTTTCCATTTCTTTGTGTCTTCTTCAATTTCTTTTAAGAATGTCTAATAGTTTTCAGTGTATAGGTCCTTCACATCCTTTGTTAAGTTTATCCCTAGGTATTTTATTCTTTTTGTTGCAATTACAAGAGGATTTTTAAACATTTCTTTTTCTGAAACTTCATTGCTGTATATAGAAATGCAATGGATTTTTGTACATTGATTTTGTAGCCAGCAACTTTACTGTATTTGTTTATTGTTTCTAATGGTGTTTTGGTGGCATCTTTAGGGATTTCAATATAAAAAATCATGTCATCTGCGAAAAAATGACAATTTAACTTCTTCATTCCTATTTGGATGCCTTTTATTTCTTTCTCTTGTCTGATTGCTCTGGCTAGGACTTTCAATGCTATGTTGAATAACAGTGGTAATAGGGGGCAACCTTGTCTTGTTCCTGATTTTAGAAAAAAAGCTTTCAGTTTTCCACCATTAAGTCTGATATAAGCTGAGGGTTTGTCATATATGGCCTTTAAAATGTTGAGGTACTTTTCTTCTATGCCTCTTTTATTAAATGTTTTAATCATAAATCAATGCTGTATCTTATCAAATGCTTTTTCTGTACTTATTAATATCATCATATGATTTTTATCTTTGATTTTGTTTAAGTGGTGTATCACGTAGATCGATTTGCATATGTTGAACCATCCTGGTGCTCCTGTATGAACCCCATTTGATTGTGATATGTAATCTTTTTAATGTATTGCTGTAGTTGAAATATTTATTTTTGAAAATATTTTTGAGGTATTCCACTGATACCTAAAAAGGATGTTTTCTCATTTTATGACATTTATCAACATATACCCTTTTCATTTATATCATAAGTTTATCTATCATAAATTTACAACTTTCTATAATAATTAAAAGTATTTTGGGAGGCCGGCTGAGTGGTTCAGTTGGTTAGGAGCTCACTCAAGAGTGCGAGCTCTGAGCAACAGCAGTTCAAGTCCTGGCCCGAGCTGAGCAGCCACTGATCTGCCAACAGGTGGCAGGATATCTCAGCTAGGGAAAAAAAAGTATTTTAATAAGTATTTAGATAAGGTTAATTTTTGTTTTGTCCAAAGTAAAATATATATTGAATATATATTAATTATCAGTCGTTTCTATTATTAAATATACCTTTGGGAAACAACATTATAGAACTTTTTCATTCTGAATTGTATATCTAAATCTTTAAAAAAAGAATACTCATGATAAAGAACAGTGCAATATTTACCACTATAATAAAAGTGACCATAAAAATAATTCTCAAACAAAAATATTTAAATTATTATGTCACCAAAATATTTAAAAGTGGTATTGTTTTAATCAATAATATTTGACACCAAAGTAAAATATGTTACATACATGATGATTCTGCTGGATCATCTAATAATGTATAGCTTTGTGGTAAAAGTAGCCAAATGAGATATTAATCTTAGAAATTGTATTCTTAGTGTAAAACTTAAGTAGATAGTTTCCATGAAAATTTTCTAGAAAATCTATAATACAGATTGTTTCAAAACAGAATGGGGTTGTTTTTTATTCAATCTATAAACTGTAGATATGTAATTAAATTAGAACATAGTTTAATGAAAATCAGTATCAAATTATTAAAATGTCAAAATAATATTATTTTTAAAAATTTAGTTGAGATCAGGATGTAATTAAATTAATACCATGATATTTTTCAGGAATCCTTTTTGTATTTGTTAAGTTTCAGTGAGCATGGTGTTGCATGATATCAATTTGTGATATAAATGCATTAAATGCTCAACCCTGTAAATTAAAAAGAAAAGAAAGTATGTAGAAACATTTTACTGATAGTTTTAAATTAATATACCTGTTGAGTTTTTAAGGGTATAATAAGGTACTTAATATGTAAAAAGAGATAAATTATGTTAACAGAAAAAGAACAGATGCAATGCAAGCATACTATAGAATACTTATCCACCATAAGAACCAGTGAAAAAAGGGACAAATTATTTATAATTCTATAAAGTTATAATGAGTTCCAAAATATAATGGAATATAATACTGTAATCAGTTATTGTGGAATTAAATGTCAGTGCGAACCATTAGATCGTAGCTTAATTTTCCTAGGTGATAATTCAAAGCATAAATTACTACTTTGCATATTAAACCTATACAAATAATGTAGTTATTGCTCTGAAAAATCATGTTACAACTGAATAGATATAACAGTAAATTACCTATTTATTATTACTGCACAAAACTAATCTTCTACCATACAATATGCTCAATTTTTTGATTCATCGAGTTTGAAAGCCAAAAGATACTTTTAAAGTCATAGTGAGTGCATTCTATGAACAAGGAATTTAAGATTCACAAAACATATATGATTATAAAACATGCTATCACTTATTTATTTACATTGAGAACCTAGTTAGTTCTTTTGTCCCTCTGTGGAGCAATGAAAAAGATACACTCACTGCCCTGATGCTTTCCACTGAGTTGTTTTCAGGGCTCTTGTTCACAACTTTTGGTCCTGATTTCTCCTCGGTTTCTTTTGCAAGAAGGGAAAATGTTGGAAAACAAGCAAAGCCAATACTAACCAAGAAGATTTGTACAATTGATTTGAAACCAGTAGTTAAACAAAACAAGAAAAGAAAATCCAAATGGCTAGCAAATATTAAAGAAAACATGTTCAATTTAATCAGTAGTAATTTGAAAATAATTTAAGATTATATATAATCTTATTATATGTAATATGTATCATACTTAATATATTGTGCTATATATATTAATATATATATACATATGTAAGTCTGTATCACTGTTTAACAATTAAACTGGTGAAATTTTTCAAAAAAAACTAAACCTTGGCAAATAGACACTTGCATTATATATTATAAACGTTTTAGAAATGTTTGCAAATATCTGTTGTTAATAGAAATGTATAAACTTTCCAAACCAATAACTCTACTATTGAAAATCTTTTTTATATAATGATCAATGCATTAAAATAATGAATGTATATCTCATAAAAATTTATACTTTTATATTAGTTTGCTGGTGCTTCCATAACAAAGTACCACAGAATAGGTGATTTAAACAACTAAAGTTTATTTTCTCACAGTTGAGGAGGTGAGAAATCTGAGATCACGGTGTAGGAAGGATTGGTTTCTTCTGAGGCCTCTCTCCTTGGCTTCTAGATGGCCATCTTCTTCCTGTGTCTTCACATGGTCTTCCCTGTGTATACTAATCTCTTCTCATTAGGTTGGGATTGGAGCCCATCCTAATCACCTCATTTTAACTTAAATGTCCTTTAAAGAGGCACTTCCAGATACAGTTGAATTCTGTTGTAGTTTAGTGTTTGAACATATGTATTTTGGGGACACAATTGAGCCTATAATAACATATATATTTATTTATTATTTTTTATTTAATTTATCATTTTAACAGTAAAAGTGTTAAAATATTCTGAATTGCCATCAGCAGAGAAATCATTGGATAAAATTATAACTCATCCATACTACAAAATATTATGCAACATTAAAATATGATTTTTATTCATTCATACTAACCTGTTTGGTTATTCATGTTGTGTTGTCAGGAGTAAAACGTAGTGATACAATTTTTCCTAGAGGGAGACATTTCTCAATTTTTTTAGAAGAAGCATGTATTTTTTTAAATCTAATAAAGATATTTAAACAACAAAAATTATACATCTCTCCCTATTAGTTTATTTGTTCCTAAACTTCCATAAATAAGGAAGAAAAAAAAAAACTTCTTAACAAGTCAATTTATCTTCTTAGAATAACTAAAATGCTCTAGCGGGCAGGTCAGACATTAAAAACAAAACAAAACAAATAACTCATTTCGACTATATAAATGATTTGACATTTTAATAAGCATTTTGATAAACATGGCAATAAAGGAAAAAAATGCTTTAAAAGTTCTTAGGAAACTATTACTTCTAAGTTGCAACTAAATCTCAGGTTTAGTATGTAAGGTTTATCATATTTCCTGATAATTCTCCTGGCTTATATTAGCTTTATATGAAAATTTACAGTCATTTTACCTAATGTTCTAAATAAATGCTCTGTTGCCAATAAAAAAGATGATAAACGTCAAAGTCCTCAAGAAATTAGTATGTAGAAAAATAAAATTAAAAAACAATATGAAACTTAGTTGCAAGAATTAAAATTAATGTATTTTTTAAATAAAATTTTAGCGAACAAATAATTGAGAGTTATTTTATCTATTTTATTTTTTCCTCATTCCTTTTGGGATGTAAATATGTATTATTCATAGTACATATACTTAAATGAATGATTCACTTTAATATTTAAAAATGAAGCTCTTTTTACCAAATGAAAAAAAAATGCTATTTTAGTTATATTTCCCAAAGGTGACTCTAGCTTGATTGATTTATTGATTGATTAATTGATTAGTTAATCAATTAATTGATTAATTGATTCAATGTCTGAGAGTCATTGAAAAATCTCTTTGTGTATGAAAATACTCCATTTTCTTTCTACAAGATGTTGGAACATAAGTTCTCATAAGTTAATAAAATTATCTTAAGTGCTTCTTAAACCCTTATTCATGTCAACTAAAGCTTTATAAGCTGAAACCCTGAGTTTTGAAGCCATGAGAGTACCTTTATACAGGAGAAAGAACTTTGGGAAAGGATGTGATTTTTTTTTTCTTTTTGTCTGTCTCACTAACCAGCATGAAAGAATGCACTTTAACTGCATTTTGCAATTTTACTAAAGGGTTGTACAAAAGCAAAAAAATAAATAAAATAAAAATGGGAATAAATACATAATAGAATAACTTTTGAAACAACTTGACTTGAAATTGCACAGCAAAACAATAGTAGTTCTGAAATTGTGGAAAACTATTAAAAAAACTTACGGCTAGTGACATAAAGCACGTTTTAGTAAAGCAAAAGTTCATGAGGTGGTAAAAAGTACTGATTTTCTTCATTTCAATGAAACTATTACCTTTTTGGTTTTTTTTCATTAAATATTAAAAAGTTTAGGGAATACAATAAATCACATTATATATCATAGTTTCTATATAGTTAGAGGATGAGGGAAGAAGTACCTGAAATATATTCCTAAATTAATTCCTAAATAGTTGTATCTCTTTTTGTATATTAGCAATATTTATATTTTGAAATTTTTTAATGTTATAATTTTCATGAAAGTATATTGGGAAACTTTCAACTAACCTTAATATTATTTTTTTAAAAGCCACAAAAAGATTATGCACAAAGATATAGTATAGTTATCATAAAATGTAAATTTAAGTTTGTGTATTGATTATGGCCCTGAGATTAACTTACTTTATATAGTCGAATAGGTAATGTATCCCTACAAAATATCTGCTATATCAACAATTTATCTGAAAAAGAAAAAAATAAATACAGCGATGTTTCACTAAACACATTTTGTTTGAATTTCCTATACTTTTATTATATAAAAATATATTTCAGATGCATTAATTGAGGAAGAGAATGAGAACAGAATTATGAATGCAGAAGAAAACATAAGAAAATTAAAGTTGATCAAACTTTGTATCTGGTAAAGATATTATCAACTTGATGAAAAAGGAAAAGAAAGATCTATTTGCATAAATTGATTGAAAGTCTATTTAGGGAGCAGTTAGAACACCAGATCTTCAGTCCTTACTGAATATTGAAAGTTGATATTCAGGAGATGGTAAAACCATTAGACACCTAGCATGAAAATCTATATGTGGAATATTACTTCCCTTAACAACCTCCCTACACTTAGCTATAAAATCATTGGATTCTGCCTTAAACTCTCTAGTCAGAAGATATGAGGTCTTTTCTGAGGAATCTATTAGGCAAAAAGTAAAATGGAAAAGAAAAACAGAAAAACACTAAGATTGAAAAATCCTTTAATAAAATAGTACTTCTATTCACCTTTCAGGATCCCCAGTTGTCAATAGGCATTGCCCATGCAGTCAGAAATTGCAATGGGCAAAAATCTTCAGGCAGCCAAGGAAAGCTTCTATCATGAAAGACAACAACAAGAGCAAAAAGAAGATTAAAGAAAATACAGTAAATGCCTGGAGAAAACAATCTAAATCAAGACAAAAGAAAAAAAAAGAAAAAGAAAGAGAGAAGTCTTGGCATTCTCTAAGATAAGAGAATTTGTCTACAAGAAGAAAATGAAATACTACTTTTAAAAAATTAAAATACAACATTTAGAGAACAATAACAATAAAATTATTTGAAAATTTAAAGCTGGAAGCAGAAACTTAAAAAAGAATAAACAAAGATAGTCGAGGGCATTTTCCAGAGTGTAGTCAGGACCATGAAACATAGGACACTTGAATGGCATTGCTCAAAGTTAGTAAATAGAGCAATAAAGCATAGTACTAAGAAACAGATTCATGCATATACTCGCATAAATGAAAATTTGATCTATGATAGATGTATCATTTCAAATAAGTAGGTAAAGTGTAGGCAATTCAATACAGGGGCTATTTTCTGTTCATATAAAAAGTATAACTGGAGGCCTACCAGAAGTCATATTCCACATGTATTAATTAAACTTACAAAGACAAAAATTTATTTTTGGAAGAAAAGATAAGATAATCATAATTGGTGGTATTTTTATGATATTAGGGCTATTTGTTTTTTTTTTACTAAGGAAATTTCAAAATCTTGTTAAAATAGTTTATAAACTCGTTCTGAAGGATTTCTTTGAAAAGATAAATGATGCACACGCATACCAGTATTAATGAAATAATTATAAAATTGAAAATATCTGTATATTGAAAAGATAAATTATTTCCACTAGCATTTTCCAACTAGAAGAAAATATTAACAGGCAATAGTTAAAAAAGATAAAGAAATTTTGTAAGACACAGTTTTGATCATGATACTTAATGCAGAAACTTTTATTTCTACTGTTATTTTATATTATTTGATACAGACAGCAGTAAATTGATTTAGTGTTGGAACAAGATTTTCCCCTCTTTGTTTAGCCTTTCTTTTTTGTAAAGGTAAATTGCTTCGTATTTTTCTTACTGATAGAAATGGAGAGGAAGCATATGCTGCCATTCAGATGCCAACGGCTGTGTTAATTTGCTTGAATCAAGATACCACATTTGGAAACAAAGTTCGGATTGGCATCAACACCAGGTTTAGTATGCAACCATCTAATATCATTATGCATTACTCAGTTAGTTTGTGTGCTGGACAATCAAGCGATTCAAATGGGAGGTGGAGCCAGACACCTGCAGCTCTCGGGTCCTTGACGACAGAAATAATCTGTGCAAAGCCTCAGGGATACAGCAGTCATTTTGAGTTACGTACTATGTTTGCAGGAGTATGTGGTTCCAGGGGCTTCTACATAGCTTTTTCTGCCATCATACACTTTGCTCCATGAATAATGAAACTAAGGTAGAATTATAGTTTATATTTTGTGCTGTGTAAAATAACACATGATTTTTCCTTAGCTCCACTGGATGCATTATTAAATTTGCCTGGACCAAATCTTTTTATTATCTTTTACTGACCTCCATAAATCTCTCATTTGATTGGTGAGCCAGAGTGGCTTGCATCTCTGGGAAGTAGTGCAAATTTAGAACCAGCATCTGACATTCTCTGAAAGTTCTGGGTAATATTTATATTTATTTCCTAATGATCTGTTTCTCTCTCTCTCTCTCTCTCTCTCTCTCTCTCTCTCTCTCTCTCTCTCTCTCACACACACACACACACACACACACACGCGCGCACACACACACTGGTGAATGGTGAATATCTGCAGGTCCCTCTTGAGAATGCTTGGGCGTGGAGGGCACAGTTTAAACTAAGGCCATGTTGTAGGCTTCCCTTTAAGTAAGTATTTTCCTCCCCCTTAGTCAAAGGGCTGCACTTCTATAACCATCTTATGGGAACTCCTAAGATGCTAAGTGTCCTCACGGGTTTTACTCGAGTGAGGGTTCTGCCTATCAGTGCTAGATTGTTTCTCCCTGTACATGTCAAGCAGGACCTTAACAGACTGTTCACCTGTGACATTTCAGGGGACCATCCTTATTTGGCCACCATTATAGGCATTGTTATGTCCTTCCTGTCTCTGAGGAAATGCTGGTATCTGGCCCCTGAGTTCCCATTTTTCTCACTGAGATCAGGGAACTCAGTTCTACGCAGCTCTCACCACTATTATGTCCAGCCCACAAATGACATTTATACAGCTCTTGAAGGATACTGATCCCCCCTGCCACCCTTCTCCTGCAACATTTTCAATGTCTCATTGAATGTAGCATCTTCTGATTCCTCTCTTGGTGGCAGCTACACATGATAGACCCACTATAATTTTCCCATGTAGGTGGGGATGAGGTGGAGGTCAAAATCAGAGTGAAGGACTGAGTTAAAATATTAACATTTTTATTTCTTCCCATATTTGAAATTTCAGAATCTGACTCTCTCTGGATCTTCTATTTATGAATTTCCATTGGTGACTGTACAGAGAAAACCTGTTTGTTTATTTTTTAATAGTCTCAATTAAAATGTAAATATCCCTGAAATATGCTACATAGTGTTCCTGAAATATGGTTCAGGGACCATTTGTATAAAAAAATATTTAGAGGCACTTATTAGAAGTGAAGGGCCCTGGACCTCACACAGGGACAATTGAATTAAATTCCCTAGAAGATCTCTCTGGTAATATGCATTTTAACAAAAATTTTAGATGATAGTTATGCACACCAAACTGTGAGATGCAGTTATATGGAGATAGTTAGCATAATACATTCAGAATAATATTAACTCTCCAAATCAGACTCTCATGGTGCACTAGGAGAAGGAGGTTGGCGAATGAGGGGAAGATGTCATAATATCTTTATAATAACTCCTGCTTCTCTGGGTCATGCAATACTTTCCAGATGCTTGCACTGCCAGCCCACGGTATGTTTTGCCTCTCATCACATATTGTCTTCCTTTTCGCCTCTAACCAGCATGGTGGTGGGAGGACACTTACTAACCTGTTTCTCAACATGGGACTAGGACCCCTATGGCAGCTGACTGTTAATTTGAAGTGAGACTGGACCTAAAATGGCTGCCTGTCGGGACAGGTGTGATAAGAGTTAGGTACAGAATGGGGCCAGGGATAGAGGTGGAGACTGAGCGAGGCTTTGGGGGATGGCAGGACCCAGCAGTACTCAGCACACATCTTCAGCACTCAGAGCTTCTGCTCAAGCCAGCTGCCTCCTACTGCAAATGCCTACCTGTCTGCCTGGGGGCTTTTGCTGGAAATGATAAGGATTTAATGCCCCTGTGAGCAGCCCTCAGACACTGATGAGTGGAGTTGATGGATAAGTAAACCAGCCTTCTTACTCTGTGAGTAGGACCTCACTGAAGCACCTTTCAGAAGGTCTCTCAAAGGTCCCCTGTGGGTGGATCTCTGGCGACCCACCACCATTACCTGCTTTAAGCTACTAAATGTCAGTTTCTTTTCTGTATTTGCTTACTGACACCCCTCCCTGAAGCATATTTCCTGAAATGTCCTCCAAGTGAACTTCCATTCAAATCTTTGCCTTTTGTCCGGGAAGACACAATTTAAGACAAGGAAATATTAACTTTATGATCTTGGTTATTTTTAATGTTTTGGACAAGATTTGAAAGGTTACTTTTACTAATAGCATTTAAAATAGTTTAGCCTAGAAACACAGAATTCAATCTTTTTCACTAAAATTGGATATTCTTCATTCCTGGAAGTTACAAAGTTGTGGCTATCATTCTTAAAAGTCTTATCTCTACCACAGAATGAACAAGAAGACTGCTTCTATTGTGGAAATGACACCGCTGCTCACCTCAGTCACTGATCACCTAACTTTCCTACCTCTCGAGATTCTCATTTCAAGCATATCGTGTCCCACCACGCACCCACTCATTACTCCCACATAACCACTCCTCGTGTCTCAACGTTATTCACACTGCCCACTTTCATCGCTTCTCTTCACGACCCACCCACCCCCTGAGAACAGTCACACCTAAAATCTTCCATCTGCTTTTATTTTCCAGACATATTTCTTATCCTCCTGCTGTATATTCCGTTTCTCTCTGGTGAGATTATACATAATCCTTACTGTTCCCTGTCTAGAAGGCTTCAACAAAGAGGCAGTGATTTACATTTCTTTGATGATGTTTTTATGTGTACCATGTACTTGCATTGCAATCATCATTTCATTAAATCCATTTGTGATCCTCAGTTAACTAGGCATATTCAAACGAAGCAAAATTAAGTTATTCTTAGAGGGAAGCACAGTTCTAGCTACGATGATCTTAACTAAAAGGGTAATTCTTTTTGTTACTCTTAATTTTATTGGATTGCCACTTAACGCTGTTGAAATAAATGGGATTTCTGCCCCTCCTCCAGCAAGTTTTGTTTTGTGGACCAGGAAGTCAATTAACAATTAATTGAAATGTTTCATAAATATTTGTATACTCTAATTGTTTCCACATAAATGAAGAGGTTTAATATGATGTTCATGATATTATATTTTTTTACAGATGCAAAGAATATGAACTATCTTTATTGCTAATACCAGAGGGCAGATTAATTATATTTTTGGGTTTAATAATTGCATTTGCACATTGATCTCATAATTGCTTCAATTATTTAATTAAATACTATTATTATATCACCTGGAAATAAATTTTCCTACAGATGGTTCTATTTATGAGGTAATCTTATTTCCCTTAAGTGTTATATTAATAGCTTTTGCCTCATTGAAATTTAAGCTATTAATTCCATGCTGTAATAAAGTAACATTTTTTTTCCATAAATTGTAAACTATCATCATAAATTGCACTGCCATTTAAGGTGTTGGGCCTTTTAATCCAGTGAAAAAAATGTCTGTTGCTGGATGGAGATTTCAAGTTGTAGCTGCCAATATTTTGCATGATCCCTTTGAATCAATTTTTGCTATTTCTTTACAGATCTTTGCACCAAGAAAACAATCTCTGGAAACATATTACAGTGTTTTACATTTTAGTTAGCTTCACAAGGCTGTGAAATGTGAGTGGGGAAGGAAAATTCACGGTTTTTGCTTAGATTTTTGAGTCACGTATAATACTACTTTTTGAATGTGTCTTATTCAGAGAAATGATGGAGCAAAATTATGAAAATGTTATTTCTCTCCTTTTCTGAAAAATAATAAAGACAATTACAGTTAAACTTTTTTAGCATTATTTCATTTTGTTCTTAAAATCAGTGATCTTATTTTTCTAACACAAAAAATTGTTTCTTTGGTATATAAATGTTTAAATCTTAAGTTGTGGGTAAGATATAAGTTAAGTATTAATTATCTATTGGTGCAAAACAAATTGCCCCCTACTCCAATAAATTAGTAACTTAATACAACAGATATTTATTATCTTCACACAATTTCTAAGGGCTAGAAATCCAAGTGTAGCTTATCTGTATCTTTCTGGCCTCAGAGTCATCACAAGGCTGCAGGCAAGGCTTCAGCTGAAACTACACCATCTGAAGGCACATTATTCTCTTGCCTGGAGGTTGATACTGGCTGGTGGTCAACGCCTCAGTTTCCTGCCATATGGTTTTTCCTTCCACAAGTCTGCCTAGGGTGGACTGAGGACTTGGGAGTCCCTTTCCCCAAAAGTGGTTGATGAGAGAGAGAGAGAGAGAGAGAGAGAGAGAGAGAGAGAGAGAGAGAGAGAGAGAGAGAGA
>NW_017732063.1:187565-193201 GCF_001890085.2 Hipposideros armiger
TCACACTCTTGAGCGAGCTCTTAACCAACTGAGCCACTCGGCCGGCCCAGTTTTGTTTTTCTTACCTTCTTAATGCAGACCAAGTTTTCTAGACCTTGAGCACACATTAGAATTATCTGTTGAGCTTTTGATATTAAGGTGCAGACTGATGAGCATTGCTGATATATAATGTTTTCTTTTACCTGGAGAGCTGCTCCCCAGAAATTTACTTGGCTCCTTCTCTTAGATCTTTCTGGAGTTTGCTTGAAACATCACTTTCTTGTTGAGGTCTACCTCTATCACTGCATAAAGTTTCATATTTCCTAGCAACTCTGGGTACCCTCGCTAGCCCTCTTTTCTTTCTAAATCATTTCCCATAGCCCCGGTCCGCACTTGTCAGCATGATCACTCATTTTCCCACACTCTCCCGCTCCCTCCAAATCCACGACGGGAAGGGTTTGGACATGTTTTGCCTATTACTCTATTGCCATTGTTTATATAGATACACTCACTAAATATTACTGAAAAACAGCGAATGGCCTTATTGTGCCTCACACTGCCGGTAGCCTGTAGGGCTCAGTTGAGCCTCAGCTGAACTTCCAGGATGCTAGGCTCTGGCTCGTGGTACAAGATCCCTGCAGCTATTCTTTTACTAGTTGCAAGAGGAAACTTCCTCTCCATCCTACTTCTTAAATCATAGTATCTGTACCCAAGAGTGTTTGTCTCTTTCTAGCTTTTTTTTTTTCTTTAATGGGCTTGAACATTTGGAACTTAGTAGCCAGTAGTTATTCAAAAGAAAAAGCATATTTCCATTATTTTGGATATTAATTCAGACTAAATATTTGCTATATTTTATGCAGTGTAAGCATTTGTTACTCACATTGTCTGCATCCTGCACCACAGTGGGGCATTTGTTACAATTGATGAACCTACATTTACACATCATTATCACCCCAAATCCATAGTTTACATTAAGATTCACTCTTGCTGTTGTATATATTAGGGGTTTGGAAAATGTATAAAGGCATGTATCCACCACTGTAATATTATACAGAACAGTTTCACTGCCCTGAAAATCCTCTGCACTCTCTATTCACCTCTCACTCTCCCTAACCCCTAAAAAACACAGTTTTCTTTACTGTCTCCATAGTTTTGCCATCTCCAGAATGCCATGCAGTTGAAATTATACCAAATGCAGCCTTTTTAGATGGTATTTTTTTACTTAATATGTCTTTTCTTGATTGACAATCATTTCTTTGTAGTGCTGCATGATATTCCACTAAATTGATTTATCACTGTTTATTTATCTATTCACTTACTGAAAGGAATCTCAGTTGCTTACAAGTTTTGGCAGTTATGAATAAAGCTATAGATAGATGATAGGTAGGTAGGTAGGTAGGTAGATAGATAGATAGATAGATGGATAGATTCACATATATAATTATGAATAATGCTGTAAACATCTGTGTGCAGGTTTTTGTCTGGGCATGAGTTTTCAATTTTTTTGGGGTAAATAAATACCAAGGAGTATAATTGCTGGTAAGAGGAAGTTTAGTTTTGTAAGAACTGCCAAACTGTCGTCCAAAGTGGCTGCACCATTTTATATATCCACCCACAGTGAAAGAGAGTTCCTGTTGCTGCGTATGCTTGCCAGACTTTAGTAGTGTCATGTTATAGATGTTAGCCACTCTAATGGGCATGTAGTGGTGCCTTATTGTTGCTTAATTTGCACTTCCTTAATAACATATGAGGTAGAACATTGTTTCTTATGCTTATTTGCCATCTGGTCTCTGGCCCATATTTTAATCAGTCTTTTTGTTTGTTTGTTTTTGAATTTTAGGAGTTTTGCATATTTCAATAACAGTTCTTTATCAGATATGTCTTTTGCACATATTTTCTTCCAGTCTGTGGCTTGTCATCGTGTTCTCTTGGCAGTGTCTTTCACTGAGCAGAAACTTAATTTTAATGAAGTGCAAGTTACTAATTATTTCTTTCAAGGATCATGCTTTTGGTGTTGTATCTACAAAGTCATTGTCATACTCAGTGTCATCTAGAATTTCTCCTATACTATCTCCTAGGAATTTTATAATTATGCATTTTACAATTAGGGTTACGATCTATTTTGAACTAATTTTTGTGAAGGGTGTAAGGTTTGTGTCTAGATTCATTTTTGTTTTCTTTTTTGCATGTGAATGTCCAGTTGTCCAGTACCATCATTGTATGCCTCCCCTCTTTGTCAAAGATCAGTTGATTACATTACTATAGGTCTANGTATTTGCCATTTTAACTTATTTACCATTTAACATGTTCACAGTGTTGTGAAACCATTACCATTCTCTATTTCCACAACTTTTTCATCATCCCAAGAAAAACTTTTAAGCAATAACTCCCACTCACTGCTCCTTATTCAGCCCTTGGTGACTCTAAGCTGCTGTCTGCCTCTATCAACTTGTGATTCTAAATATTTCTTATAAGCAGAATCACAATATTTGTCCTTTGTGTCTTGCTTATTTCACTTAACATAATGCTTTCAAAGTACATCCATATGGTCACCTATATTAGAACTTTATTCTTTTTATTGCTGAATAATATTCCATTATAAGAATTTGCCACATTGTGTTTATCCATTCATCTGCTGATGGGTGCTTGGATTGTTTTCACCTCTTAGCTTTTATGAATAATGCTATAATAAACATTGGCACCCAAGTACCTGAGTACCTAATTTCAATTCTTTTGAGTATATACCTACATGTGGGATTACTGGGTCACATGGTAATTCTATGTTTACTTTTTTTGAGGAATTGCCCAACTGTTTTCAACAGCGGCTGCACTATTTTGCATTCCCATCAGCAATGAGAAATGTTCTAATTTCTTCACATCCTTACCAAAACTTATCTCCATTTTACAAAGTTATAGCCATTCTAGTAGATATTATGTGGTGTTTCTTTGTGCATTTCCCTAATGACTAATAATGTTGAACACCTTTCTGTGTGCTTGCCGGCTGTTTGTCTATCTTTGGAGATATGTCTATTCGAGCCCGTTGCCCATTTTTAAACTGGGTTGCATTGTTGTTGGTGGTGATGTTAAATTGTAAGAGGTCTTTAGATAGTCTCCTTTCTGTAAGCTGTCTTTTCACTTTCTTTGTAATGTCTTAAAATTGTTTTATGAATTCCAATTTATCTATTTTTTCTTTTGTTGCTCATGCTTTTGATGCCATATCTAAACATTTATTTCCAAATCCAAACATGAATATTTACACTTATCTTCTCTCGTAAGACTTTTATGTGTAGCTCTTATATTTGGCAAGAGATAATTCACCCATTTTGAGTTAGTTTTTATACATCTTGTAAGGCAGACATCCAACTATATCTTGTTGCATGTGGTTATCCAGTTGTCCGAACACAATTTGTGGAAGGGACTGTCATTTCATCGTTAAATAAACTTGGTGCCTTGTCAAAAACCAATTTGCCATAGAAGTGTGGGCTTATTTGTGTTCTGTATGCTTCTGGTTGCACAGACCAAACTTGACATGATGTTGAAAGGGACGACAGACGCGTGTGAATACCAGGAGGCAGGGATGACTGGGGACTGATGTGAAAACTGGTTATAACAAGTTAACTTTCATTTTGTCAATGTGACTTTATAGAGGGACAAATAAGACTAGTTAATGGTATTAAGTTTCGGTAAATTATTTTTTTCCATTCTGTGTTTCAAAATCTTGGATCATAAAATTAGAAATAATTCATTTAGTTCATGTATATACACATATGCACATATGTAATAAAATATAGGAAAATAATTTTTAGAAGTATGGAGATTTCATCAGTCACTATCTCAGCAGGCAACAAGACATTAAAAGCATAGAAGGCAGATATTGAAGTAGATTTTATCAAAATTTGGATACCATTAGACAAACAAAGATGACTAAACATCAGGTTAAGAGCAATAACATGAAACCAATGGCACACCCAGGTTTGAAATTAAAAAAAGGGGATTTTTTTTAACATGAAACTGGAGAATTCTACAGATATGTGTGGGAGTCACATGATAGGACATACAGTTTTGGAAAGGGATGCAGCCACTTCCAAACCCCAGCACAGGAGGCAAATAATGAGACAATGATTTCTCCAACTCACCATCTTCCAGTCTTATGATCTCCAGGTTGCACCTCCCATTAGCTGAAACTAAGCTAAAGCCAGAGGGAAAACGAGGCAGTTTGGTGTTGTCCATAAAGTTCAGCCTCCCAACACACAGTTCATGGCAGAGGAGGATAAATGATAGATCTAAGTGGGGAAATGGATATTCAGTGTACTTTAAGTTGACTTTCATAATACAATACAACAAAATGTTCTTTTGCTAAGATGAGATAATGAAAAGCAAGTTTTCAAAGGCGAGAATAGCTAAAAAGAAACCAGAGGGCTAAATATGAATAATATCGCTTAAATTGCTGTTATCTAAAGTTAGAACACTTGTTTGCCTCTTTCAGCCAATGCAAAGATCAAATTTTGGTCAGTTAAACGAATAATAGTAGCATAAAAGCACAGAAAAGTGACTGAATTATAGCACTGCTGTTCTCAGGACAGTGGCCAAGGAGACATTCTTTGTGCCTGTCTTCACACAGAAAACTGTAATTTATTGTCACTGCAACCTTACAGAAAATACAGGAAAAGGTTAATAACATTACAGCTTATACCATCCCATAATTACTGCTGCCAAAGGTATTTCAATACAACCATTCTAAGCAGACTGAAATAAAGTCCTTTCTATTTGCAACCTCAGCTGTTTTGATGTGATCCAGAGATAGATTATGTTGAATGGATAAACTACATACCCCTAAGGTTATATCAGAAAGGTTGTATTTTCAGCAGAACACCAAGGAATTGGCACTTATATTTCCTGATAGGTACTTGGAGTACAACTAACCTACATTTCAGGTCACATTAAAAGCTGTGTGATATTTCTTGTAAGTCTCTAGCCACCTATGTTCCCTTTCATTCTTCTTCATGAACCCTCTTTCTTTGCCTAGCTGTTAAAATTTAGAGTTGTCCTGGGAATCCATTCTGCCCGTTTCTCTTTTTAATTTATGCAATGACATATATGAAGAATATAATCTATTTTCATACTTTTAATTTTCTATGTGTTCATAATTCCCAAATGTTTACCACCTGCCCTCATTTACCTCTTGAGCTGCAGACCCCGAAGCTCCATTTACTGACCGGACACTTCCTTTGGGACATCCCAGGGTGGTTATAAACTCCACACAGCTCTAGCATCCTGCACAAGGCTGGTTCTTCAGATTACCCCCAAACCTGTGTCATTATTGGACATCCTGCTAAAGTCATGGTTCCATAGCTGAGATTCTCATACTATACCTGCCCTGCTTACAGTAAGCACAGTAAAGTCATGATCACTTACTGTGAGGCACCATGAAAATCAGAGGTCTTTGGTTTTTCAGAGTCACACTGACTACCAGTCCAAACAGTTTTGTGTCTGTTTCATTTTGTTTTGTTTCTTTATTAGCTTGAGCAGTTCTAGCTGCTCTGAGGTTTTTGATAGTCTGGTGTAGCTTTCTTTTCTTCTCTCCCAAGTATAGTCTTTCAATATGTTCCTTCTAACCTCTAGGCAAAAGGAACTTCCTATTTTCTACCAGGCATTAA
>NW_017732063.1:197701-284134 GCF_001890085.2 Hipposideros armiger
CTAATTGAGAAGCATCCAAACTGTCCTGGTTAATATAATATGGATTTTCTAAGATAAAACAAGGGAGATGACTGAAAAACCTAAAGCCTATTATAACCCTTAGAGGAAAAATAAGTCGTGCAAATAACTCCTTCACCTAGTCAACTATCTACATATATTGTTACTATAACAAGCAGCAATAATGTCAAAAAAAAAAGAATTAAAAAGAGGTTATTAGAGTATAACAATCCAGTTTCAGCATTTCATCTCTACATAGAAAGAGTATTTGAGTATTTTCTTACTCAGTAAGATTATGTCACTGAGGAGTCAGTATGGTTCATGAGTTAAGAACATGAATTTTTCTACTCAGATATTTTTTCTGGTCTTGGCTGCATCACATATGAACAGTGTGAACCTGAACAACTTACTTTAATCAAAATGATCTTTGTCAGTAAACTGAGAAAAATATTAAATCTTACAACTGAAATAAGCCTCATAAGAATGAAATGTACATCAGTTAATGTGGTGCCTAGCACCAAATATATGCTAAATGGAAAATGTATTTTGTGTAAGTAAACATCACCTAAAGTACGATGTACAATTTTGTTGGAGCATTAACATAGTTTAATTTATCATTCCTGGATTGTTACACATCTCAGGTGTTTGCTTTCATGATAGATGTAAAAAATAATAAATGCCATAGTGACCCGTGGGCATTTATGTTTTTTGACTATATTTATGGTTATTTATTAAGAGTAGTTTATGAACTATAGTATAGGACACTGTTAGGTTTCTCGTACATACAGACATAACTGCAGCTCATCCTGTCATTATCAATGTCAAGTAGTATTCATTTCACTATACCTTTATGAATACCCTGAATATTCATGTTCTTTCTGTCTCTAATTTAAGTTTTCTAGTTTGATGGATGAAAATGGTGCATCATTATTTTAATTAAAAAATTTTGGAATACTAATAAAGTTGAACACTTTCCCAAAAGTAATATTTGAATTTTGATAAAACATTTAAAAAATGACATGTTGTTACTATGCTCTATGTAGATGGAGTTCAACATAGGCAGTTCTTGTGTTGTACTCCGTGGTTGCCACGTTTAAAAATTAATTGCATTTTGTTTATACTTCTTCTGCTGCTTAGATTACTATAAATTGTGCCATTCATGCAAGTTCTTACAGGGACTTAATTGCTTCTTTGAAAGGTTTCACAGATACATCAAGCCAGTTCATTAATGCACAGATGATTCCTTCCCATTAAGAAAGACACATTGGAGCACCACAAATGTCAAGTCAGTTATTACGCACAAAAAGCAGAAAATGGCAACCATCAAAAGGTGAGCCCTTATTCAGTCTGGACCAAAAATAAAACTGCAGCAATTCCTTGGTGTAATATTGGAGAAATATTAGATTATTTTAAGGTCATGCAAGGAGAATCTTTCATTTGTCAACTATCTCCCTTTGAGGAAAGTTTTTTTTTTTTTTTTTCTGTGCCTCTTGATTCTGTTCACAAATCAGTCTGAAAGGAACAGTAGATTTTACCACTGGAATTCACTTACATGGATTCCTTTCCCAAATACTTATTGAGTAAATATTATTTTCAATCATATATAGATGCATGTCCTTCCTTTTATTTATTTAGACTTTAAAAGGTAGGATTAAAATTAAAATATTATTAAATATTTAAAAATATACAAAATGCATTAGTAATAAGAAAGGAAAAACAGAGGTTTTGATACTCAGAATTACTACTAGTTCTGATTTCTATCTGAGTGGGGTAATATATTTATAATACTTCATTTGACATTAGAAAAATCTCAAATTATTTCTCAAGCATTTAAATACTGGCTTAAGCATTGGCGTGTACATCTATTTCATCTGCCTTTAACTGAACAAATAATGAACTAGAATTACATGTCAATGGTTAATTAAAACCTACCTCGTCTAAAAATTTTCTTTAAAAGGTAGATAATTTTTATAACATCTTTCCAAAGTTATGTAATAATCATAATAAACATTCACTTTTCAGTGAATATGGTAGAAAGACAACTAATTTTTAAAAATCTGAATAACTTGTATTCCAGGGATACACAGCGAACAAAATAGGCAAACATCCTTATTTTATCAAGTTTATATGATAAAGTTTATTTAGTGGAAGTAAACAACACAAATATGTAAGCTACATAGTAAACTAAAAGCAGATGCATTCTATAGAGAAATTAAATGAGAAAGGCAAGCAGAAATTAGGGATTTAAGGTGAGTGCAGTTTTACCGGAAGTGGTATAGGAAACTCTCTCCAAGAACCTGATCCTTGACAACAGCCACAAAATTTCTAATAGAAAATTATTGCAGACAGAGAAAGGAGAGCATGCAAAGACCCTGTGGCCTTCTAATTCTCATGTTTTCTATGAAAACAAAAGTATACCAGTTTTACTGGGATAGAATGAATGGTTGGCAGGAAATAGGATATGAGATGAGCAAGTTAATGGAAAGGAAATATCAGGAGTTTTAATTAAACTCATATTTTGATATGACCAGCAAATATTTTCATGGACTACAACTTTTCACAATGTTTTATTCCTGTAAACCTTAAAAATATAAAGTAGTAAAATTACATTTATATTCATTTATCTTATAATGATTAAAATGAAAACTTAAAACAAGTTTATAAATAAGATATAGGCAATATTAAAATTATGTAATTCAAATTAGCAATACTAATTCAATTTAAAAATACTTTTTGCTAAAATTAAATGTTGAGTAGTGTAGAGAAATAATTCTTTTAGTGAATCAAAATGTTTTATTTATATTAGTTTCTGCATATGGTAAAAAATATTTGCCCTATTATTCTTATTGTAATTACCTTCTTTCTTAAACAATGAAGTCATTTTTACCATATGTGAATATTTGGATGAGTTAATACATATAATAAAGTATTAACCATACAATGTTATACTGAATGCTTAAAGTACTATTTAAATGTTTTGTTTTTTGCTGATGATTATTTATGACTAGCTTTCATAATAAAAAGGCGATTTAAGTTCAAAATACAAAACCAGAATCTGAGCAATGCCATACTTTTCATGTGACTTTGTCCCTCATTACACTATTTAAGCACTTTTGGCTTTATCCTAAATATACTGTTATGTAATGGCTTAAGATGACTTAATTTTTGAAATATTTGTTCTTAAATTGCAGTAAAAACGTCATTTGTGCTGCCATTTTTATCTCACTTGATCCCACTGTGCTCAAAAGTAATCTTATAAATCTGAAAGCAAACATACCTGTGGGCACTGAATTCATTTATTTTACATTGTGAATATAATGGTCATTTAGATGATTCAGAATGTATTACACTGGTTTTCTTAGATTAGGATTGGAAACCAAACAAGATGTTATCTTTTCAAAGTCTCAATGAACTGAAAAGTGCCAGAGAATATGTCACATGAAGAATCCCTTAGAGACTCAAGAAATTTGTGGATCTTTATTTTTAAAAAACACTTAGTTTCTTCTTTTAGCTGCAGAGTTGGTTGCTCTTCCTTCAGACTTCAAATAAAGGTACGGGCTGGAAAGTCATACATCAAGCACACTCCAGTCAAATTGCAAACTGCCTAATTGCCTCTTGTCTTCAATACATCTTCATTGATAAGATAACAGCAAAGTAGAAATAAAGCCTATTTTGTAGAATGAACCATCAAGGGGATGAGATCAAAGAGAAAGTGAATGAAGATTAAGACAATTGTATATAAAATAAAGCATTGGCCTTTGAATTTCTAGTCCAGCACAGTTTTCAAGGAGTAATCTAACATTTGTAGCATGAAAAGGCTCACCATGGCGACTAAATTAAAACCCATACTAGGCTTCTCTGGTTACTTTCATTGGATGGCTACAGGAACAGCAGGAACAGCAGCAGCACTATGGAAATCGATGCTTCATTAGATAGCAGTTAGATTAACTTCTCACTACGCAGGTAGACTAGAACGGTTCCAAATGTTTCATTGAACTTCTAAGAAATATGAAATCATGACCTCTAGAACCATACAAAGTAGCAGAAGCTCAAAGTAAATTTAGCAATATTTGAAAAAAAATGTCTTAAAATGAAGCAATTCAATTATTACGTCAAACCTAAAAAATCAGAATATTCAATCAACGAAACACTATAAAATTAATTCCCATAATTTTTCTGGATTATATAACTGCTTGTCATGTTATTCGTATGTTTAAAAGCTTATCTATATTTTTTTCCATGATAACATGGAACCAGTGTGATACTCAGAATTTGCACGAAATCGTTCAGTTCAGTTCTGGGAACATGATAGGAGCAGATGATTCTGGCCTCTGGTGATTGGTTGTTGGTCATGTGATTTACTGAGTTCAATGTAATTTGAGAAGTGTTGTGGATCCGGACAGAAGTTCAAATAGCCAGGACGTAACGCGTCACCCTCTTTCCCTCAGCCACTATATCCAGCAGTTTTCTAGACAGTGACTGCTCCCTCACCCTGGGTCCCAGAATACAGAAGATAGGAAGCAGAGCTCCCAGCCTACCCAAGATGAACATGCAGCATAGGTAAGAAATAAATCTTTGTTGTTTGGAGCTTCTGAGATGTTTGTATTCACTTGTGTCTTACCAAAGCATAATTTCAAGGCTACTAATGATGCAGTGAGTATCTGTGAAGCATCATTTACAGCTATTTTCATTTCAATTGTCTTCCAAAATTTGCACTTGGTTACTTTTGAAGTATCCAACCGTAAGATTAGGGACACAAGTTAAATCATTTTTATTTTATCAAATAAGATATATATTACACAAATTACATATGAAAAATGTAGCATTTTATTTTTATTTTATTATATGTCTAAAAAATGTACTTTGTTTTTTATTTCACATATTCTGATTCCACTTTAGAAAAGCAGGTCACATAAGTAATGTTATTCTATGGTAGTACTTTTCTGATTTTTAACTGTTTAAATTAAAAGACAGTTTACATATATGAAATATAGATCAAAATGAACAAAAACCTAACCATTAATCATTAGTTTTAGGAAATTTTGAATTTAACATTTGTAGTTTGAGACATAGGGAGATCTATTATTATTTATTTATTATTATTTTTGTTGTTATTATTATTTACTTTCTCTGGAACAAATAATGTTGAATAAAGACTTTATATTAAATCATGCCCTATTTTAATATGGAATTATGGAATCATGAGATTTTATTCTTCATTAATTTTTGTAAAGAAAAGTTGGAGTAAGTGGGAATTACAATATAAGCAGTATTGAGAGTACATATATGTAAGTTAAAATCATATTTAAAAGTCAACCTCTGGGTACAATTATAATTAATCTTTATATTTATGTCTTTATAAGTTATTACAGAATGTTTTTGCTGGTAAAGAGCACTGTGATTATAAAATAGGTTAGAAGAACATCATTCTTCATATACCTCCCCGGAAATCACATGAAGAAACACACTGTTGAGAACTAGCAATAACAGAACACAACACAATCTGGGTTATATCTTCATTTATTTGAGTGTAAATGAACTGAAAAAAATGTGCTTTGGAGACTCTCACAGAACATCATTACTGCCTGGGAAAAAGAGGTGAAGAATTTTTCAACCTCCCATCTTTCCCTAGCTTAGAAACATAGAAGGTCGGGCAATAAAAAAAGAAAGTAATTACGAGTTCCACGTTATTGGATTGGGCATTTTTACACAACCTTTCACGTTCTTTCAGCTGAATGCAATGCAGCAGGGGTATATGGACATGGGAAACAGAATACAGAACCTAGAGAAATATAGTACCTACATTTATAGCCTCGGAAGCACTTCATAGTGAAAATTGTCATTCTGCAACATGGGTTCTTATTTTTAAAAAACTACAGACTTTAAATTCACTCAAAGGTAGTTCACATCACATCACAAATACCTAGAAAACTAAACATATGAATTTGTTGTCCTACTCTCAACCTAAAGATATAACTTTTCTGCTGTAAAACAAGGGGATTTAATTTTAATAAATTCATTAAGTGATTCTCATATATCCAGAAGGTCACAACTTCACTGGGATAGAACTCTCATTCTTACATTCAGAAAACTTTTCAATACAGATAAAAAAGAAGGTTTCCTGGCTTTAGCTGTGCAATAAACTCACCTAAAGCTTTATAAATGAGAGGAGAAAAAAGTGAATATAATAGACATGGAAGGACAAATTAGACATACAACCTAGAAACTGCAGAGTTTTTGAAAGAGAAAAATGGAACAGAATCAAAGAAAAATTACTTGCTGGTTTAAAAATGTATCAGACTTATTTGAGAAAACCCCACTATATAAAAAATAAAAGATTTCATGGAAGACTTAACATATGTACATCAATCAAGGTATCTTCAAGTTGCTTGAATTTAAA
This sequence comes from Hipposideros armiger, assembly GCF_001890085.2. Lineage (NCBI taxonomy): Eukaryota > Metazoa > Chordata > Mammalia > Chiroptera > Hipposideridae > Hipposideros > Hipposideros armiger. The sequence continues at coordinate 204,099 of NW_017732063.1, forward strand.
AATTTTATAATTCTATTATAATGTTATAATGACTGGATTTACCAAAATACACAATTCCATTATTATTATTAAAATTATTTATATATATATATATCAAATTTATAAGTTCCAATATTGAAATGCAAATTTCTTTATGAACTATGTGTAATGACAATAGAAAATTGGTCAGTGGAGATAAGGAAGACTCGAGTTACAAAATATTTCTATTTTAGTTTTGTGTGGGTAAATGATTGTGAGCTCACACAATCCTGATAAAGAGTACATAAGAAAGTAATAATTTCTCTGTAGTGCTATTGAATAAGTCTTCCGAATAAATGACTAAATAGAAAATAACCCCTGTTATCTGATATAAAGCTTTGATGTAAGGGGACTTGTGAAAAACAAGCTTCTGATAAAAACATAAGGGCAAGGAACCCTGGCCATGAAGAAGTATTCATTCATATTTTAATATAATTCATTTTGTTTTAGGATGTTTTATTTTATATGATAAAAGTAAAAGTCTTGTGAACATTTGCAGTCATTAAGAAGAGTAAGCTTGTTATTTGGTTGAGCTTGTTTGATCTTTGTCCTCTCATTAACCTCTTTTCATATTTACATTCTTGTGTTGCAACTGATGGTTTCATAATTTATTTTTACACTTCCTTTTATCTGGCCACTTGAGTAAAAATTAGGTCAGGGAAGACAGTTAAGCTTTTGATGTTGTTTTAATAGGAGAGTTTGACAGGTGAAAAAAAAAAGGGAGGTCTGATTTAAATTCATAGTATATCTGACTAAAGCAAAGCATAGGTCTTGCAAAAAAGAGTTCAAACTAGCAACTAAATATGACAATTAAGTTTGCAAACTTATCCTAGAAAAAGCTCTACATACCTCATTGCTGAATATCACTACAGTCACCTTTGAAGTACTCCCCTTTGGAAGCTATGCACCTACACCAGCTCCTAGTCCACCCTTCAAAGCAATTTTGGAACTCGTTTTCTGGAATGGCCATCAGAGCTGTCATCCTATTACCCTTGAGGTCCTGAATGTCATCAAAATGTCTTCCTTTCAATATTTCCTTTGTCTTCAGGTAAAGAAAGAAGTCAATGGGGGCCAGATCAGGTGAGTAAGGAGGATGCTCCAATACAGTTATTTGTTTACTGGCTAAAAATTCCCTCACAGACAGTGCCATGTGAGCTGGTGTGTTGTCGTGATGCAAGAGCCATGAACTGTTAGTGAAAGTCAGTTTGTCTAACTTTTTCATGCAGCCTTTTCAGCACTTCCAAGTAGTAAACCTGGTTAGCTGTTTGTCCATTTGGTACAAATTCATAATGAATAATCCAATCCCTCTGATATCAAAAATCGTTAACAACATTATTGCAATAAGTTCATTAACTTAATTGTCTGACCTCGTATCTTGGCAATGCATATGTTAGGCTATGGTTGAAAACACAAATACCCTAAAATAATTAGTTCATCAATACATACTTATATTGCATGCTTTTCTGTCCATTTGATCCAATTGTAGAATCAATTTTTGAGAAATAACTAAATTATTGAGATGACCATAAATGCACAGAATTAAAATTGTACTTAAGGGTGCAAAATTCTCAAAATCATCTTCTAGTCAATGATAAGAGCTATAACATGTATATCTGAATAATCTTAATTTTTTCCTAATTTTTAAAAATATTTACTCATGAGATTTGTTAGTTTTAGCTGTAAAAAAGAAATGATGCTTACACTTAGTGGTTTTACATTAGAACTACTATTTATCCCCCCACAAATCTATTGGACATTGGGCATTGTTCACAATAAGACTTAGGTTTGAGTGATCACAGTTGGGTGCACGCGTGTGTGTGTGGAGGCTGATGGGTTAGTTAAGGCTGGCTTGTTTCTATTGGTTTCATTCACGTATCTGGTGGTTTAGCTGTTACCTAGTATGATCATGTGGCTGGGTATTTCTTATCTAAAGATATTAGCAGGCAAATGGATTTGCACTCACAGCACTGCAGGGTTCTAAAAAGCCTAGCAAAAGTATGCATGTTCTTTTCATGCCCAGGTTCAGAATTGGCACACTGCCATTTTAGCTAAGGTGTATTGACTAAAGAAGTCACAAGACCAGCACATATCCAAGGGGTAGGGGAAATGATCTTCTTTTGATGGGAGGAATTGCAAAGGTAAATTGCAAGGAAGTGTGGATACAGGAGGGGAATCATTGTGTAATTACATGTGTGGGTATGTTTTGTGCATTTGTGTATCTGTATGAGCATGTGTAACATAGTTCCCTTTAAGTATGATAATTGTATAGGATGGAAAGGAAATAAAGCCTTCTATCTTTTGGTGATATACAACATTGAGCTTTGACCTAAAGCACAAGTATGACTATTAACGCTGTCTATTCAAGTATTTATAAGCAGATGCTAAAGGCGATCATGTCAGATTCACATGACAAAATATTAACAGAGGTCTCTCATGATAAAGATGAACAGTCATAGAAATCATCAGCCTTTGGGGGTTCTGGTCTCTAAATCCCTCTGCCAACCAACATATGTATTTTTCTGTAGTGGCTATTTTAAGAGAGCAGAGGGTAAGCTAAGGGGTATAACGTTTTGAGAATCATTGTAATTTGAAAGCTTATGAGACTTCTTTAAAACTCTCCTTTAGAGCCAACCTTCGGCAGTAGGGTATGCTTAGTACAAAAATTATACCAATTCTCTGACCAGTCCTGTACCTGCATGTTTTACAATATGACCCTGAACCTCCTGCTTTTAAGCAGTGGAGTTTATTTTCCTACCCGTGTATCTTGACAGGCCTCGTGACAGTTTCAGTCCAGTAGAATGTGACAGGATTTACGCTGTGCTAGCTTTGACTGCGGTGCTCAGCAGGCTATGCGCACTTGCTGTCTCTCAGGGCCCTCGTCTCCTCTAGGTGAACATCCTGAGCTTGGGGGATGAGATGTCACCAGGGGCCAAGCCAGGTCAGTCCAGCTCAGGACGCAAAACTCGTGAGACCCAAAGCTGTGAAAGAGTCAAGCTAAGGTTGGCACAGCTGACAGCAGATATGTAAGGAATCCTAGTCAGCCACAGAGTTGTGAGGTAAGTAAGTGGTGTTTTAAAAAACTAGAAATTGGGGAGATTTATGAGTAGCAACAACTAACTGATAGTTAGGGATATTGATTCACTCTAATTAATCTTCAAAAGTTAGACCAAGAAATCCATTTCTTTTTAACCCCTGGCTCTACAATTACAAGGTAGAATGATAAAACATTATGATAATATTAATAAAATATAGTCTCTTAATTATATGTTTATATAAAGGAAATTTTAAAAAAACCCAGAACCTACAGGCATATTTTTATACAAAAGACTACTAATGAACTAATGCATATTAACTAAAAATTGACCAACCCATCCATGATTTTGTCAGGAATATAATGAATATATATTTAATGATTCTACCTCCTGATACATAAATAACATATAATAATTGTATAATTAATTTTATATAAGACTGTATCTTCAGAATACTTACCAATATTAATTAAGAATAAGAACCTCTATCATTAATTATATTTTAATTGCAATAGATGTGATCATTTCATCATTGTTAAGGGCTTGAAATAATTCTTTGTAAAATATCTATCTTTTTATTATAAAGCATGATTTTTTTTTATTATTAAAATAACCTATATTATTAAGTTTTATATAAAAGAACTATCTTGTGACAGATTTAAAACAATATTTTGGTAGCGTTGAGGCAGAGTAAGAACATATTGTAGATATTGAAAAATAGCTTAAGTAACAAATGAGGATGTAAAAATTTGAATAATAATTTTTGATAAAACATATTATTGATAGATATTACATCTTAGAGTTTTCTATTTCAAGGAGGAGGCTATTTCTTCTACTTAATGGGGCATTTTGATCAAACGTGGCTACCTAGCAACTAGAAAGAAGGCCATATTCAGGAAAAAAGTAACCACCTACATGTAAATCTTAGTTTTAAAGATTGACTTGAGTGTATCAGACACGTTGCAATTTGTCTGTACTTTTGAGTCCTAATCAGTCAATTGATGTTGCTGCTTCTCTCTAGGACACCTTCCAACTCATAAATATTTCATATGAATTTTTTTCCAGTTTGGCATAGAGAATTTAGGTAATCAAAAGATGTGTCAAGTGTTATAAGCACTTTTATAAATTCATGAACCCCTTTCAATCTGTGGCCAAAACACCAAATAATGTGGGTCTGGCTATGAGCCAAATGCATACTATTCACAGTTCTTTTTCATTGACATTCCTCCCTTGGCCTTCTGAGCGACAGGCCCCACTTTACTTTTATCATGAGAAGTGTAATAAAAGCAGTCACATCTAATTTCCCCTCTTAGAGAATTTGGCAGTACCATTGAACAAGATTAGGTCTATAAAATGCCGGGAAAGACAATCCTGGATGAACTCAAGAGAACTTGTGTTCAAGTGGCTTACGAAGTGTGGAAAAGATAAGGAAATTTATTGAATTAATATTTTCACATCTCAAACTTATTATTTTACACACAGAGCAACACATAGAACTCCTTTAAGCAAGAGTCACACACTGATATTGGATTCGTGTTCTAAGATTGATTTCATGAACAGTGTTTTTACATCATCTGTTTTTTAGCACCTCACTTAGACACAGGGAAGCCTGCCCTGGGTTCTATGTCTCAGGGGGCCCTGCTCTTTGAATGCCTTTGAAACTTTCAAGTTTCTCTCAGTGCCTAGGATCTTCCAAGGCCATCAGTCATGGTGTTCATTTCTCTCTTTTAATGCTTTCGCTGGCCCATCTTCCTGCCAGGTCTACTGATCGTTGGTGGAATCAGATACCTTGAAGATCTTCAGGACTGCCATCAACGTGACTGGCTCAGAGCCCATGGTCAGGCCCCAGCTTCAGATGGTGGGTTTGGGAAGAGGGTCACATCCCCTGCCCCCTGCAGAAGTTCTTTCATGGGATCCTGATTTCTTTCTTGGGCTGTCAGAATGATGTTGAAACATTGACTTTGAGTGAAGCAAATGAATCATACAGAGAGAACACCCACAAGAAAACATTGCTACACCATGAAGCACGCTCTAGGGGAGACTGTGCTATCAATTTTCTACATTTTTCAACCATGCTTTTTTATTGGAAAAGGTAATTATACAATTATAAAACGAGAGTAAAATAGAAACTGAAAATAGCAAAGCTGTAAATAATTCTAAAGTGGTTTTGGAGATGTGAGAGTAACAATTATGAGATAGAGCCCAAATAGAACTGAGTTTAGGGACCCAAACACCATTAGGAGTCATTTACTACCTCATATCTTGGCTTCTACTTATATATTAGTTCCCTTCTGTCATATAAATTTCCCAAGGCCCACACACGGATAGTTTCCATCAGAAAGGGAAAGAGACACTTCCCTGTGTGCTAATGTGTACTCTGTCTTTACTTGTGTGTACACCCATTTCTGTGTGATCACTCTGCCTTTCCCTAGCAGCCAGCAAGTGTGTGATACCAAATTTGACAGCACCCAAAAACATGATTGAAATGGAAGGGATGACCGGATCCCCCAAAGAACTAGTCGAGATAGTAGAATTATTTGGCAAATATTAATGGAATCAGGGCGGGAGAAATAACAAATTAAGAATAAATCCTCCAAAATAAATTCAGAAACAGTTTAGACTTGTTACATAAATAAAATTTTTGTTTGCACAATATTGTAATGTGAAAAACAGTTAAATATTCTTAAATCAGGCAGGCTGCAGTGCAAATTCACTGAACAGAGAATTATGCAATCAGGGTTCTTGTTTCAGTTCTTTACTAATTTGCTTGGTCAGCCAAATACAGGCTTTAAATTTTCTGGAGGCTGAGTTTCTTCATTTAAGTGGAGTCTTCGATCAAATATTCTGAATGACGTGGGGACGGGGGCTGTTTAACTCCTCTGCCTGATCTCTCTTCACATCTTCTCAGATCTTGAGCAGGCTTCAGAGAACTGCTTGTGGTCTTTAGGACCAAACTAGAAAACATTAGACTATACAATCATTGATCTAAATATTTTACCAGATCCTATTTACTATAGCATCAAACCAGATTGCAATGATAGAAATAGAGAACTACTGAAGACCTAATAAAAATGGTGTATAGCTAGAAAAGTAAGACTATTGAATGTGTTTTGATTTTGCAATGCTTTTGGATTTATGACACCAGCAAAACCTTGCTGTTTATGAAAGGAGAAAACAAATATTTAAGAAAATTCCTAGTGTCATTGAGACATTCACATACCACACAATTCAATATTCAGGCTAGGGTAACCATCACCAAAACCAACTTTAAATCTTAACAATGATCTATGTAACCATGAGCAATCACTTCTTATTAATCCCCAAACCTGATCACAGAGAATCTCTTCTATATTTTCTTCTCAGTGTTTTATAGTTTTAGTTCTGTCTTAATATTGTTTTCTGATCTATAGACACAGATGTGTTTCCATTAATTCTTTCATAAAATTTTTGTAGTTTACATGGTATAAACTTTGTACTTTTTTGTTAAATGTGGTCCTAACTACATGATCTTAATATTCCTAGAAATAAAATTATTTATATAGTTTTACTTTCAGAAAATTTATATAAAGGAATTAATTTTATATATTAATCTTGTATTCTGCAAGCTTGCTTAATTTGTATGTTAGTTCCAATAGTTTTATTAGTGGACTTTCTGGAATTTTCAATATACAAATCCATGTTTTCTTGCCATAGAGATGATTTTACTTCTATCTTTCCAATTAGGATGCATTTTATTTAGTTTTTTTGTATCAATGCCCTAGCTAGAAACTCTAATAAACATTAAATAAAGCTAGTGAGAGTGGACAGTCTTTTCTTTTTTGATGTTAGGAAGGATAGATTTGGTATGTTAATATTATGATGTGACCTGAGGGTATGTTATAGATGCTCTTTATTAAAATGAGGAAGTTTCCTTTATCCCTAGTATGCAGAGCATTTTTTTATCATGATGGCGGATTGAATTTTTTCAAATGCTTTTTCTATGTCTACTGAGATAATCACATGGTTTTCGCTTTTATTCTATTGACGCGATGTACGACATTAATTAATTTTCAGGCGTTAAACAAACCTGGGATAAATACTGCTTGTTCATGGGAGTAACCCTTTTAAGCTGTTGCTGAACTCAGTGGCTAATATTTTGTTGAGGAGTTTTTTGTCTGGCAACAGAGTCTGTCATTTTCTTATAATATTTTTTGGTGGCTTGATATTAGAATAATACTGATAAAGTAAATTGAAAAATGTCCCTCCCCTCTATTTTTCAGAGAGTTTGTGAAGAACTGGAATTAATTCTTCTTTATAGACATATTTTTTAGAATTCACCGTGAGGACACCTAGGTCTAGCATTTTCATTGTGGGAAGTTTTTGAATTACTAATTTAATCTCTTGATTTACTAATTTAATCTCTTGATTTATTATATTATTGGTCTATTTAAAATTTCTATTTCTTGAGGCAATTTCTGTAGGTTGTGTCTTTGTGTTTGTATTATATTTTAATTTATCCAACTTATTGGTGTACATTTATTAATAATATATCTTTATAATTCTTTTTCTTTCTGTAAATTCAGTAGAAATGTCCCCTCTATAATTACTGATTTTACTAATTTGAATCTTTATTCTTTTTATCTTAGTCAGTCTAGCTAAAGATCCGTGAATTTTGTTGCTCATTTCACAGAAACAACTTTTGTTTACATTGGTTTTCTCCACTGCTTTTCTATGCTCTTTTTGATTAATTATCACTCTAATGATTATTGTTTCCTTCCTTCTGCTTTCTTGAGGTTTCATTTGCTCTCATTTTTCCAGTGTCTGAAGGTGGAAGCTTAGTTATTGATTTGAGATCATTCTTCTTTATTATTATTAGAATTTAAAGCTATAAATTTCCTCCTAATCATTTGGCATCCCATAACTTTTCTTATGTGTGTTTTCATTCTCATACATCTCAAAATATTTTCAAATTTCCATTTGATATCTTCCTTTACTTATTGATTATTTAGGAGTATGCTGCTTAATTTCCACTTATTATTGACGCTCCCAAATTTCTTTCTGATATTTATTCAAATTTTACTCCATTGTGGATGAATAATTTACTTTGTTAAGTATATTTTTTTCCAATGTTAAGTTTGTTCATGGCCTACCATGTTATCTATCTTGGAGAATATGCCATGTGCTCTTATGAAGAATATGAATTCTGCTGTTATTGGGTGGAGTGTTCTTTCTCTACAGATATCTGTTCAGTCCAGCTGGGTTAGTAATAACTGTCATTACCCAAACATATAATAGCTGAGTCTCTCAGCTGCTTTTAACAAATATAACTGGCTTGCCATTAACAAATGAGTATGCATGACTAGCAACAAAATCTTTCAAACATAGTGATGTGGTGTGTGTGTGTGTGTGTGTGTGTGTGTGTGTGTGTGTGTGTGCATGTGCGCGTGCCACATGTTTGTGTTTATTTGGAGACTGCAGTCCTAAGTGATCATTTATTTACTTTAATTTCAAAACTTGATTTTCTGGAACAATTTGCTATTCTGTAGCAGCCAAATTTTGAAGCTTGCCTGGAGCAGCTTTGGACTAATAGGCTCCCTGCCTCTTCCCAATTACATAACCCTCCCTTCCCACTCAGATGTGAGAACTATCCACGTGACCAACTTTTAGTGGTAGATCTAGTAATTATAGATAGATGCAGAGAAGAAAAGATTTCCAAATGGATGTAAAAAGACCAGTATTTATATTATAACCCAATTTTATTAGATATGATTACTAACAAGAGAAAAAATAACTAACAAATGCTACCCCAATAAATTTAATAAAAATTTTTAAAAATTGAATTTCCCAAGTTTTTATAGCTACCAAGTGGAGTTGAGCACACAATTCTACAATTATACATTAATTTTAATCAAATTATTATAATTACATATTTCACAGAAATTTACACAATATGGTAATGTTTTTCACATTTACTTTTTTTTAAAGATTTTTTTTTTTAATTGGGGAATTGGAGGAAGGGAATAGTGTTGGGGAATCGGGGAAGGGGAACAGACACATTGCTGTCCTTTTCGTCAGTCTAGTTGTGGAGGACGTCGCTTCGCTGGCCCATGTTGGTATTATCATTGCACTCTTCCCTGGGTGAGGCAGTCGCTCACCGGCCACTGGACGGCCATTCACGGTAGCTCACACTGGCTGCTGGCCACTCACAGTAGCTTATGGCAGCACACTGCATCCCCACTGCAGCCTACACCGTAACCCTAACCCTACACCGTCACCGACGACTCCCGGCAGCCCAGCTCCAGGTCAAGCTGCCATTCACCATCTTAGCTGTAGAGAGCGCAGCATCACTGGCCCTCATGTGGGATCCAAACCAGTGGCCCTGCTGCTCAGAGCTGGCACCCCAAGCCAACTTTTAACCAATGCACCATTTGGCCGGCCCCCCACATTTAATTTTTTTTTAATTGGGTAATTGGGGGGATGGGAACAGCGCTGGGGAATTGGGGGAAGGGGAACAGACAAGTTGCTGTCGTTTTGTTCTTCAATCTAGTTGTGGAGGACGCTGCTTCACTGGCCCAAGTTGGCACCATCATTGCGCTCTTCCCAGGCGAGGCAGATCAGTCACCGGCTTCTGGACGGCCGCTCACTGCGGCTGCTGGCCGCTCACGCTGGCTGCTGGCCACACACGGTAGCCCATGGCAACCCACTGCCACAGGGACTGCAGCCACGCCGTCGCCAGCAACTCATGGCAGCCCAGCTCCAGGTTGAGCTGTTGTTCAGCATCTTAGCTGTAGAGGGCAGTGTCACTGGCCCTCATATGTGGGATCCGAACCGGGGCCCTCTGGCATCCCAAGCGAGTTCTTAACCATCGCGCCACTCGGCCGGCCCCACATTTAATTTTTAATTCTAAAGTCTTACTCAGCAAAGACATAGCTCTCTCTCTGTATTTTAAATTTTAACACTTGAATTTTACACATATCAATTTAATAATAGCTCCTCAGAGTATATAAACAGTAATAAATTAACTATATGTATGAATTCTAAGAAATAGAAAATGTCAATTAAAATTGAGCAGATATTAACATATTTATAAGGTAGGTAGGAAATCCAATTACTAAAGTGATACATAGACTCTTAATAATTTTTAAAAATAGGTACTATATAGTACAAATTCCTTCTTTTAATATCAAGCAATCTAAAATCCAGGGAATTTAAGCTTATCACTAACTGTCATTTAATACAGCACCTCTGATTAAAACATAGTGCTGTTTAATCCTAATCCAGAGCCTTTTTTTTCCCTAGTAACACAGGAGACATAGGGGTTATGTCTCTTAGAATATAGTCTATAGTATTGGATTTTTTCTTTAAAGAGCTGTGTGTTTTTCTTACTATGATTCAGAGAACATTAAAAAATATTAGCAAATGTTTATGTTTGGAATTAAATTTATTTTACAAAGTGACACATTTCAAATTAAGATCTGATCTTTGATGTTTAACTATAATTGGGAAGAAATATATAATATATGGCATTATTAAAACCAGTTGAACACCATCTATTATCTTAGAGGCCAATAGTAGCAATCTATTTCAATGTGTTCAAATTATTTAATGTTTGAATAATTTTATTAAGGCATGTAATTTAGTTTTAATAACTGTATTAGTTTACATTTATTTTTATTTCCATTTGCTTTTGCTTGAAAATTTTAACTTATATACTATTGTAATACTGCCATAAGGAATTTTTGAACATTTTAGATTGTTCTTAATACTTTACCTTTTTAAAAACATATGAAAAAAAATTAGGTTTTAGGAGATCATGCTCTTACTAGCTTTTCTTCCAATTTTAATGATATGTTTTGTTTTCATGAAAATGTTCTCCTAACCTTTAGTTCATAAGGGTTAGGGTGAGTGTCTGGTTTCATATTATTCAGACAACATTTTGCCATATTAATGGCTAAAAATGAAGAATTAGCAATATTTTTATTTTGCAAATTATAATAAGTATACAGTAAGTATATATAAGTATAACATGGCATTCTCTCTTTATATTTATCCTTTTTCACGTAATGGATATTTCTGAGACTAATTACCACTTACCTATATTTAGTAAGAAGGGGCACCTATGAAGATAAAAGCATGATGTGATAGGAGATGTCAGTACTCTACAAATACAGAAATTCTCAAATTATCTCAGAAAAAAAGTCATGAAAATTTCCATACTTTTCTAAGGATTTTGATTAACTGAACAAAAGCTGATTACCTCTGCCATAATTTAATATTTGACAGAATTGAATTTGACCCAGTGGCAATGCAATATTTACTTTAGCATGAATGTCCTACAAGAGCCTTTTTTTATTATTAGTTACTATTGTAACAATCCAGGAAAACTCTCTGAACATACATGTAGTGTCTTTGCTCTATAGAATGGGTAAGGTCTGAATGGGGCAATTCCTTTTTGAAAGTGCTATTTGTCATGGCTTCATGTAACCAACCACCCCATCCACAATTCATTTATTCTGATTCAGCTACCAGAGCACAGCAGCTGCAGTCCTTGGTCCCCCTAGCTGTTTCTCATCATTTCCAGTCCTCCTTTATCGTCACATTCTACATCTTCATTACATAGATGTTCGCTTTTTCCAGAGTTTCTTGGCTTTAGGCTCAAAGATATTGTCCTAGCAATGTCATCAGTCAGTGTTCATTTTGTTTGTGTGTTTGTTTGTTTTCCACTTAATGAATCAATGAATCAGTGCATGCCAGGTTTGGGTTCTTCCAGTGTGGACTGTTTATATTGGGTCAAGATCTACTCTAAACCAAAGTGCTCCTACTGTGTGATCTCTATTGTTTGTCAAACCCAGGACCTGAGCTTCAACTTGACTATACTGACTGGTCCCTTAGTAGGGCAGATTCTTTTGTAGTGTGCCTATTTTTAATCATGCTAAATACTATATTATGGATCTATTCAGTACACACATGTTATGCAGTATGTCTTACTTGTTATAATGAAGATATGGCTTTTAAATAAGAATAGATTGCACTGAATTACATTAACTGCAGCAAAGGGAGCAAAAGAATGGTGATAAGAGATAACACTGAGGGCTTAGCAGTGTATAAATAATGACAATGCAAAATTCACGCTTAAAGCTAGAAAATAGCAGCAGAAAAAACATAATCGAAACCAAACCACAAAAAAGGATGTGGCATAATTTTAAAATAATATGCACACTGTAAATTTAAGTAGGGCTTCAAGGCATCTATAGTTGTCTTATATGCTTAGCAAATATTTTTAGGTAGAGGCATCTGTCAGTTTCTCATTTAACTCTGTTATGTGACATACCTTAGCATACTAATGAGAATGAACTTGAAGGTCAGGTGGACTTGGATTTGGATCTAGATCCTGTTTCCCATCAGCTTCATAAACTTGGGTAATAAGCTAACTTCTTTAAATTTCTCATATAGAAAATGAGATGATGATACCTGTACATCTGAGTCAAGCTGCCCATTTGCAAGCAACAAAAAATCAAGTGAGGGAGATTTCTGCAGAAAATCAATGTATCACAAGGACTTGGAGTTGTTTGGGTGATATGGGCTTTACTGAGTCAGGAATGTCTTTCCAAAGCATATGGTAGAATACTTCAGATTAGAAATGTAAGGCTGCTGCTGTCAAACAGTAATGGCCTGCAGTATGTGGAGCTGACACTGCTGGCCCTAAAAACTGGGCGTGGCCTGCTTCTACTGCGTCCTTCAGGTCACATGTTTCTCATTATTTTATTAAAAATAAAACTTGATATGTTTGAAACAGTGGCAAGCCAAAGGAAGGTAACTTGTAGTAAAATCAAAGATATATAATCAACTACAGCTTTCTTCTACCTTATTAAATTATTTATATCAATATTTCTATGTCTACTTTAATTATACATCTCAGTATTGCTCTAGCTGCCTCAATATCTCTGTAAATATCTTAAACACTTTAGCAATATGATAATAATAAACATTTTGGGTGGGGCCTCTGAGGTGAAAATCTTTCCTATTGGGCTTGAGATGCTTTTCCATCATAGAATTCTCTATTTCTGGGTTCCATTCTCCAATTTGAAAAACAAAAGAACATATTATCATCTTTAATTTCAGGTTGAACTTTTTCTACTTTATTTATTTTTTATTGACCTCATTAAAATATTATATGACCTTATTATTTATGGACAAAACACATAGTGAAACATTCATAGCATCCTAGTTGGATAGTGGTTAAGAAACATGGGTTTGCAATCCCTAATATTTTTAAGTTACACAATACGCAGTTTGATTTTTTAACTTACTCTTTCGAATCAATACAATAGTGAATACGATAAGTATGATTATGACTCCTAATTTTGTTGGGGCATCCTTTCAGTATAGTAAGAGCATAAAAATAATTGAACAGTTCAACGTAAGTTAAACATGCACAAATACCACAAGTTTATTATCTTTAAAGGTCTGGAGATCAGCAGTCCAGCACAGGTGTCACTGGGCTAAGATCAAGATGTCGGCAGGACTGTGTTTCTTCTGGAGGCTCCAGGGGGGAATCCGTTTCCTTGATTTTTCCAACTTTCTGAGTCTGCCCGCATTCCTTGGCTCGTGGCCTCCTTCAATCTTGCAAGCCTGCAGGGGCCATTCAAGTGTTTCTCATATCATATCACTCTGATGCTGATTCTCCTGCCTGTCACTTTCATGTTTAAGGAGGACAAGCACTGCATTTGTTTGGTCATTGCGTCCCTGTGCATTTCTGGAGGGCAGAGGTCCAAAATGGTTTACTGGATCAATGTCAAGGTGTCAGCAAGGCTGCATTCCTCCTGACGGTTCCAGGGCAGAATCTATTTCCTTGCCTTTTCCAGCTTCTAGTGGCTGGCCGCATTTGTCAGTACGTCTAATGTTACAAGCATAGGCCTCAGAGTGGCAAATCTTTGTGTAGGAATCATATAGGGAGATCATGTCATCACTCAGAGCTCAGTGTTTTGCCTATATCATGGTATAATAGCATATACCTCGAGGGCAATGATTCAAACAATGGTGTCCACTAAAAATATCCTGGAGCTTTTTGTCAAATATGGTTCCTGAACCCAACTCCAAAGATTCAAATTTTGGAGATCAGGGATACTTCCTTGAATTTGTATTTTTCACAGATGATTTTCAGGCCACACAGAAAAAAATGGAAAAAAACAACAACAAAAAAAAACCCACACAAAAAAACTGTCAGATTGTTTTTAAAGAATATTTCCATTTAAAGGCATTTAGAAGAATAATATATAAAAAACTCAGAGAATTGGTAAAACTATTACTAACCAGTGGATATATGTATGTGCCTATGTGTATTTATGTATGTGTTTGCAGCAATTTGTTACTTTTAATAACACCATTTTTCTGAGACTCCATATAGTGGATACATAATTTATTCTTCACATGATTTATTAGTAAAAAAACAAAAAAAATATATGGGAGTTCTGAGAGATTTTCATATTTACATATTTCAAAATATGAAGCTAGGTATTGACTAACTTGTCTTTGACAATTTTAAGTGCTATAAAAAGTTTTGATCTCATGACTATTAAGACAATTGGAGAATTTCAACACCAATACAATAACTGAATAATCTTGTATAGAATAAAAATCCAAAGTCTGTGAGTCCAAGTTTAAATAAAAAGTTGCAGTTAAGTTTAAACTGTAACTGACTTTAAAGCACAGATTGAGTTTAAAAACAGTAAGACTCAAAGCAGAAGAAAATCTGAATGTCTTATAATGGTGAGATTAACAATGGACTTTAAATTACATTTTTGGAATTGGAATGAGTATGGAAAGAAAGTTTTAATTTTTAGTTTGTAGTCCTTAATATAGACACTTTTTATTTATGATATTTTAAGATAAACTGTATAAAAGTGTCTTATATTCTTATATTTTTCTGTAACATTTATGAGAGAAATTAGCCTGTCATTTTCTTTTTTGTTATCTTGATTTGGTTTCTCCAACAGCTTTGGCATTGATCCTCTAAATGTACTTAAGAACTTGGTTATCAAAATGTCCAGCACAGCTTTCTTTTTTTTTATTACTATTTCTTACATCTTCTGGGGGTAACACAACTTGGAGAAAGAGATAAACATTGACAAGTGAAACGAGTTTTCTGATCAGCTGAAGAATACTTTTCCCACTTCTAATTAATCACATGTCAGCTGCTGGCATGTGTAGTTAATGGCACATACCCCCAAGGCTGTAATGTATAAACACATTGCTTATCTGGTTAGAGAAATAGTAACATGCTGATGATCACTGCAAATGAGTGATTTGCTAATTTTGTCTTTAATTATTGAATGCTGTATATTAACTCATGTCGGCAGGAAAATAGCCAAAAGATTAGTTGGAAATAAAATACATAGAATGACACAGCATTCGTGTGTCTGTTTACTCATATACATACACATATGATATCAAGACAAAATGAAGTTAACTGCATTGTAGTGATTTGGTTTACTACAAACATGGCATAGAAAAGGAAAATCGGTAGAAAAATCTGGTTTCAAATAGCTGCTGTAAAGTCTGTTAACTATGGAGTTCAAGAGAATTAGTTAATTTCTCTGAATTATCCTCTACACACATGAAAAAATATAATTCCAACTGTAAATATTTTTAGAAATATGTATAACAGAAATTTTAGTTTTTAATTTTTTTGAGGTATAATTGATATATTAAGTTTAAGGTATGTAACATGTTGACTTGGTCCATTTGCATATTGCAGTACGATTGCCACTGTGGCATTAGCTGACACCTCTATCTAATCACATAATTGTCTTTTTTGTGTGTGGTGAGACAATTTAAGTTCTAGCCTTTTAGCAGCTTTTACATTTATAATACAGTATTGTTGACTATAATCACTCTGCTGTACGTTATATCTCCAGAAATTTTATTTATCTTCTGGTTGCAAACTTGTAACCCTTAAACTGCATCCCTCCAGCCTCTGGTAAGCGTCATTCTACTCCCTGTTTTTACCGAATTGGTCTTTTTTAGATTTCACATAGAAGAATATCCTAACATTTGTTTTCCTCTGTGTGACTTATTCACTTAGCATAATGTCCTGAAAGGCCATCCATGTGGTTTCAAATGGTGGGATTTCCTTCTTTTTCGTGGCTACATAATATTCCATCACACACACACACACACACACACAGAGACATCTTCTTTATCCCTTTATTCCTTGACAGACACTAAAGTTGTTTTCATATCGTGGCTATTGTGAATAAACATGGAAGTGCAGATACATTTTCATATCTTCTTTTTATTTTTTATTTTTGGATATGTATCCTCAGAAATGGGATTTTTAATTGGGTGTTTAGCCCAAGGCAATAGATAATATGGAGATGACATACCATGGCCATTTGTCAAAGCAAAATTACAAGTCTCAAGCACAATACTGAAAACCAGCTACACCATTCTTAAAACTGTAACCCATATTAAAGATAAATAAAGATTACTGAAAAATTTAAAAGACTATTTATTCACAGAGAGCTGTTGGTTTACCACAAACTTCCCCTCCACAATTTAGGAAGGTGGAAAATGTTTCCCCCAACTCAAGACTAGAGTGAGAAGCTTAAAATAGCCCACTCAGAAAATAAGACATAAAATTACTGCAGTTGAAGTTGGGAGATCCAATGGACTAATATTTAATAACAGACAGCTGATTTAAAGTTTGAGAAAGAGTATGTATAAAAATTAATAATCTGGTTATCTCTCAAGAGTCTTTCTCACGATTTTCTTATAGGTTAATTTAAAGCAGCAGTATATTGATAACAAATATTAGTAATATAAATTCCACAAACATAAACTTTTAGTGACTAAATTGTCATCCAGTAAAATTTGTTATATATTCGATATTGAGGAAAGAATCAAATCTTCATTTTAATATTTAGATTGACTAACCTGACCAAGGAAAATTGAATTTGAGACACGATTCAGAAAACTTTTATTCTAATATTTATTGTAATACTTTTGGGAACAAATAATTATAATGTTTATGTGGAAAAAATAATTAAACCAATACTATTTAAGTTATATTAGATGATAAAATGTGAGAAGGATGTTATTGTCTACATAGAAAATTAATACTAAGTTAAGTTGGTTATAAAAGTTTCATGATGAAAACAAATTTTTCAAGAAAAATATGTTGGGGAACTTTTTACTATTTTTTATTTTATATTTTTGTTCTTGCATTTTTTTATTCAATATTATAAAAGTATGTTTTCTGAACATAGTATTGTGTCCAAAATACTGGCATCCAAATAGCCCTATTTTAGAACAGCACAAGCAAAATAACATGGTCAGAATATTTATTCCCAAATGTGTAAGACATCTAAGTCATTGTTGCTTGTCTTATCATACCTTTCATTCCATTCTTACTAGAATCCTGAAGGTGCATGTATAAAACACTGATTCTGACTTAATATTTTTTAATCTTTTTTTTTTTTTCTGTGCATAGTCATCCAAAATGTCTTTCTGTATTTATTTTGATTTTCATCAGCTTGGTTATTTTTTGCTTTAGAGTTTAGATATTAAATACAGAATTACAATTCTTTATGGTTAATGCTGCTCAAGTTCAAAATTGAGAATACAATCATTTCTGTTTATCTAAGCTCCATGGTTTATGACTTCTGTTGTTCCTGACTTATATAACAAGATATGAGGAAATTGATGATGACTGACTGGAAAACAAGAGTTCTCACCATATAACATCATAGACTTCTGTTGTTCTAATTAAATATTTGCAACATTGCTTCTTTATTGCACCTTTTTTGTTTAGTTTTATTGTTCAAAATATCATCTATGCTTAATGTAGGCCTGAGAAGTCTTTCTTCAACACTCTGTTACTCTTTTCAGGCTCTCTGCTCTTATAAAAAGAAAAATAATTGTTTATAATATTTGCTAATAGTTTGATATAAATATAATGATGATGAAAATTATGATAGTAATAATGTACCAATAAATAAAATCCTTTATAATATAAGAATAAGGAGTTAATTCATCTCCATTTGTAGCAAAATGCATCTTCAACTTACCCATTATATTTACCAACTTTGTGCGTTTTACCTCTGGAAAGGTTCAAAGAAAGTACTATTTTACATACCTCTTGTCTCCAAATGAAGTCAGTCTGAATTTCTAGGACTTTCTCTGAAAGGTCTCTTAATGTTCTAGGACCCTGGAATAAGTTCTGAAATGAAATGTTGACATGTAGTAATTTCTACGTCATTGAAATAGCATTAACATCATGGACAGATATTTAGGATTTATTGTTTACCTAAATTGACCCCAATCTAGCTTAACAGACATACTTAATTCATAAAGAGTAAACATAGCTACCTCATTCTGCTTGATGATAAGTGGAAATATTCAAGCAAGCCAATGAATGTAGAAAGAAATGAAAGGTAGATCAAGGGCTGCATTAAGATTCATCATGTGAAAAAGCAAAGTAATTGGCATGAAGTAAAAAGCCAGATCTTGCTTTCATTTTTGTTGAATAAATGTTTTAAAAAATATTATAATTACAAACAAAAATGCATGTTAATGACAAAAAAGAAAAGTTCAGATGCATTTCAATTAAATGAAAATTTCTACTTTTACCTGAAAAGATCAAGTCATGCTGTGATTTATTGGGGAAATTACATTTTATATGTCTTTTTAAAAAGCAAGTTTGAGCACATTTTGTAGATATTTTGAATTTAAGTTTATGAAATGTCTGCTTGAATGGCTTTCAACCATTCTAACGGCTCAAATGTTTATTGATATATTGAGATATTGATTTTTTTCTTATTGAATCATGAAGAAGAATGTTACAGAGGTACAGATTATCAGATGCTGACCAAAATATTAAATTTATTTCTTGATATTTTTAATAAGACAGTAGATGTGTAAGGCATCAGCTGGCTGGTTTTACCAAATCATCTATTATTCATTTGAATCTGAGTTTTCAAACTAGATTTTTCTTTGTATATTTTCTGCAAACAAAGCAAGTTTTTAAATTTCGTTTTAAGAATCTAAGTATCACATGTTAAAAGTATTGTTTGATAATTGCCCTTGGTTTCCTGGATGAATTTGCTAATATTCAGATGAATTTTAATATTCAGTGATTGATTGTCTCTGAAATTATCTTTTTGGTTGAAAATACATGTTCCCACAGAGAAAGCTCTGATAGTTAATCACCAGCCACAATCACTTGCGGGGCTTTTTCTTGCTCTTGAGAGCAGCACAAGAAAGCCGTAGACCTTACATGCCCACCATATGTGAGAAAATTAAAATGACAGCAACCGATTTATTTCCTTGGCTTAACAACAAACTTCCATTTGTTAACACTATTAATAATAAACAGTGTTATATAATTAAACACTCTTTCTATTCAACTTCTCCCTTGTACCTTGACTTTGGAGGTCTTTCTCCATAAATAATTAATCTTACTTCTGTGTCCTCAAACGATCGTCCCCTGGTTTGTTTGTTGTCTGTATCTTAAAATTCCTCTTCTTATGAAGACACTAGTCATACTCGTATTGAACTAGGGTCCACCCAGATTACCTAATTTTACTTTAACTACTGCTTTAAAAATCCTATCTGCAAATACCTTTACATTCTAAGGTATTATGGTTTAGGGTTTTCATGTAGGGATTTTGAGGGAACACAATTCAGTGATAACACCAGACAACTAGACTTAGGTTTTTGACTTCAAGACCAACAATAAGCCAAATCTGCCCTAATTTAGACATGGAGAGACAAAACACAATGAACAGAGTACTTGGCCTTCTGGGATTAAGGAACAAGGATGGGAGTTTTGAGACTGAGGGCAACAATCGAGGTATTCAATATATTCTATTGGAAGGATTCAAGTTCTCCAACATGATTCAGTTTAATCGGTTTGTGCAAACCTTCAATATTGTTTCCCTTCTATTTTTAACGACAACACAAAGGAAACTTGAAGGTAGTTTAGCATTAGGGAAATAAATTTTCTTCTATGCTTGGATTTATAATAACAAACATGGAATATCTAGATAAACATTGCACTTGGAACCCCTACACTAAAATACCATGCTGATTGTGAAAGACCTGGTAGGACCAAGTATTTTTCACTGTGGTTCCTGCATGCCCTTGTTCCTGGAGCTTTTCTCTCATCAACCATTTGTACATAAATTTTATCTTAAACTATTCCTCCACCTTTCTTGACAATATCCAAATTACCCAAACAATGACTGCCCATCCATAAGACCAAATCCTCTCTTTCTAAGCACCATCTTGACCAACTCTTCTTCAAAACTTGCTGAACTTTGGCTGACCCAATCCTGCTGAAGGCTTACAGAGCATCCCTCCCTCTTGCCCAAAATAGAACACTCTTATAGAGTCCTCACATAAAAGCTCTCACTGGTTTTATTCTACAGAAGGTTAACAACAATTCAAAGCTTTCATTTAGAAAATTAATTTTTATAATATCAAAGTATTGAATAGATTATATAAAATGTAAATTTTAACATGCAGTGACCATATGGTATCCCTTTATTTCATTAACAGCCATACTTGATTTTGAAATAGGCAATGACAATATACAATTTCAGGGAATAAACTACTATGCTCATTTGTTCTTCATTCACAGATTAGAAGTAACCCAGAGTTATTATCCTGGAATATTCTGAAACACGATGCTACATAAAAATAACAAGTTGTTAGTTTGTTTAAAAACAAAACAAAAAACAAACAGAACATGTCTACCAAATGATCTCCTTATCTACAAGGTCATATTATGGAAATATTTACAATTTGTATTAAATTCTTTTTTATATTTCCCAGAATATGTTCCTTTGAGCTTTCTCTGTCTTTAAAAGACTTTGGTGATGATTTCTGGTTTCAGCCAGATGCTTTCAAGCTCTTCAGATAGACACTATCCAGACATATCATTTCCAATTTTTATCAAATTTTAATGCACATATGATTTGCATCATGTCGGGATCTTTTTAAAATGTGGATTTACCACCTCCCTGATGTTAACCAGATTTCCTATAGGCCTTCATGTCTCCCTCCTTTTACATGTACGGTTCACCTTTCTGTTATATGACTCCATCTCTTGGCAAACGGGGGATTTCCTAGCCATTTCTCATCAAAGCAGTGGTTACGGGGACATGAAGTGTGTCTGAACTCAATATCTACCTGTGTTATGGCTTCCCCATCCACCACTAACAAATTCTCAGACACCGGCAGGTTGTCTGAAAATTCAACACAATTCATCTCAGTTCTGACACTGTCTACCTGAAGATAGCATCAGATTGCACAGGTTGAGGGCTCAGTCCTTGAAGACTGCTTCCCCACACCCCACCCATCACTTCTGACAGCAGTGGAAGCTGGCGCTGTCACCTGTTTCTGGTGGACTGACTGTAAGTAGCAGGTTTCCACAAACCCCTCATTTAGTTTGATTAGTTTGCTAGAGCAGCTCACAAAACTCAGAGAAACATTTTACTTACTAGATAACCAGTTTATTATAAAAGAATATAACTCAGGAACAGCCTGATGGGAAAGATGCATAGGGGAAAACATGAGCAAAATGCACAGAGCTTTCATGGCTCATCACTCTTCATGCACCTGTGTGGTCAGCAACCCAGAAGCTCTCTGAATCCTACCCTTTGGGGCTTTTATGTAGACTTCGTTACATAGACATAATTGATTAAACCATTGGCCATTGGTGATTTATTCAACCTTCAACTCCTCTCCCCTCCTTGGAAGTCAGGGGGTGGGACTGAAACTTCTAACCATCTGATCACCAGGTTGGTTCCCCTGGCAACCAGCCTCCATCCTTAGGTGAGGTGCTAAAGTCACCTCATTTACATAACAAAAGACAACACTATGGCTTTCATCACCCAGGAAATTCCAAGAGTTTTATGAGCTCTATTCCAGAAATGAGGGCAAAGACCAAATATATTTTTATTATTAGAAATCACAATATCATACCTTATCTGTGTTTGCATAAAATGTTGTACATTTTATTGTCTTGCATTGTTTTAGGCAATTCCTTGACCAGGCATGTTTGAATTACTTAAATTCCCCAAATTTAGAAAAGCATCTGGGATAAGGCTGGTCAACATAAATGTTTACTAAAAAGAAAACTGGAGAGAGAAATAGAAATGGAATGACAGAGATGGGAATGCATGGAGTTTATTCTTTTCAAAACTTATGCTACAAATACTTATTTTCAATTATATCTAAACTATCTAATGTCATTTCTGTCCTGGGTTGTCTATGTAATATACGTCTCCATTGTTAGGGTTGTGAAAATTAATAAACAGAAATTTCATTTGAAATGGAGTCTGGAGGCTCTAAGAGAGAGCTATCAAGCACTCATCACTCAATGCATACTAGCGAACCCAACAGGAAAAGACCTAGGATGCATCTCAAGGAGGAGGATGGTACTTTTCTACCTCAGCAGGAGGACGAAAAGAATCCTCCTTGCCCAGTAACAGCTCTGTCAGTGGAACGTTGCCATATCTCAGGCAATGAAAAGTCACTCTACTGTGAACTTGTAGTTTCTTCCATTGGACTCTGTTTACAACAGCTCCTCTCAAGTCCATAGTAGGGTGTTTCTCTCCCTTGTTCCTCTGGTGAACCCTTGTGTGTGGTTCACCATTAGACCTTATGTCCTGAAATGCAATTCTTTGTGCTCCATAATACACCCATTTTGCTGGGGAAATACCTTGCCATTTGTTTAAGGTCAATGGCTTCATACTCTGCTTCCTCATTTTGGCTCTTTCCCCACTAGCTCAGAGAATTTTCAGCTCTCTTATGAAAAGAGTGTAGATGAATTAATGGGATCCAAAGACTCTGATAACATAGGGACAATTAAAGTTGAAGGTGACAGCCAATCATTTTATGGTGGTTGTTTTTTCTTCCACAATTTCAATACTCTTTTTGTTTTAGGAGAGTACAGACATGCCTTTTGGGATAATAATCACCAAGTGAAGTAAGCTGAAGTGGAGAAAATAGGGTCAAATGCATAATTTCCATATACCTTTAAAACTAAATGCCTTATATGAGTTCGGACAATTAAGTTCACAAATTCATCCTAGAAAAAGTACTCCATACCTCATTGCTAAATATCACTATAGTCACCTTTGAAGTACTCCCCTTGGGAAGTGAGGCACCAACGCGAGAGTCTAGTCCACCCTTCAAACCACTTTTGGAACTCTTTTTCTGGATTGGCCATCAGAGCTGTCATCTTACTACCCTTGATGTCCAGAATGTCATCAAAATGTCTTCCTTTCAATATTTCCTTTATCTTCGGGTAAAGAAAGAAGTCATTAGGGTCCAGATCAGGTGAGTAGGGAGGGTGTTCCAATACACTTATTTGTTTACTGGCTAAAAATTTCCTCACAGACAGTGCAGTGTGAGCTGGTGCATTGTCGTGATGCAAGAGCCATGAGTTGTTGGCAAAAAGTTCATGTCGTTTTTGTCTTTTTCACGCAGTCTTTTCAGCACTTCCAAATAGTAAACTTGGTTAACTGTTTGTTTAGTTGGTACAAATTCATAATGAACAATCCCTCAGATATCAAAAAAGGTTAGCAACATCATTGCAACAAGTTCTAGAGCTTAATTGTCAGACCTCTATATCACTGCTAAACTAAATCTGAGAGTTACCACATATGTATCTAAATGTTATAATTTCAGTCTATTTTGCAACTAGAAAATTACTCTTTCTCTTCCCAACAGTTACTGTAGGCTGATGTTATATCATCAAAATTAATATTTTGAAAATCAGGTTAACTATCAAGTTGAGCACTTGATAGTTAATGTACTCTACCCCTTCCAGACCTATTATTCCTTTACTCTCCTGTTTCAAATATCCTCTTGCCAATCACTTTTTTTTTGTTAACAAGAAAGTATCTTAGGGGAAAGCACCTGCAGAGTATAATGAATGAAACAATCCTTAAATGCATGCAAACACCCAATAGGCTATGTTTCTCATGTCTGCTCAGGGGAAGCTATTAACTGGCAAAAAAGTAGATTTAGACTTTTAAAATAGATACCGCTAAGCACCAAGTGTTTAGGCTCTGACTTGATGTCGATTTATTGTTCTTTCAAACTTCTTTGCTATTTACAATACCAAAACATACAGATACAAAAAACATTGTTTCAGCTATAAACCTAACTGCACTCTGACAGAGTAAATGGCACAAAAATGTACACAATGACTCAAAAATGTCTGTTTTGGAAATAATAAAATATGCCTTTTCCAAAGCAAATATTGTATAGTAAATGTTTGCTGTAAAAAATCATTGAATTGCTTCTAAGTAGCAGGGCTGAGAATTTGATTTAAAAAATAGTAATTTGGGGAATTATGGAAACTTATATGAAACTGGAAAACAGGTTTTAATTATGATTATAACATGCTATCTCCTCCTAAAAAATAGGAATGGAGTCTGAGAGTACTTAAATCATATTATTTAACTGTATCTTTAGTTTATACTATGGACTGAATTGTGCCCACACCCTCAAATTCGTATGTTAAAATCCTAACCTTCAGTACTTAACAATGTAACTGTATTTGGAGGTAGTGTCTTTAAAGAGATTAACTAAATTATATGGGGTCATTAGGGTAGGCTCTAACACAATATGGCTGGTGTCTTTGTCAAAAGAAGAGACTGGGAGACAGACAAGCACATAGGGGAAGATTATGTGAAGACCCAAGGAGAAGATGACCATCTCCCATTTCTGAATGTTTCTGTCCCTCCAAAGTTCGCATTTTGGAATCCTAATGTTGTCGGAGAGTGGGCCCTTCTCAGCGTAAAGTCCAGGTCCTTGGCAACTCGAGCAAAGAATTGAACAAGATACTGGAGTAAAAGTACTTTATTAAAAGAGATAGTACATTTCAAAGGAGTAGAAGTAGGCCTGAGCAGTAGAGAATGGCTCAGGGGCCCACTATTAGAAGAGAAATTATTTCAAGGAGTTGGGAGCATACGGAGTGGGCCACATGCAAAGGTGAGGCCTAAAAGGCTCGAAAAGGAAGGAAGGAGGTCAAAAGGGAAGAAGCGGTCCAAAAAGAGCAGGGCGGGCTTCCCAGGACTTGGAGTTTCTATCCCCTTTTTCTAGAACGGGCTGTTCCCCTAAGGGCATGGGACCACTTGATTGACACCTGTGATTGACAAGAGGTACTGCGAGTGACTGGTCTGATCTAGTTGGGTATTTTGTGCCCATTTGTTTTCCCGCAGGGGTAGGTAATTACAATACAAAGGGGAGTTTTGGGTGTAGAGGGGAGGTCACCAGACGGTGGCACTCTGTGGGACGTGCAGGAATGCAGAGACCCGATGCCTGCCTCTAACTGCCTACCTTGTTTTCCCCTTGAGAGACGTGATCCCCATAAAATTTCTAGGGGCAGTTGAGGGACAGCAGGTCTCTTCTTCTGTATCTGCTTACTGCTGGGCAGGGGCGTAGAGCTGTCCCTGCCTGTTGGGGGATTCACGGAACTCTCTCCCTAGTTGATCTCAGATAAGAGGAAGGGGTCTTGAGCTCCATCTGCAAAACCACGCTGGCTTCTTTGGTTGTGACTGACAATCTTGTTGGGGTGTCATCTGTATCCCCAAGGTCCCTGAATGAGGAAAAATAGATTTTAATTAATAAATCTGTTAGCTCTTATGAAGCCTGTGGCCATTCAGACTGTCACTCAGGTGGTGTCAATTGTCTGGGCCCAGAATGGGTTTGGCATTTAGCTTACTGGCCTGGGGGGATATTAGGAAGTCACAGGCTTTCAACTAGTTGTCTGAAGCAGGGGTAGGAGACTTCTATTGTTTAGGATTCACAAACTGATTTACAAAGCAATTAAGAAGCAGGGGGGATCTTTAGTCTAGGATTCACAAACTGGTTAGAAAAGTAATCAAAGCCAAGAGCTAAGAAACTAAGGAATTAGGGAGGAGACTTAACATTTCTGTACTTAACATTTCTATAGGAAAGAAAACTTAAAAGTTTCTCAGTGGTGAGGGTGCTGCTCGGTTTGCTGGAAACACTGATGCCCAATGTTATGGTGTTAGACAGTGGGGCCTTTGTGAGTTGATGAGATGATCAGGGTGGAGCCCTCATGAATAAGATCAGAGCTCTAGCCCTTTCTGCCACATCAGGCAGGATACAAGGAGACATGTTCCACCTGGAAGAGGGCCTTCACCTGACCATGCAGCTCCCTGATCTCAGACATCGGTCTCCATGATTGTGAGTAATAAACTGTTGTATTTTGCTATGGCAACTCAAACAGACTAAGGCCCTACAGAAGAGGAAAGAAGTGTTCGTTGACCTTTTTAGGGTCCCGAGATGGATCTGAAAATTAAACTGCCAGAAAGATTAACAGGAGAAAAGCATACAAATTTATTTATTATAAGTTTTACATGACACAGGAGCCTTCCTAAGGAAACGACGACCTCAAGAAACAGACCTGAGTATTTTTATGCTAGGTTTGTTGATGAGTGGACAGTCATGGAGGAATATGATAAATGAAAGACTATGAGGAAAACGCCATAAACTGGGTGAAAATTAGCAAGACTTTGTGCAGATTCTTCTCAGCGTTCCTTTGTCTTTGGAGATAAGAATGCTCCTTTGCTCCAGGAATATGGAGGCCATCCTCTCACATGAGGGTTTTGTGACATGTTGTGGAGAAAAGGGTGAGGGGAAGGTCAGCGTGACCTTCCTCCTCCTGCTGTTTCTCAATCTCCTTCAGCGTAAAATACTCAAAATGCAGGGTTCCATGTTTTGGGGTAGCATGTCCTGAGCTTCATCAACACCATCTGCAAACCACGGAAAAATGGCTCAGAAGAAACCAACCCTGCTGACACCTTGATCTCAAAATTCTAGGCTGCAGAATTGTAAGAAAACAAGTTTCTGTTGTTTTAAGCTCCCTGGTCTGTGGTATTTTGTTATACTAGACCCAACAAACTAGGATAATTCATGAATAGGAAGTCCTGCTTCTGGACAGAAACCAATATAGGTCTTTTAGGCCCAACCATAGGCAATTATAAAGGCTTTACCTGATGGGAAAGCTCCCCTATGCCAGGCATGGTCCTCAGCCCAGGCCCTGTAGTCTCTGAAGGCATCTGCAGTGAAGGAACCAGGTCTCATCCTGGCCAGCCCGGCTCGTATGCAGCGTATTTGCATCCCTGGCCCAGGCACCTTTGCTGGAGGCCTCTTTGTCAGAGGCCCTCAGCTGAGGCCTCCCGACCGGCACTTCGGTCAAGACTTCCTTGTGGGGGCAGAGAAAAGCTGGAAGACAATGTTCTCTGCTCTCAGTACTTTTTGGCACTGCCACTTGATTTCTGTCTCTGGATCCTTGCACTCAATTCTTCACTTTAGTTAAGACTTTATAAGGGCAACGAAGAAAATATGTTATTTTCTTTGGCCCCTGGGGCGGAGCATTGTTTCAGACCAGTATAGGAAACCTTATATTGTTTACACTAGCATATTTATTTTATTTAAATTTGATGGCAAAGCAGAAGGGCAGGGAATGTGCAATGTTCTTTAGTGTGTACAGTAGAAGTTAAGAAAAATGACAAAAATAATTGGGGACCAAATCTTAGTTGGACGAATATGATATAAAATGCATTGTTATTATCATTGTTAGTTTAGTCAACCACCATAGTAATTATGCATACATAGTTGGGTATATTCATATTCTTAGTAATTACATACACTTTTTGCTTTGACTTTGGCCCAGGCATTGCTCTCAATTACAATTTGTTAAACCTACACTTACCCAATAAAGCTCAAGAGAGTCAAGTGGACACTAATATATGAATATTGGTAAATTTGCCCTGGATTGTCTCAGGGAATGCTAAAATTGAATAGAGAGACATTTAACAAAACTTGAGCATGTCAAATGCATGGTTAAGTTTTAAGGGCACAAACATTTGTATACTGTATCCAAAATGTCACTTAATGCAAATTATAATGGTAATATCAACAGAGAATACAATGCAATGCTTTCCAAATGAAAAACTGCCTTCTTATTGGGGTTAACCCTATTGTGTCTTTAATGAGAATTGTAATATTCTTGAAAAGTTACTGCAAAAGAAGACCACTGAAAAATTCATGCAGAATAAACCTAAAATTAAAGTACCTGACATTGAACCATGATATATAAGGAGATACATATATATATATATATATATATATATATTTAATTGTCATCCCTCTGAGGTATAGATACAAAAAAATATATTTTTTAAAACAGAAGTTAAAACAGTCCTAAAAAAGGGATTGAAAATAAAGGAGAACATTAGAAATGGGAAACACAGAGAGGTATATTCAATTCTACAAAAATTATCTTCATGATTTGCTGTTTCCCTTATGTTGACATTTTTGTGTGCCTGAATTAAAATAATTTAAGCTCTTTAATAATTTAAAAAATAAAGGAGATTTAAAGATTATGATTCACTTATAAAACAAACTCCAGTATTTTTATATTTTTGTTTTTTAATTCTGCTCTTTTTGTGAGTGTAAACTTTTCATACAACTGTACTTATAAATAACATTTTATCTGGATTTTTCTTATACTATTATGTGAAATCTTTTCCATGTTTTAATTGGTTTCAAAACACAGAATTTTAAATAACATATAATGTTTATTGTCATGTTATAACATTTTTAATTGTGGTCATATTACCAAGTAACTTTTTATGAAAATCTATGTCTTTGCCTATGAATACATTTTGGTATTGTCTTAAAAGCTGTTTAATAATTATGCAAATATATATATATATATATATATATATATCTTTCATCACAGTAATCCCAAAATATCTTAAGATATCTTAAAAGACCAATTTGTAAGTTATAATAAAATAAAATGTTCATTATAATATTATATATATATATATATATATTCATATATATGAGAGCGAGAGAGAGAGAGAGAGAGAGAGAGAGAGAGAGAGAGCGAGCTCCTTCACTCTAGTCGAAAATAAAGCACAAAAAAGTAATATTTAAATAAGAAATTAATGCCCACTTTAAAAACAAAACAAAAATCTGGTGAAAACCTAATGACAGTTGAGACTGCACCATCTGGATAAAGGTGGATTAGATAACTTATTTTCAGTCTGGGGATCTTAAAGCTGGCAGTTCACTCTGCTCCTTTCAAATATCAATTTACTCATCCTGCTATAAGGGAAAAGCTGGGAAAGAGAAGTTTCTGCCTTAACCTGATCAGAAGACATAAGTCCTTATCAGATTAGTCTACCACATGGAAATGAGAAAGAAAAAAAAAGATAGTGCACATTGAATTGTTACTTTAAGTTACAAAAACCTCATTCGCTAGTAAAATGTACCTAACAAAGCTTCTTAAGTGATGACAAGTAAGATTGGCTAAAATTTTTCCCTCATGGATAAGTAACTAAATTATGCTCTTGAAAGGACTAGAATAGTTCCTTAAGTTTTGTCATAAATGGACAAATGTGAAGAAGAAGAGAAGTGGCAAAGATCTTTTTACCAAATGATTTATGATATTTTAAACAAAATAAGAATACATCCAGTTCCACCATTTTTTTTCAGTGTATCTTATGCATAATTTTTCAACGTATTTTAAGCAAAACTAGTAATTTATTTTAATCTGCATTGTAAAACTTACTTGTGAATATGTATCATTTTTGCATATGTTATAATTATTTGCATTTCATTAATTAGCATCCCAGTTTTTGTCCTATTGAACAGCTTGAACTCAGTGCTCCCCCTAACCCTTTCATAAGAACTCTTTGGAAAGCAAGCCCTTTTCTTAATGTTTGCTGCTAATAAGTTTGCCTCAGAAATATTTGTTAATATTTGCCTTTTCAGAAAGAAATTTTACTAATTTATTTATGTTAAAAGATGAACAGAGACATATTAAAAATTTTAAGAGTTCATTTGAGCAAAACTCAATTCCCATTGAGAAGCACAAAATTGGAAATGGTTAGAAGCTCGGGTGGATACTTCTATAAAGAAAAGGCAGAAGCAAAGCAAAGGCATTTTGATTGGCTTAAAGCTTACTTCGCTGTTTGAAATAGGTTGTCCTTAGGTTTCAGTTTGGTTACCTTGAAGCATTTCAGGCTTAGGTTTTGGTTTGCTCACACAGGCCATCACAACATTAAAGCCACCCGTACCTAATTAATGGGCTCCTTTTTAATTAATTTAACATTTCTTTCAGAAGGAATGCCTCCTTCAGAAAAAGGACTTTTTACTCTACAGTGAAAGGACTTAGCAGATTTTCAGAGAAAACAATATTTTACTTTAAATTATTTCCTAGAATGACACATCTTCAAATTGGGGTGTTTTTAGCCCTGCAGATACATAAAGACTTTACAAGGTATATTTCAGTGCCAGTAACTCCTAAGAAATTAGCTAATTCTTTTCTAGAATTTATTTATTTAATTTAAGGATGTACTTATGACCAAGGTGTCATTGAGATTATATATTCTAATCTGTTTTTCTGTGTTTTTTTGTTTTTGTTTTTATAATCACACCTTTCTCATGTTACAGAAATCAGGCATAGTTTTCATCCAAAATGTTAAAAGGGGCCATTTTTTCAGTGGCAAAGTATTTATGGGTGCTGAAAACAGGACAATTCAAAAGACCTGAGTCCAAAGAAGTTTAGTTTAACAAGCAGCACTCCATCTCAAAAAAAAAAAAAAAACCTCTAAAATTTTACATTGTATTTTTTAATGTGTTTTTCAGAATTGAGAGAAGTTGTGATTTTTATTTTTTACTACTAATAATTGTAAAGATCACTAATTCCTAAAAAAAATGTATTATAATTCAGGGGAAATAAATGTATTTTAAATAATAAATGTATATTCACAGTTTTTTGAGGATAATGGTGGGGTGATCAGAAAACCACTTCTAAAAAATGCACTGTATTAGGGTAGAATATTTTAGGAAAGAGATAGCAAATACAAGTTAAATGAGAAAAGGAAATGTAAACATTTGGTTAAAATAATATATGGATACAACTTTAACTCTTATTACACAGGATGCACTTAAAATACTGATGCAATAGTTTTATTGACTTTTTTAAAATAAGGAATACATTGCATCTAATGCTACTATTTGCATTTCAGTTGAAAATATCTATAGGCCAATTTGAAAAATTAAGAGGTATGCACATTGACATTAAAAATAATTTTAGAGAAATAGGAGTTTTTAAAAAAGGATTTGTATGCTACTACCTTGTAGTAAACAGTTTCTAATTCAATAAATTTATTTTGTTAATAAATATGAACCACTAGGATTTGGATGATCTTCATTTTTAATTTGCCAGAACAAGTATATCAGCAAAAGAACAGAGAAAATGTATCTTAGATCCAAGTTCTTGTTAAAGATCAAGTGACAAGAACACCTTACTAGGATTCTCCAATATATCCAGAAACAAAAGTATAACAACAATGTACATGTACCGATGTGAAAAGGACATCAATAAATTGCAATGTTGTAAAGTTAAAAGGGATGACTCATAGTTCAATACCTCACAATTGCAGTTCTTTTATCTAAAACTAAAATAAGTACACAACTGCATGCATAATTATAGGTTAATTTAACTAAAAAACCAAATATATGTGGGTATTTAATGAAAAAGTGACTAGATAATTTACTTATGTATAATCTACTAGGTTTTAATGGCAACTGTGTTAGAAAGCTGCTATTGGTATGAAGGGTTTAGACCTGTTGGGTCCAATGCATTTTCCTGTTTTATCCTTACAAAAAGCAGTAGCCCCAGGTGATTTAAAGAAAAGATCTGACAACTTGCACATGCCAAAGATGATAAATTATTTAAGATTATCATGAAATAATTGCTAATGTAAGTTGAAGTACTATGCAATGATTATTGTTTGAAGAATTTTCAATAAAGGAAGAAGAGGAAGTAGAGACAGAAAGAGATAGAATGAGAGGGAGGGAAGGAATAAGGAAATAAAGAACAGGGGGGATTGTACTTCTTGCTATGGACTAGATTGTTTGTCCTCCAGATTTATATACTGAAGTCCAAACTCCAATGCAATAGGTTAGTGCCCTTATAAAATGAGCCACAAGATATCTCTCCCTATCTCTCTCTCTCTCTCTCTCTCTCTCTCTCTCTCTCTCTCTCTCTCTCTCCCCCTCTCCCCCCCCCCCCCCCCCCATTACCCCATGCTATCTCTCTGCCATGTGAGGGCATAGCCAGAAGGCAGCCATTTGCAAGCTGAAAAAAGATCTGCCTTGCTGGCACCTTAGTNCCCTTATAAAATGAGCCACAAGATATCTCTCCCTCTCTCTCTCTCTCTCTCTCTCT
Organism: Hipposideros armiger; assembly: GCF_001890085.2. NCBI lineage: Eukaryota > Metazoa > Chordata > Mammalia > Chiroptera > Hipposideridae > Hipposideros > Hipposideros armiger. The sequence continues at coordinate 236,424 of NW_017732063.1, forward strand.
CTCTCTCTCTCTCTCTCTCTCTCTCTCTCTCCCCCTCTCCCCCCCCCGCCCCCTCCATTACCCCATGCTATCTCTCTGCCATGTGAGGGCATAGCCAGAAGGCAGCCATTTGCAAGCTGAAAAAAGATCTGCCTTGCTGGCACCTTAGTCTCAGATTTGTTGTAACCAAACTATAAGAAAAGAAATTTCTGTTGTTTAGATGCACAGTCTATTGATTGTATTATGTTATGGTCGTTCAAACTGACTGAGACACTTCTTAAATAGTGGTTTAAGTATCTAAATATCTAAAATATTAACTGAATGTTGGCACACTAGATTTCAAAAAGGAGGGATTTTGTTTTCCATTTTATTTCTTAAATAATGATTATAATAATATTAACATGCAATAAAAATAGCCCTCAAAGCTTCCCTCCAAAACTCATTTTAAAGGGCTTAGTATAGAAAAATAATAATGAGTTCCAACGAAAATGGAATAATTAAAGTTAATAGGCGTAAAGAAAAAGCATAATATATGCAGATAGAACTGAGATGAGGATTTGATGTAGAGAAAGCAAAAATACATTCTTTACGGTGCTTGGATTGCAAATACATCCATCTCACGTAAAAATGTTTGCTTGTTCTCACCACTTCTAATCATAATTGAACCAAAAATCTTTGTCTGTGTATTTAAGAATAAAAAGAAATAAAATTAAGATAAAGTAAATATTCATTACTTATAAATAATTAAATTTGAACATAGGAAATTAAAAACAAACCCTAGAGATAAGTTTAGTAGATATTAAATGACAGATAATGGAATTGCTCAATGATAAAATCCATATTCTCATCAAGTAAATATGGAATACTTACTAAAATTAACCACATACAGCTAAAGTGTTTCTTTTTAAATTTGAATGCATGTCCTATGATGCAGAAATAATTCTACTCTGATGTTATATATACATTTTGAGTATGTACATATATGTTTATGATCACTGGAACCTAGAAAGATATTGATGTATATATTATACATATTATATATTACATATGTATATGTATATGTATATATTACATATGTATTTGTATACATATGTATATATGTATATTTATAATATATATAAATATATATAATTATAATGTGTGTATGTTTATAACAAAGTTTATAGCAATATTATTTATAATAAAATATAGGAAATGTAAGCTAGAAACTAAAATCTCCAGCAGCAACAGAATGAACAAAGGAAGTGTGGTATGTTTATAAAATTAAATAGGATACAGCAATTACATCAATGATGTGCAGCTCCATGTAACTCCCTGCATGACTGTGGACTATACACCATTCTGGACAAGAAGCCAGAAAGAAAATGTACTGTATTATATTCTTACGATGTCAAGAACAGAATAATAACTGTTCAAGGGAATTCCTTTTTTTTTTTAGCTGAGCCATCCTGCCACCTGTTGGCAGCTCAGCAGCTGCTCAGCTTGGGCTGGGCATCAAACCGCTGTTGCTCAGAGCTCAAACTCTTGAGCAAGCTCTTAACCAACTGAGCCACTCGGCCAGCCGTTGTTCAAGGGAATTCTTAATGGAAACAAGTAAGCTGGTGAGCTGGAGAAGCCACAAGAACCAAGGTACCCCAGCCGACAGCCCAGCTCAATGCCAGACAAGGGAATGAGGCCATCTTGACCCATTCAGTCCCAGTGATTTGCCAGATACAACAGCCACGTGAGTGCTATCAGATAAGCCCAGCAGAAGCACACCAACTGTGCTCAGCCTAAATTGTAGCGTCATGAGCAAAATAAACGGATGTTTAAATCCACTAAATCTTAAGAGAGTTGTTTATACTTTAACAAATAACTAACTTACCATGCAAATAGTGTTTAATGTTTTATCATCTTTTGACTACAAATTGCCTTTCAAACTAATGTTTAATTCAAATTGTTTTAGAAAATAAAGCTTAGGTACATTAGAAAAAAGATAAGCTTGTCAGAATTGTTACCTGCATCAGTAGTACTCAACATTGGCTGCTGATGTGAATCATCTAGGAAAATTTTAAAGCTACGTATTAACATCTCTTCCATTCTCTAGAGACTCTGATTTTAAAATCTTGAGTGTGCGGAAGTAGTGGGCTGATCTATCTATCATCTATCTATCATCTTCTATCTATATTGAACTTCTAAAGCAATTTAATATAAAGTCTAACATTGAGGTAAGGATGATTAACCAAAAGAATATATTTCATTTTAATGTATCCAAAAATAGAACATTGTTACAATGGAATATATATACTAATATATATATATATATATATCGCATATGACTTTATATATATATATATATATATATATATATATATATATGACTATAAAAAATGTGACAGCATAAAGAGAGACTATACTAACTCAAATATTGTATCTAATGACCCTGACATTCTGAAATTCTTGTAATTTTCACTTACCTAGATTTTTTTATGTAACATGTCTTTCCTCAAATGGGGCATGTTTGAAACAAGGTGTTACAGGAGTGTTACATGGTGTTTTAAATAACAGAATTTTTACTCTAAAAAATAAAAAGTCCTTTATGTCTTCTAAACATTGGATGGGTGGCAAGTACTCTATTCAAAAAGTGGTCATAAAAGTGAATATTGTTGAATCAGACATGCTGGGCTCAATCATGGCAGTGTTAATATACAAAACAGTTAAGAACAAAATAGTTTTAGAGAACCATCAAGGAAAACAGGGTGCCTGGAGTGAAGGGAGAATGAGAGAGATTAGGGGCCAAGGTCAGTGAGGTAACATGGGACCATATCTAGCCTTGTAGGCTATTGTGAGGATATTGGATTTTACATATATTTACAAATATATTCAGTGCATTGAAAAGAACACGAAAGAGCTGCTTGATAGTTTCACCCAAAATGGTGCACCTTCTGCCTGCCTTATATTTTCATCTCAAATGACAACTGCTATTTTGAAAGTAACACCTTGTTATCTCCCCATAAATTCTTTAGACATACTCTCCCAAGAAGTTTCAGATGAGCCAAACAAAATTAATTTCTTATGTGGAAGCTGGTATGTTTGGGGTTTTAGGATCATTATCAAAGTTTAATAATTTTCTGAAGAAGTTGAACTGAGTTACTTGTTATGGCTGTATTTTTTGTTGTTGTTACTGTTTAGAACTAAAGTTTATAATCCTTATAAATCATAAACACTTAAAATTATGCCCTAATCAAGGACAAAAGCATATATTTTCCATGGAGTTTAGGAGGGATTATTTTAGAAAAAAATATTTATTTTATCACAGACATATAAAACTTACTTCTTCCTTTAGAAATCTATTACTACCAAATATCTAATATAGAGTGGATTTTTGCACAAGCCACTTATAATAAGGCTTTAGTAACAGTCCGTGTCAGTGTTTCTAAACTGTTACATTTATCATCACAGTCATGGGGGTGATCTAAATAATAAGTCCTCCTCATGCCAGCACTATGATCAGAATTTTTCAGGTATGTCCAGGCAATCTTTAACAAGGTCAATGAATAATTATTATTATGCTCCTAAATTTGATTATCAGTGTTCCAAGTGAGGAAACAGGAGAACATGAACTCATGTCTGGGAAGGAAAATAGAGAAAAGAAAACGATTTACAGACTGCAAAGGGGTGGGTCCCAAATTTAGGGTTTGATTGAATCTATCAGTGAATAAAAATAAGGAGCATAAGATAAGTATCAGATTCTCAACTAAGATAATTTATGGTAGTAATTCCAAATGTCAGAAACAAAAGAGGATGCTGAAGCAAAAGGAAGGAATATAATTGATTATCCCTTATTCAAGTAGGCTGTTACAACAAACTCCAAATCTCTGTGCCTTACACAGTAGAATAGTTACTGCTAGTTCAGTAACGGTCCAGTGTTCCATGGGTAGCATTGTGCCTACAATGACCACAATTCCTGCTTTGCACAGAACTGAAAGGTTTTCAGAGCCTTTAGTTTAGAACTTTCAATTCTAAAACTAGGAAATTCTCAGGAAAACTGGGACAACTTGTAGTCACCTTAATTTTACCTGAATATTCTGAAACTATATTTCAGAATGAAGTTCTGATGAAGTTCTTTCATCAACTCCACCATGTTTTACTATTTGTGAGTCTTATTTTGGTACCGCTATGATTGACCAGTTGGTGAACAAATAGAGAAAGTATTACAAAGGAGATTTTATGAGGAAGGCCTGAAAGTGACATACATGTTCCTACATGCTGTTGAGGCCATTTGCAACTTTAAGAAAAGCAATTCATATAAAATGGAATAAAATAGAAGTCAGGATGTAGTTTTGGAGAATCATTAGGAGGTTGAGGGAGAAGTAGCAAGTTTAGGCTATATTTTTAGAAAATTTGCTGTGAAAGAAAAGAGACCTATACCATAAAATTATGGGCCAAACTGAATGTTGCTTTTTATTTATTTTTTAACTTTAAAATGGCAGAAGCTTGATGTTTATGTGTTACAATGAGGTAGCCAATAGAAACAAGACAAATGAAGCCACATGGAACATGAAATAATAGCTAGAGCAAGTTCCCAGGGGATTTTGAAAGTGATAGGATTTTGAGCAAAGTTCAACAAATTCATCTTGGAGAAGAAAAAAGAAGCATCTATCTAGACAATAGGAACAAGCAAGGATATTTGTAGACTCAATTTGGAAGGGAAGTACCATGCATCATTACAATTGTCAACACAAAAGTACAAGTTATTCAGTATACTCCATTGTTTTTTTTTTTATGACAAATGTATTATGTCAAATAAAATGAAAAGGAAACTGTTCAGAACTCAGATATGAGAGATATTATCATGAAACTATTATTAAAACTATTTTGATCTTGATTTCTTAGTAATTACTTGACTCATAATAATTGTATAATAAGATATCTTGGATTCAAAACAACATTGGTTGTGATGAGAAAAATTTTAAAAAGATATACATATATAAATTAAATAAATATAATAATTATTTATATAAAGGAAAGATAAACAAGCAAGTAATGTTATTTTACAGAAGAGAAATATGAAAAGGTATCAGTTTATAACTGAGGAAGAATAATTTCAGTAATGAATTAGCACCTACAATTTCAGTAGAATAAGCATCTGAATATGTGCTTGATGTGAAATTTTCCATGTCAGCACTCAAAGCAATAAAGTATTAAATATACTCCATCAACACTGACGAAGCAGTTAGGTAGCAATAGAAGGAGAAATTCAAACACATCAGCTTAAAACATTGGATTTTGTAAATAAGCATTCTCAAGTCACCTGGATCATTATTAGCTGTCAAATTCTAAATGCAAATTTTTGAAATGAGTCTGATATCAGATGCTGATATACTGATGATTCGGAATTACAGTTGTTGATAGGTAAATAATATTTACATATGTAATAGAGGAGAGGGAAATACTAAATATGAGTTAAATGTAATCAATAAAGGCATATCGGAGGAAAAATAAGGGACACATGTTGAAATATTCCCATATTATTGATAGGGACTAATAAATCAGTATTTCAGATGTATCTTCTTTTCTAATTCAATTTCTATCAATTTGTTCTGAATATTCTTTAGTTTCAAATTACTAAAGCCACAGTATTAAATGCATCACTGTAATAATCTCAAAATGATTTCCAAGCCTGGAGCAATACACTTGAAAAGGGGCACAGTGAATATGTCAGATTGGCTGAGCCCTTTTCCTGTTACTACCTCTGCTTTGAGGCCATTTACCAAAAGGGATAAATAGAAAGCCAAGTATTACTTTTCAATTTTATTTTAATAATAGGAGTCAGACACTGATTTTCTCAGTTTATATATATTGAATAATTTATGAAAGGAATGACATTTTGGTAATAATAACAGTAGTAAATATATGTATAATGCCATATGGAGTTTAATGAAAACTTTTGTAATTGCTTCATTGGCACACAATTTAAATATATATACACATATATCCCTAACACAGGGGAGTTTGTATTTAACTATAGAGTCATTAAGATATAGTCACGAATGCATGCACATCTAAAAAATATAGAAAACAGGTATGACGATAATGAACTTGCAGAAGTTGGATTGACTCCTTCAGAAAAATGGCAAAATTGCTTTACAATGCTGTCATGCCATCTCTTAGATTAAATAATTCAGAATTCTGAAAAAGAACTTGACTGAACTGCCTAAAACTAATATTAAATTAGATGATAAAATATGTTCAGTGTTTTTTTTTTCCCTATGGTCACCAGCAAGTAAATAAAAATAGGCATCACTTAAAACTCATAATAATACTCATTAAGTCTAAGGAACACTCAAAATTTAAAAGAAATAGTTCCATTATATAATTTGCTAATGGGCATATTAATAAATAAATGCCAATTTATGTATTATATTACTATATTAGTCAGAGTTCTCCAGAGAAGCATACCAATAAGACATATTACAAAGTCATATATATATATATATATATATATATATATATATATAGATGCGGTCTGACAATTAAGTTCGTGAACTTGTTACAACGCTGTTGCTAACCTTTTTTTGATATCAGAGGGATTATTCATTATGAATTTGTACCAACTGTACAAACAGTTAACAAAGTTTACTATTTGGAAGTGCTGAAAAGCTGCATAAAACAGTTAGACAACCTGAAGTCAACACCAACAATTCATGTTTCTTGCATCATGACAAAAATGCACCAGCTCACACGTCACTGTCTGTGAGGGAGTTTTTAGCCAATAAACAAATAACTATTGGAACACCCTCCCTACTCACCTGATCTGGCCCCCAATGACTTTTTCTTTACCTGAAGATAAGGAAAATATTGAAGGGAGACATTTTGATGACATTCAGGAGATCAAGGATAATACGATGACAGCCCTGATGACCATTTCAAAAAGAGTTCCAAATTGCTTTGAAGGGTGGACTAGGCACTGGTGTCAGTGCATAGCTTCCCAAGGGGAGTTATTCGAAGGTGACAGTAGTGATATTCAGCAATGAGGTATGTAGCACTTTTTCTAGAATTAGTTCTTGAACTTAATTGTCTGACCTAGTAGGTAGAGAGAGAACATTATGTACACGAGAGAAAGATAAATTTATTTTTAGGAATTAGCTCACATGATTTTAGAGGCTGTCAAGTCTGAATTCTACAGAAAAGGATGGCAGGCTGGAGACCTGGGGAAGAACTGATACTGTAGCTAGAGTTTGAAAGCAGTCTGGAATTCGAATTCCCTCTTTCTTGGGGAACTTTAATCTTTTTTTTTTAAAGGCCTTCAGCTGATTGGATGAGGAGGTCTACCATCATTATGGAGTGTATCTGTTTACCCAAAACATGGTGGTTTAAATGTTAGTCTCATCTGAAAAATACCTGCACAGAAACATCCCAGATATTTGCCCACATATCTTGGTGCTATGTCCTAGCCATGTTGACTCATAAAATTAACTATCACAATTGCAAACTCAAAGTATGGTTATTTATGTCTAGTAAAGACAGTGTTACCCTTTTTTTTTTTGGTGGTTACTCAACTGGGAGGCAAGATAAACGTAAATATTAGTGCTTAAGGAGTTTTAAATGGTATTTGAAATTAACCAATAACATCAGAGAAATAATATTGGCTTTGTGAATGATATAAATTTTTTTTAGATACTGTTTACTTGTATTTAACCTCCTATCTACTTTAATCAGCTAAACTTAGATACTCATCATCACCATAATAAATATTTGTTGATCATCAGTGGAATATATGTGAATAAGCATATAATTAAATAAAATTTACTATAAGTGTAATAGTTGTTTACATTGTTTATTTTTTATTTATAATAGGGTCTACAGCTATGATTTTTAATAAAATTAGGTGTGATAATTATGCACTGAACTACTTTAATATCTCCCGCACAAAGATTTTGAATGACTGACTCATAAATAAAATGAATGAGATCTTATGACTTTGATGTTATTTGAAAATGTGATTAATTTATATCATATTTCTTACCTATATTCAAAAGGTTTTGTAATCATGCTGTCTTCTACCTACCTTTCTTGTAAATAACATCTTTAAAATGACAATAATAATTTGATAGAGAGACATTTTAGAGGTTTTCATTTTTGTAACACTAGAATTGTTTCTAATTAAATATATGCATATATATATAAACAAAAAATTCACTAATTTGTACAAAATTATATTCTTTAATAAACATTTAATAGAGTTCATTAGTAGAGTAAGAGTAAAATTATTTTATCATAACTATGAACATGAATTGCCAATGGAATAAATCAGTCTGTCCTAAATATATATATATAACCTGATTTTTAAAATATAAACACATTTTAAATAAACATGTATCATTATATTAATATATTACAGAAATTTAATGCTTGTCACCTGCATATCCTGAACATTCAGCACAATTCTAGGTACATAATAAACATGTTTGTTAGACTCATCTGTTGACTAATTGTTAGTGCTTGGATAGAAAGGTGGGTGGATGGATGGAAGAATGGATGGATGATGGGATTATTCTGAGTCCCAATTCCACTTTATTAAGAAATGGGGATTCATAACTTGACACTGAATTAACACCTGTCATCTTTTCAAGCAACTTACATGGTCTTCTGTTGATATTTGCAGATTCAAGTGGCTTAATTCCCAGAATGGCTCTCTTCATATACTTATGTGTCAATGTTAATAACAAGTGCCCCCTTTAATAAAATCAGTGCCCACTTAATCAGTGCTTATTACTAATGTTTTTAATTCTTATTCACCATAGATATAGCATTTATATTTTTCGTTTCCTTTTCTCATTAATTTCTCCTTCTGTGACATTGATGTTGAAGTCTTGCTTTAGTGGTTCTTTCCACCACTCTTAAATTTTCTTGCTGTTTGCACATCCTTTGGGCTTTGCTAAAGTATATACTGCAGCTGTTCTGGGTTTAGTGCTTCACTTCTTTCTACTCTTTTGCTTGAACACTTTCTTGCAGTTGCTGACCTCCCTCTTTTAAAAAGCTATTTGTTTTCTATGCTGTCTGCTATGATACTTCTGTCTGAGGTTTGGATACATTTCAAATTGCTGAATGAAAGCAAACCTGTGATTTGTATAGGAAATTGGCTATTTTGCAGGAAAGACTTCTACCCAACACAATGAAATAGCACCTCTCTTTGGTTTTCCCTGTTTGTTTACTTAAATGGTCCTCAAAGCAAATATTTACCATTTCAGCAATTTTATATGTATGGTAGCTCATCTAGTGAAAGTAATCCAGGATTCCGTGTGTGTACCTCTGTGAAATGCTCCCACCACTAACTTTTAATGACTTGGATTTTTTTAACAATATTTAGTTACACTGAACATAAGCTTTGCTTTTTCATGTTTCACTCTTTAAGGATAAAGTGAAATACATGTGTTGCACAATTTTATCTCTGTTTGTGGGGGAACACGTACTGTGTAATACTTTTCTCATTACTTCATCTTTCTATTGTTACTAAATAAACTAATAATGTTCCTCTCCTTAAAATCTATCAGTTCTATGAGATGATATCCCAATCAACATGTGTTTTGAAATTAATATTTACTTTTGAGTTGATGAATGTGTAAATTCCACTTATTAGTAATACCAACATTTATAGAGGAATTTATGTGTGCTAGGCACTGTCCTAATCTCTTTATGATCTTTGCATCATTTAATCCTGGTGTCTTACCTATACAGTTAAAAATCTTTACTGCTGCCATCATGCAGATAAGAAAACTATTTTCCCAAGTTCATATAGCTGTTAAAGTTGAAGCGAGGATAAGAACTCCAGACGTCCACCTCCAGAGTACTCAGTCTTAAGCCTGTATTAAACAGAAGTTCTCTTGCTTAGAGAAATATACTTTTTTTAATTAAACATTATATTTGCTTGGCTAACTTTGATGGAGAATCTAGTACTTGTAGATCAGTCAGAAATCTGGAAAAGATTTAGATTGCAGCACTTGAATGACAGCCTGGTTGAAAATTAGCAGGCGTATGACTTAGAAGCACATGGTAACTGTTAAAAAATCGACCACACTTTGTGAACATAATCTTCAGCATGCCAGGAAAGCAGCACATTTATTATGCTGCTGCTAAGACTCAGAGAGAGTACATAAATTATTCAGGGTGGGGAGAGACATTAATTTTTTTACAATGCAAAGGAGATTATTCACGGAATAGAAGTGATCAGAATTTATTAATATATTTCTCCATTTAAAGTGAATAATTTATTTCTCCCTCTTGGTAGGATAAAGAGCAGGCATTAGAATAAAACTAACAGTTAACAAATCTAGCTTCATTTTCTAAAATAAAGTGGGTGTGTTTAAAAATATAAATTTTGATGATATATGTTATAATAAATAATTTGTTAATTGAAAGAATATTTAAAATTTAATGACTTTTATTTTTTTTTCTGTGAATAATGAATACACCAGTAAACAACTGGTATGTTCAGATGCATATTCTTTCATTTTCGATGATTTCACATATGTTCATAGATGTGATAAAATCAGCTTTGTTTTATTTATTCCACCTGCTCCCTTTTCAATCCTAGAATTGAAATATTTCACTTACTAAAGGATAAAGATGAATGTTATTAGTGTGCATAAAAAGGAGGACTCCTATGCAGGTAATAAATCTTCACAGAGCCATCCAGAAAATGTAAATTAAGCACCTACTATGTGCCATGAACTATTTTACTTGCTGGGGTTTTGGCAATGAACAACACCCTGAATTTACATTTTCTGTGATGATACAGCATAAATAAAACATAGAAATGTAAATAATTATTCAAGCTTCTGTATTGGTCACATAATTGAACAAAATGATAGGATAGTAAGTGTGGAGCAGTCCTTTCTAAGGAAATGCTACTTAGAACTGGAGATTCCTTAAATCTGAGCTGAGCCTGTGACTAGCTTTGACAGATAGAATGTAGTAGAACTGAGAGTGCGCTAGTTCCCGGCCTCAGTTGAAAACCTTTGCATTCTTCTACTCTCCCTTGGAATTCTGCCTGTGAGACGCATATGAGAAGTATAGTTTAGCCTACTAGAAGGTGATGGACCACACGGAGGGAGGTGAGAAGTGCTGGTGAACTAGACAATGTTGTCCTAGATTAACTGACAGCTAGCTGACCTATAAAGATATAAGAAAGTCCAGTCTAGATCAATAGAACTACCTGACTGTGGACCACAAACATGTGAGTGAGCACGTGTAATAGATTTTGAGATAGTAACGCTGAGGCTAGGAAGCCTGATTCAGGCTTCTCCAAAAGAAAAACTGCCATTGCTTCTGTACAGGAGAAATGCAAAAGGCCCATGCAATTGGCTACCGGCTTGGAATTACAGTTTAGGAGTAGTTTTGCAAGTGCAGATGATTGAGTTGCTTCTGCAAGGGAAAAGTGTATTTTGTGGGAAAAATACAAGTAAACCAGAAACAAAGAAAATAGCGGTCTTATACTGAAGGGAGCTGAGTATGGGTAAAATGAAGATATTGAAATATATATATATATATATATATATATATATATATATTCAAGTTCAAGAGAACTTGAACTGGAAAATGAAAGCATTCACACAATGTAAGGCTTACAATGTGTTTGCTGTATCCCCAATGAGGGGATACTAACTACTTTAATTCTTATTTTCCTTATCTTTAAAAAATGTATGAATAATTTTAAATTATTTCTGGGAATCAGGACCTCAGGCTTGTAGAGTCTGATGCTAACGCTGGGTGTTCAATGTCAGAACTATATTACACTACAACCAGTTGGGGTTGAAATGTGCTGTCATTTCTCCTTAAAACTGAACTCCTCATTTACCATCCTTTCCATACTTACTCTTTCTCTGTTGTTTCTACATTAGTAAATGGCAAAAAACATCCACTCATTTTCTCAAGCCTAAAATAATGAACTCACCCTTGATCTCTTCTTGAGCATCTCACATATCCAAGCATTTACTTCCCATGATTCTGGCATCCATCCACCTTTCTGCATCTTCACTGCCACCAACCAGTCCAGGTCCCCATGATGCGGATGCCCACACAAGTCTTCCAGTGGTTTCTCGTGGTCTTCCAGTTCAACCGTTCTAGTGATGCCATACTTATCTGCAAGTGGCTTCCTTTCTCTTTAAGATGAATTATAACATTTTTATATATGTTATCAGGCCATTCGTTTTCTGAGCCTTATCACCCGTCTCTCTTCCCTAGAAGTCCTGTGCTTTAGCTAGGCTGTTCTTCAACTTCCTGTTGTGTTCAGATAAACTCTCATCTCACAGCCTCTACACATACTGTTCTATTCTCTTGCCTTTCCTCTGCACCTGGGTTCAGATCTACTTATTTCAACAGTAGCAACTTAACCATCATGTCTTCTGGGTCCCTTCATAGACCTCAAGGTTATTTGAAGTCCAAAATCTGTATGTTTCTAACAAATCCTGTATATTGCACACTGTTTTAAAATTCATTCTAAATGCATTTTTGAATCCATTTCTTTCTGATGCAGTGACTTCAGTGAGGGCATAGAGGGTACTTGCCTTGTTCACTAAAATTCCCTAAGCACTTAAAAGTCTGCAAGTCACATTTAGGCAAATCATTGGCTAATACATTGCAAATGTTCTTCCCAGAGTCCTGAAATCCACGAATTTGTTATTCAGAAGTATAATGTTTATTATGTTCACATAGAGATGTATATTTCAATGAGAAATATTCTTTTTGAGGTTGGGCCTATTTTTATTCTGATTTTAACCTCATGGCAAGGTTTCTGGGTTTCCGATTTTTTGCCTGTGTTCTGCACAGTTGAAAAGCAGGAATAAATTAGAGAATATTTGTCAAATTTCATGGCTGCTTATCAGCAGCACTTCAGGTGCTTTAAGTGGAAGAGAGGAGAAACATTCACGGGAATAAAATCAGTGAATTCTTCCATTTACTACTTCTAGCAGCAGTGAAATCAATTGTATCTAAGAGGCAAAACAGTATGCTAATAACACCTTTTATTCAGGATTGTCAACTAAGTGGTCAATTTTAACTTTCTGCAGCATTATATTAACCCATTCTTGATCTAACTTCCTAAAATACAACAGACAAAATAACCACTGCTACTATTTATTGATGATTTATCCAAGGCATTGTTAGAAGTAATTTTCAAGAGTGATTTTATTCCAAAGGCACAACAGAAACTATGCAATAGACCAACACATGTTTATTGAACCCCTACTAAGGCAGGCAGTGTTTTAGTTGATGGGTCAATAGCAAAGAACAGATTGAATATAAACATCCATGTTGTCTTGGAGTTTGCCCTTTAGCATGGGAAATAGACAATAACAAAACAAATACATTCATTGCGTACTGTATTAGATGAGGTTAAGGGCTATAGAGAAACAAAGCTGGCGATGGGTTTTGGGGAGAAGTTGTGACAAAGAGTGTCTTCCTGACCAAACTCTCCTCAGGCTCTGCACCTCTTCTCTCAACGAGTTCCTGACTTTTGGACTTTCATATTCAACTCCACATTGCCCAATTTTATCCAGGATCCTGCTAAGTCAGTTTAACCAGAATTCTTTATATCTAATGTGGCTCTTCAACCTCCACCCTTCCGCACGTGATGTCTGGTCCCTCTGGCCTGATCTCAGCAAGAAGACTATTAGGTAAGTTTAGCTAAGGAGTTCCTCCTGACGGCTGATGTTTACTCTTAGTAATTTTTTGTCTGCTCCTTAGCTATAAATTTCCACTTTTTGTTGTGTATGGAATTCATCCCAATCTCCCTACCAACTACTTCCCTCTTGGGGAGAAGAGTGATGTTTTTCTATACCCTATGGATATAAAAGAAATAGAAAATAAATATCTCCCTGTTAATCATATATATGTATTAAATATATTTTCTTCATATTTTAACCTTTATTTATGATGTCTTTTGTGAACAGATTTTCTTTAAATCCGTTTATCCCTATGAGTATTGTAGTACTGTCCACTACAGTTATGTTTTTTTTTTTTTTTAAAGATTTTTATTGGGGAATTGGGGGAATGGAAACAGTGCTGGGGAATTGGGGGAAGGGGAACAGACAAGTTGCTGTCGTTTTGTTCTTCATTCTAGTTGTGGAGGATATTGCTTCACTGGCCCAAGTTGGCACCATCATTGCGCTCTTCTCTGGCGAGGCAGATCAGTCGCCGGCTTCTGGACGGCCGCTCACTGCGGCTGCTGGCCGCTCACGCTGGCTGCTGGCTACATATGGTAGCCCATGGCAACCCACTGCCACAGGGACTGCAGCCTACGCCGTCGCCAGCGACTCATGGCAGCCCAGCTCCAGGTTGAGCTGTTGTTCAGCATCTTAGCTGTGGAGGGCAGTGTCACTGGCCCTCATATGTGGGATCCGAACCGGGGCCCTCTGGCATCCCAAGCGAGTTCTTAACCATCGCGCCACTCGGCCGGCCCCACTACAGTTATGTTTTATTGTTTTTCTTTTTTTTTTTTTAAGATTTCTATTGGGGAATTGGAGGAAGGAACAGTGTTGGGGAATCAGGGAAGGGGGCAGACAAGTTTCTGTCCTTTTTGTTCTTCAGTCTAGTGTGGAGGACGTTGCTTCACTGGCCCATGTTGGTGTTGTGATCATTGCACTCTTCCCAGCTGAGGCAGATCGGTCACTGGCCATTAGACGACTGCTCACGCCAGCTGCTGGCTGCTTACACCCACTGCCAGCCACTCACAGTAGCTTTACAGCAGCCCACTGCAGCCCCACTGCAGCTATGCCATTGCTGGTGACTCATGGCAACTCAGCTCCACGTCAAGCTGTTGTTCACCATCTTAGCTATAGAGGGCAAGTGTCACTGGCCCTCATGTGGGATCTGAACTGGTGACCCTGCTGCTCAGAGCTCGCACTCCCAAGCCAACTCTTAACCAATGAGCCATTAGGCCAGCCCCTTATTGTTTTTCTTAAGGATTCCTTCACAAACTTGAGTCATCAGGTATTCTGCTATCATTCTTTCTAACTAATTTATTTTTCATGTTATATTTCAAATGCATATAAATAGTATTTGGAGGTCATTTTTTCTAAGTTTATTAGCTGGAAAAGTAATGAGTGCAGACAATGCTACTAAATGCAATACGAAGTTAAATATCACAATCGTGTAGTTCAGCCGTTAGAGACAGTGAATAGAGCTCCCTAACTGAGGCTTTATGCTTAACAACACAGAAATGCACTGAACATAAAATATAGTTTTACATCAAAGTTTTCAATTTGTTTTTAGGAAAATATAATTGTCAAGGTTACAATATAGACATATTTAACTTAATAGTTTGTTATATTGACTTTTATTTTTAAATAATTGTGTATATGGCATGTGAGCCTACCTTTGTTTTTTTGTCCTATGTCCCGCAGTTGTTCACAGCAGGCCTATTGCCTTGTGGGCAAGAATAGAAAATATAGTAGGATATGAAAAAATGATAGAGCTACATTCAAAATAGCTATGATAAAGTCAAGGGTATAAAGCAGCAATTGACTATGCAGATAAATATTAAAAAATAGAGTTGTGCATAATCAGATATTGGAATTTAAAAAATAAAGTGTTCTAACTAGTGGTAGGTACCCTCCCTTAACACTAAAATTTTTGTTATACATCTAATCAAATGATTTTGGATTAATCTATGAAATAATTGCAAGGATCTTCCAGCTGTTTGTGTGAGAGGAAACTGATTTGAGGTTCAAAGGAGAATCTCTAAACTTTAAATTAAAGGCTATAGGATATTAAACTGCTATAATTGGCATTTGACATTATCCTTGGGAGAATTTTAACACTAAGGAATTCATATGTGATTGCTAGTGAATGAATATATTTACTTTGTGTAATGAATATTCTAAATCACTGGACTTCATAATTATTTTTCACAAAACTTTGTAATGTATTATTTTAATAAAGCAGAGGACAACTTATTGTTTTTGGAATTCAGATACTGCTATATAATAAAATATCAGTATAAGAAATAACATTATGGCAAAGCTTAAAGAATTTGCCATATTGGTACATATCTATACAATGTCGTGTGTGTGTGTGTGTGTGTGTGTGTGTGTGTGTGTGAGAGAGATTAAGCATTGGGGAAAAGGTAGACGATGATGATAGACAAGAAGTTGAGCCTCTCTGCAAAAAACTTTATTCCTAAAGAGTATTATTCTAACTTTATTATTCATATTTGTTTGTTTCAAATTACAGGGCCAATCTGATTAGGCAAAGCTAACTTGGAAATAACTACCAGAACAATAGAGTTCTTGTTTTGGTCTTTGCTAGAATCAATCATGGCCAGATTGTTGTAAGATTTTCTGGGTCTCAGATACTTAACCACTTCCCAGAATGATTCCCAGAATGATTCCAGCACTGCTATATGGGATCATATCTTCATGTCTACTGGATATTTGTGTAAGATCCATATCTATTACCCTGCTCAGAGAGCAGGGCTTATTATTAACTTGAAGTGCTCTTTCACCTGTACGTTACTCAAGTTGCCTGTATTAGATAAAAGAAATGGAGAACTGTAATAAAATAAGCAATGCCATCATATGTGAGTTTTCCTCCAGACAACCTTAATTAAAAATGTATACAAAAAATACAAATACTAGATAAGATGAGCTATTTAATTTTCAGCATAAGAAATAAACTTTCTAAAATCATTTAGTCACTCATTCCTCATATGTCACAATACTGAAAATGTGCAAAGAAATTATCCACTCACCCAATTAAACACAAGTCAAAGAAATTAAAGCTATTTGGGGATATCTTTGAGCTTCATTACTTACATGGGTAAAACTAGGCTAGATTTTGACTTGGACATTGAAGCTTTATTATTGGGTAGACAAAATAATGCCTTATACCTTTCATTCTATTCTGAATTAATTTTATATGGAAACAAACAAAAAAACATACCATACTAGGTTATGTAATGCATGATACACACACACACACACACACACACACACACCCACACCCACACACACTTCTTACTTTGAGGAAAAAATAAATTATTTATAATTGTCTTTAAATTAACTATGCAAATCATGTAAATTGACTGGGAAACACTTTTAAATTGAAATCAGCAAACCTAGTCTACTAAGAGCTAAACTACAGGGAGATTTCCCTGAAAAAGTGAGATGATGCAAATGCAAAGGTGATGGAGGATAGTTCCAGAGGATAGTAAGAAGGAAACAAAAACTGAGGAGAGGCTTCAGAGCTAACAGTCATTATTACATGATAAATTCATAATCCCAAGGCTTTTGAAAGGCTATGTACGCCCATATTTTAATTTCAGAAAAATGTGAATTATGTGCTTGGCCACCATGAATAATACTGCAATAAAAATAGGGGTACATATATCTTTACAGATAAAGAAAATCACTCAAACTTGCTTTTTGTCTAACATCATTTCATAGTCTAAAATACATATAAAATAAACAGCAATTAATAAGTCATTAGCAAAAAAACATAGTGAGAAATGAACATTAGAATGATGTATAAC
Source organism: Hipposideros armiger (assembly GCF_001890085.2). Taxonomy (NCBI): domain Eukaryota; kingdom Metazoa; phylum Chordata; class Mammalia; order Chiroptera; family Hipposideridae; genus Hipposideros; species Hipposideros armiger. The sequence continues at coordinate 253,912 of NW_017732063.1, forward strand.
ATAACGACATTTATTTAAGAATGAAATATGCAAAACCCACAATTACATTTGCACCAACATAATATATATATGTAGATATATCTATATCTATGTCTATCTATATATCTATCATCTACCAATTATCTATCTATCTATCTATCTATCTATCTATCTATCTATATAAAGATGTTTGTTGTAGTATTGTTTATAATAATACAATGAGTAAATAAGTAATAGTATGTTCACACAATGGAATTCTATGAACGGTGATTTAAAAATTCTATGAAGGCTCATAGACAAAAAAATGAGGTACATCTCTTTGTGCAGATGTGGAGAAATGTACGAAATATATTATTAGGTAAAAAATGCAAGATAGTATGTAGACTATATTGCAATTTTGTAAATATTATAACTATAATTACATATTATAATAATAATAATACATTAGTATGTACACAGACACAGAAACCTGGAAAAATATGTACCAAACTATTAAGGTGGAGTTATTTCTGGGCAGTGTGGGTCTAGGGAAAAGGAAAATTTTCACTTCAGCATTATATGTGTTTAGATTTTATTCCAATGTATATATTCTCCAGGTATTTTTTTTTGTAAAATATAAAATATATGTAATATAAATTTATGTATATTAATTTTAAACAAAAAATAACAAAAGAAAGTTTTTAAAGTGATAGCTCTGGATAAATTATTTAAAGCCTTAAAATAAAATGTGAGTTATAGTAGTAAAAGTATTATCAAATGACACACCTAAAACTCTATATATTTCTTCTTTCCAAAAATGTAAGAATTTTATAACTGTAAAATAATTATTTGTTATAAACAGTTTAACTAATGAGAGACTTTAAAGTATCTAAGGATTGGTTTTAATTCATAAATCTTTGAGAGGTTATTCTAAAACTAAATTGCTTCTAATTATGTTGACCTTTTGTTAGTCACAAAACATTTGCTGTGAAATAATTTTCAAACCATTCCTAAAATAAAGCAGCAGCCCTCAAATTTTTTACTATGGCTTAATATTTCATTAAGGTATAAGTATTTCAATCACCAAATAACAAAGCTTCACCATCTAGGTATTGAGTACATTCAAAATGACTGATTTATTTAAAGTGTACTTATAGTTATTTAGGAAAAAAAAGTACGTTAAAAATCCATCTTTCAGAAGACAAGACCTTTTCCAATTATTTGTGGAAATCTTCATTTCTTCTCAGATGTCATTGTCCTTATTCTCTTAAAATAAAAAATAAATTATGAGAGATGTGTTATTCTCTTGTGGGCAGTTAATAATTGAAATTAGAAGATGCACAGAATTTTAAAAATAGTAAAAATATTCATGCAAAATATATCAAATTCAACCAAAACTTTTACATGCCATCTGGTAAAAAATTATCTGTAATTTAAAAATATACATAAGTGGTCAATTCAATAAGTTCAGAAATAAAATGTAAACTCAAAGAAAAATACAACAAGGAAATTAACATTAACAAATGAATATAATTAAGATAAACAACAGGATAAAAACCTGACTTTCTAACATTACTAACAAAAAAGATAAACTTATAGAAAGAGTAATAAGGGAAAAGAGAAAGGAAGAAGTCATATATTAATATCCAAAACAGAGCAGAACTATAGTGAGATGAAAATAGAGAATTATATAAGGACATACCATGATCAACTTTGTAGTAATTTCAAAAGAAAATGCACCAGTACCAGGAAACAGCTCTTAATAAAAAATAACACACCAATAATTGAGAATCTGGAGTGATATTTAACTCACAAAAATTTCAGCAAACCAACAAAATAAAAGAAAAATTAAACAAGGCTAATTTCCTTTAACTGGTATTTTTTTAACAATTTTTTTTGAAAAAAACAACAGATCATTCTTATTTTATATAAAACAATCCAAAAAATAGAAAATTAGAACAAAACTTCTGTCCTTAATTTATGTAGTCCATACATAATTATATTATGTGAGTGTACATAACACAGTTCTTGATACTAAAATTAGGTCAGAATACTGCAAGAGAAGAAAAAGAAAATCATAGGCTAATCTCATACCTGTACTCAGTTCCCAAAATCCAATTAAAATATGAACATAATCAATCCAGAGACTAGAAAAAGAAACCAATAAATCTTGAAAACAAGTAGAAAGAACATAACAGCCTCCTCAGAGAATTGGATAAATCATACTATTAAAATATTAAATAGTTAAATGAATGAATTACTGTCTATATATATAAGTTATATATATATACAAGTTATAAGTTATATATATAAGTTATATATATATATATATATATATATATATATATCAGTGCAAATAAATTATTTTAAAAAGTTTGAATTATTAAATTCAGGCCAAAAATGTTACATACAACATTATACCAAATATGTAATTTTAAAACAAAATACATGCCTATATGTTTGTATGGTGCACTGAAATTCAGTAGAAAGAAAACACTTTGTATGACAAAAATATACACTAAATTTAGTCTACTTTTTAACTCTGGCCAGGGAGGAAGGTGAATGAGATGAGTGGAGTACTATAGCTCAATCTCTAGCATTATATTTCATTGTACTCATGTATTTATTTAAAGATCAAGTAGCCAAATCTTATCATCCATTTAAACTTCACAATCTATATAATATGGCCTGTTTTATTAAATTCTGATTATTTAAAATTTTCATCACTAAAAATGAGATATTATAAAAATATGAATGATTTTTGTAAAAGTAACTTAAAATTTCAATTACTTTACAAATAACATACATTAGTAATAAAAAATTTATAACAAAATATTTTACACTACAGTTTTAAAACGTGGTAAAAAACCCTCTATAATATATATTTTTTTTAGTTTCCTGGAATAGTATTTTACAGTAGCGGAGCTGGTGATTATTTACAAAGCTACCATTTATTTGTTTTTCCATCCCCACTCTGTAGAAAGAAAAAATGGAAAGAAAGAGGAAAAAACCATGGGACTGGATATTATAAAAATCTTCAATAAGATTAGTTACTTGGTCTTTATAGGTGTTATGGACTAAACTATATCTGTCCAAAACTCACATATTGAAATCTTAACCCCCAATGTGTCTGTATTTGGAAATAGAGCCTTTAACGGGGTAAATAAGGTTGACGGTAAATAAGGTTGAGGTCACACGGTTAAGCTCTAACCCAATGGAATTCTAGACATCTCTCTCTCTCTCTCACTCTCTCTCTCTCTCTTTCCTGCATGCACAGAGGAAAGGCCATGTAAACACAGTGAGTAGACAACTAACCTACCAACAAGCCAGGAAGAGAGGTATCACCGGTAATCAATTCTGATGGCACCTTGATCTTGAACTTCCAGCCTCCAGAACTGTGAAAAAATAAATGTCTGTTGTTTAAGTCATCCAGTCTGTGGTATTTTGTTATGGCAGTCCCAGCAGACTGCCAGGGTTGCCTAAAAGTCAGCCCCCTCCACTAATTTATTGAGGATATGTTAAATGAATAGTTTACAGGAAGTTCAGAGTTAGACACACAGCTTAGATTTCTAAGATGAATGGCCTTTATTCTAAATTAATTGTTAAACAACACAGAATCCTCGTATAAGAGTAAAATATTTGAGGGTTTTTTTCCAAGTAAAAGAAATATGGTGATTTCTTTTTAAAATATACCACTGTTTTTAATCACACATATGGTTTATCAGTACTTCTGTGAGTCCAATTTATTTCTGCTCTGTTTATGTTAGTTTAACCTTTCAAAAGTTTAGAACTACATCTTTATTCAAAACCACTTAATTTAGAGTATTTTGGCAATTATGATTCTGTATTAAAATTTTAAATATATATTCTCCTCTGAGACCATTTATTTATCTCCATTTGGTTGTTAATAATTGTAGGTGTTTGGAAACAAAATTGCATGCTATTATTCAACTCATAACTGCATTTCTCCAGATGTTTCAAAAGTTACTCCCAATTCATGTTCTATCATTTCTTTTTATCATGCATTCCACTGACAGGTTATTATTATAGAATATAATTTTAATAATGTACATTAATCAAGAAACAACTATGAATTTTTACTGTATCATGGAGCAAGCATATATTCCTCTTCCACATATTTAATAGAAGCAGAGAGTAGAAAGATATTCTTAAAGCTATTTAATACATTTCTTTCTTTCATTACTTATTTGTAATAGGCAATCAATCTTGTCAATCTTTCCCTCCAAATGTCTTTAAATGTGCCATTTAATTTAATTATATGTGTCATTTTATTTACTTGCTAACTTCTACGACCTTACTTCTGCAGCACATCATCTCACACCTGGATTACTGAAATAGACTTTTTTTCTGGCAACCATACACTAATCATTTTCTGCATCATTCCTTCCTGAGTGTTTGGTATCTCTAAATAACATCTGTATTGTGACTTCCAAACTCAAAAATTATCAATGAATCTCTAGGCACTTATGAGATAATATCTTCAGCTTAGCTTTGAAAGCACTAAAGAACCTGTTTCTACCTATATTTTTTATTTTACTCTTGACTCATTCCACACAATCAATTCTGAATGAGGCATTTTATTTTATTCTATTATTTCACTAAATTTTGTCTTCCAAATGAACAAAGGGAAAACTGAAAAGAGATACTGTATGGGTAGACTCCAGTTATCATAAGGGTCTAGAATTACTTTTCCAGATTAGGTAGCATATGAAATTTAAAAACAAAACAAAACAAACAATAAAACCACTTTATTGGGGAATATAAAGCCAAAATTATAAGGAACTAGAAAGAGCAAATCAAGGAAAGAGGGAAAAACTGTGAAAATGCAGCAGTGAGTGGCTGCCTCTCTTATCTCATGACACCATTTGAGGAGATTTATTAAATATTTCCCAGGACCATCTATCTTGGAAGGAAAGATGGAAGCACTTATTCATAGGCATTCATTTTAAGTGGGTCAAAAGTTCATCCCGTGAATAATTAACTCCCTTCCAGTTCTGGATTGCATGGTCCTGAGGAAATGTACTACACTGAACCAACACGAAGGTGATCCAAATCATGCAAAATTGGATGTTGCACATGGATGGAAAAAAACAGACAGGTGAGAGTGAAAGAACCATCGTGGTGCACAAGTGGTGCCAGATATGACCTATGCCTGCACTATAATGCTATGTCCCTCCATTAAATCCAATCTATACATGAGGCAAATTGAAAATATTGGGTTGTCAGAAAAGTCATGACGTATTTTTTCTGTTTTTCGTTGTAAAAATGTGTCATGACTTTTCTGACAACCCAATAGTAGCTCTGATATCTTCGAAGAGATAATTTAAGAATTTTAGTGAAACAAGTTATAGTCTTTGCTGCTGGAGCTTATGCCCAGGATGTAATTGATATCTATCCCCCTTCTTAGTCACTCATTGTATATTTTAAATATACTCAGGTAACACTGTGGATGGCTAAATTGCTTGCCTTTTGTTTTAACCTAGAACTTTATCCCAGAGAGTTCAGAGGACATGTTTTCTTTTGAGGACAAAATTGAGGATGTGAAAACTAGCATAGTGGGTAGAAGAAAGAAAATAAGTCAGTGAATTAAAGACATCTCAGCTGGGGAAAAGGTGGCAATGGAGGCAGCAGCAGGTGCCACGTGTGTGGTTATGCCCCTCCACAGGGGTTGAGGGTGCGACAACCAAGCTACCGGCTGCCATTTTGTTTGTGGGTCACAGCCCTACCCCCTGCACCTACAGAGGCTCTAAGAGAGCAAACTGGAGGCAGTCAGGTGGAGAGAATCTCAGCTTTTCACAACAGCTGCATGCAATAATTCGTGGAAGGTTTTGGTACTTGCTGGGATGGGTTCTTTACCCCTTTTCCCCGACTAGCCCTCAAGTCTGGCTATCTGTGCACGTGGGCATGCCACTACCATGTGGAAGGATGACAGCAGGTCCTGGGCATGACCCCCCTCCCATCAGCCTCCTATAGCAAAGCACTTCCTCCTAAATCCCTGTCGGGAAGCGTAATGGTCACGGTGTAAGGTGCCCGTGACTCCGGGAGCTAGAAGGAGATGCGTGGAGCCAAAGGCAGAGGAGACATAGTTTATTCACTGGCTCTCTAGGTACTGCCCATCTGGTACAATGGCCGTCCTTTATACCATGCGGGAACAAAGGCGGCACACAGCCAAGGAGCTTACATTAGGCACATAAACATCACTGCGATGAACAGCGCCCCCGCTGCATTCCATCACCTGCATCCAGACGGCCAGGTGAGGGAGCCTGACCGACTCTTTCTTCCCTACACTCCCCAAACAGCCTCAGTCCAAGCCTGCCCCTCTCTCCCCGGTGTGGGCTCCCCCGCTGGGTAAACTCCTTTGGGTGTCTGTAGACGCCCACCAGGCGGCGAGGAGACTCCAGTACGCAGGCTCCAGGCCCCTGGTTAAAAAGCAGAGCCGGCCAGTGGGGGCCCTATGACGCTAGGAGCAAGAATGCATTGGGGGGCAGCAGCAGCAAAAAACAAACAAATGAACGAACAACAACAGAAACAAAAAAATCCCAGCCACCGTCCGTGCTGCCTCCTTGCCACATGTATGGGAGTAAGAGGCGGCCATTGTCCTCGGTGTGGTTGCTTGGCTGCCTCTTCTGTCTCCTGCCCCAGGAGAAGGATTCCGGCTGGCCTGGCAGGACAGTGTGTTGGAAGGGGGGTGGGAATTCCTCCCTGTGGTGGTGATTAAAAGAGGGACGGACAGAGACAGGGTTATCGCAAAAGAAAAAAAGGGGAAGGCCAAAGAATAAAATAAGGGTTTTTCCACTAAAATGGAAAAAAAAATGTGTATCAGGTTTGTTTCTGATGGAATTACATAGTTGATAAAGGAATCTAATGAACCAAATTAATATGAGTTTGTTTTCCTCTCTAGAAACTGGGTCAATGAGACGGAACTAGAAGGAAGAGTTGAGAAATGGGTACAGGGAGCAGTAAGAAAATAAGTTCAGTTTTGGACTTTGCATTAGTTTCCTATTGCTGCTGTAAGAAATTACCATGAATCTGACGATTTAAAATAACTCAAATTTATCATTTCACGGTTATGTAGGTCAGAAGGCCTGATGGGCTGGATAGATTTTCTGCTCCACGTTTTACAAAGCCTTAAGGAGGGTATCAGACAGCTAGGCCCTTATGTGGAGGAGTTGGGAAGAATCTGTTTCTAAGTTTTTTCAGGTTGTTGGCCCAATTCTGATCCTTGTGGTTGTATGACCAATGCCCCCAATTCCCCAGTGGCTGTCAGCCAGGGGTCAGTAATTGCTCCTAGAGGCTGCCTGCCCTACAGCAATGATAGGTCGAATCCCTCTCACCCTTCCAAAACCTTCAACACCCTCTACTGTCAGTCTCTCTGACTGACTGTTCTGGCTACGTCCTCTTTTAAAGTCTCAAGTGATTACCTTGGAACCATTCAGATAATCTAGGATAATCCCCCTATTTTAAGGCCAGGTGCAGATTTTTAACCCATTTCTTATCTCTCAGGGCCCTCTGTGAAGAGGCATAGCTTCAATATAATCTCCTTGTAAGCATATTAAAGATCAGCCTTTCTGGAAAAGATACTACTCTTATTTACCACCAGAAAGACAACCAAGAGTCTTTAGTTATAAAATATTTTAGCCGCGTATTCCTTGAGTAGGTTACTTAATGTAAAAAAAAAAAAAGGCAATTTGTGGATTCAAAAATATGGTTCTGAAATGGATCCTTTACATAATCATTCTCTCTTCTTATTGCCTAGAATGTACCTCAACTTTTAAATCTGAAACTAAGCAGGTTCAGATATGGGAGAAATAAGGCAATTTTTTTTTTTAAAGATTTTGTTGGGGAGTTGGGGAAGGGGATCAGACAAGTTGCTGTCGTTTTGTTCTTCAGTCTAGTTGTGGAGGACGTTGCTCCACTGGCCCAAGTTGGCACCATCATTGCGCTCTTCCCGAGCGAGGCAGATCAGCCGCTGGCTTCTGGACGGGCGCTCACGGCAGCTGCTGGCCACTCACACTGGCTGCTGGCTACACATGGTAGCTTATGGCAGCCTGCTGCAGCAGGGGCTTCAGCCTCCGCCGTCGCTGGTGACTCACAGCAGCCCAGCTCCAGGTCGAGCTGTTGTTCAGAATCTTAGCTGTGGAGGGCAGTGTCACTGGCCCTCCTATGTGGGATCCGAACCGGGGCCCTCTGGCATCCCAAGCCAGCTCTTAACCAACGTGCCACTCGGCCGGCCCTGAAATAAGGCGATTTTTGGAGCTGCATCTGTGTTATCAGATCTCTTCAATAAAATAATGGTTCATGTGTGCCTGGTGTTTTTATTTATTTAATAATTTATAAAAATTGGTGCTGAGTAAGAGATATGTTAAATTTTATTCTTAATTATTGAGATCTTTTTTATTATTTGTGCATATGAGAGCACCCAGAAAGGTGTATAGTATAGAACTCTGGGGAAGAAAAACCCTTAGAGGGTAGTTGTAGAAAGAGAAGTCTATCAAGAATTGGCCAGTGATAGAGATGTGATGGTCAACCTGACTGAGCCACGGGGTGCCCAGACATTTGGTTAAACATTATTCTGCACATGTCCTGGGTATGTCAGTGAGAATGCCTTTGAATGAGATTAACATTTACATCAATATACTGAGTGAAGCCGATTGCTCTCCGTAGCATGGGTAGGCCTCATGCAATCAGTTGAAGGTTTGATAAAATGAAAATGTAGAATCTCCTGTGATTTAACAGCGAATTCCTCCTCCCTGATTGCCTTTGAACTGGTGCATCAGTTTTTCCTGCCTTCTAACTCAAACTGAAACATGGCTCTTACTGGGTCTCAAGAATGCCAGCCTTCAGACTGGAGCTACACCTTCTCCTCTTCTGGTTCTCAGGTCTTGGGGCTGCAACTGGGACTTTTGAGTCTTCAGCACACCGATGGCAGATCTGTCAGCCTCCATAAGCATGTGAGTCAATTCCTTATAATCTCTCTCTTTTTCTCTCTACCTGGAAGCAAATGACTTTAAGGAGAAAAAAAAAAAAGAAACATTAAAAAAAATCACTCAAAAATACAATGCCAGATTAATACAAAATGCACAATAGTATCTAATATATACTGAAATTATTTTTAGATTTTTAAACAATTGCTTGGTAAATACAGTTTGAAACCAAGTAATGTAAAGAGCAATTTTCTGAACACCATTGTTTTTTATTTATTTGATCAACACACAGTGCATGTGTAAACTTAAATCATATATCTGAAGTGAAGTAAAAATGAAATCGAGCATGAGAAATGTTATGACTTCAAAAACTGGAGAAACTGAGTTCAGAAACCAATGTGTTTGGTCTTCTTATTAGAAAAGTAAACTATAAAATATTGACTTATTTGAAATACTTATTTGAAACACAATCATAATAGTGTTATAAAAAAAGAAATATATGCTTTTCTGTAAAACCAGCAGTATTAGAGATCGCTAAGAAAAATAACAAAATATTCTTTATAGGCAGATGCTTCAAGAGTAGTTATAAAGCCAATTAAGCTCAGTAATCTTGTTCAGTTTCAACTGAGTACAGTGAATTTTGCTAGGTTCTTTGAGTAATGTAAAAGAGAAATGATATACTTTGTCTACACGCCAGGAGATCTCAACTTACTGGCAGCAGGGTGTGAGGATAATAAAGCAAAGCAAACTCTCATGAGTAATGCAGTGGCACAAAGAAATTGCAATAGGAGAACAAGATGAGTGAATTTAATTGTGAGATGAAGGTTAAATGTGGAAGCATATTATAAAGTGATCATTCTTGTACAAGGCTTTGAAATATTTAACAAGTTGATATTTACTAGGCAGAGATTGGCATGGTGGCATGGACAGAGGACAGATACACAGTTTTCTGAAAGGAGATGAATAGAATGAGGACAAATAAATGGGAAAGTGTACAAACCAAGAACGACAGACTGTTTATTATAGTTTGGGCCTGGTGCGTGTGTGTGCATGTGCACGCAGTGTTGTAGCAGTGTACTGGGTCTAGGATTCAAACGTGAATCAGGGATCTGCTATGTTGTGTTTGCTAAGCTCTCTGGTATAAATGACTACCATGGCACATTTCAAGGCACTGATGTGATGTCAGTGAATACAGAATTGGGGTGAGATGCACCCAGTTGGATTTATATATGAATTGGCTCCAGCTTACCACTGTATTTTCATTTATGTGTGTGCCTGTATGCACATGCAACAGGGATACAACAGAAATAAATGGAGGAGTGGGAAGCTATATGAGTAATATTTAAGATTAGGATCAAGGTAAATAAAACGCTGCTGGGGAAAAAAAATACAAGTCCATTTCTCTATCAGGTAAAAAATATTTTGAAGATAGAAGTCCAGGCCTGGTCTGATGGTTTGTAGAAGTCATGGTTCTCTCTATGCTCTGCTGTCTTCATAAATCAGCTTCAAAACATAAAAGTCATCTCTTGGTCCAATAAGGCTGATGGACCTTTATCATCATGGCCACTTTGCAGGTTAGAAAAATAAGGATAATTAAAAAGAAAAGAAAAAGAAAAAGAACAGAGTTATCACTCCTTTTGAAGAGGATTTTTAAAAGTCCCAGCCACACCTCTCTTTTCACATCATAGTCCAAATCTTAAGTCACATGAGTGTTACCAGCCAACCGACAGCACCCCCACCGCTGAGAAACATTTAAGTTCTTTCCTATAGAAATGTTAAGTATAGAAATGTTAAGACTCCTCCCTAGTTTCTTAGTTCCTTAGCTCTTGGCTTTGATTACTTTTCTAAGCAGTTTGTGAATTCTGGGCTAAAGACAACTTCCCCTCTCTGCTCCCCCTTCTTAATTGCTTTGTAAATCAGTTTCTGAATCCTAAACAGTAGATTGTAGAGCTAACAGATTTATTAATTCAAATCTATTTTTCCTCATTCAGGGGCCTTAGGGATACAGATGACACCCCAGCAAGATTGCCAGTCACAACCAAAGAAGCCAGCGTGGTTTTGCAGGTGGAGCTCAAGACACCTTCCTCTCATCTGAGATCAGCGAGGGCGAGAGTTCGGTGAATCTCCCAATAGGCAGGGACACCTCTACGCCCCTGCCCAGCAGGAAGCAGATACAGAAGAAGAGACCTCCTGTTCCTCAGCTTCCCATAGAGATTTTATGGGGATCACATCTCTCAAGGGGAAAACTAGGCAGGCAGTTAGAGGCAGGCACTGGGCCTCTGCATTCCTGTATGTCCCATAGGATGTGACCGCCTGGAGGCCTCCCCTCTCAACCCAAAACTTCTTTTCATTGTAACTATCTACCCCTGAAACAAATGGGTCCTGTTGTCGATTATGGGTGCCAATCATGTCGTCCCATGCCCAGAGGGGAACAGCCCATTCTAGAGAAAAGGGGATAAATACTCCAAGTCCTGGGAAGTCTGCCCTTTTTGGATGCCTTCCCCCTTTTTGACCGCTTCTCCCTTTTTTTATCCCCTTCCTCTCTTTTTTGAGTCTTTTGAGCCTCTCTTTTGCACGTGGCCCACTTCAAACTCTTTGGAATGTAATTTCTCTTCTAATAATGGGCCCTTGAGCCATTCTCTACTGCGCAGGCTTACTTCTACTTCTTTAAAATGTACTATCTCTTCGAATAAACTACCTTTCAGTACTTTATTTACTCTGGCATCTCATTCAATTCTTCGCTCGAGTTGCCAAGGACCTGGACTTGGCGCCGGGAAGGGCCCACTCTCTGACAACATATTTTGGTGAGACAGCCAGTAGGTAAGCACAATAGGGGACCCCAAAACCTCTTGCTCATTCTTCTGTGACCTCTTTTGTTTGCCGTCCTTTGCGGGCACGGGTCGGACAGTTAACTGGCTGTTAGGGCGTCTGCCGCTTGAAGACTCCCGTGTTAGGATAACCGCGTCTTGGAACAAGTCATTTAGGACTTGCCAGGCTGAAGAAAATGCAAGCACCAGTTAGGTGTGTTTGTACGGTATAATGTCTTGCTGGAGACTTGATTTAACATCTCTGTGTTTTTCTTTTCTCGTCATCTCGCGGTACTTCTCTGGGCACCCTAGCCCACCTGCCTCCTCTCTGGGGATGAGGTTGGGGCGCAACCACCGTGCGCATTTCCACCACGGCGGTGAGCCCTGACCCACTCCGGGCCTCCAGGTGAGAAGGCAGGTGGGGAAGGTGGCTCGGGGTGGGGCGCAGCCTCTTCCTGCTTCCCCCCAGAGAGGGAGACACAGACGGGGCCAGCCCCTCAGTAACAGCGCTCCCCGAATCCCGGGCCAAGGCAATAGACCGTGGGTGCACCCTTCCCCCCACCCAGCTCGGCACTGCGGCAGCAGCCAAGAGGCGGGGCCGTAGAAATGCGGCTCCGGAGCGCTGGGCCGCCCCAGCCCCTTCAGCCAGGCCCCTGCGAGCCGTGCCCACGCGTCTTTCCTTTGCCTAACTAACTCCCGTGGTCTCCTCAACTCAGAGGATCTCCTCAAACCTCTTCCTTCTCTTTTGTCTCTTCCTATTTAGGGTCATCGTGGGCTTTCTTTGCTCACCTCCAAATTTTAGAGCGGGACCTGAAAGCTTTGAAGCCATCCCCATTCCCTTTGTCTCAAGCGTCCCTATTTTGGCCATCCGTAGTTATGCCTTAACTGGCGGGATGCAAGGAGCCGAGCGCTCCACACAGGGGTACATAGTCTAAGGGAGAGTTCCACGTTTAAGGCAAAGTGGCACCGGTGCCCACCCAAGGGCCAGAGATGTGTGGCACCACAGTTAGGATCACTCTCAGGAGGACGCTCCGAGGATCCCCAGGACTACCTCCCTCTCATGGAGGGACGCCTCACAGGGGAGTTTTGTCCTCACCTAGCTGTGGCCCCAGCTCCGGGTTAGACCCCTGGTCCTGCGGGCTCTCCTTAGACTCTCCCTTCTTTTGCAGCATGGGAAATCAACCACCAACTTCAATCCCATCAGTCTCTCCACTCGGTTACATCCTTAACCACTGGGACAAGTTTGAACCCGATAATTTAAAGAAGGAACGCCTTCTCATTCTTTGCAATGAGGCTTGACCCCGATACAAATGAAGGGACCAAGAAAGTTGGCCAATTAATGGAAGCTCGAAAAATCATACTATCTTACAGCATAATAGTTTTATTATGCAAAAGGAAAGGTAAATGGTCAGAAGTCCCATATGTCCAGGCATTTACAGCCCTCTATCGAGACCAGGAACGAAACTTAGACCTTATTGATGACCCACTACTCATGCCTGCCCCTGTCCCTCAAGGACCACAGGCTCCTCCCATCCCTCAGGAGGCGTCACAGGCTCCACCATACTCATCTTCTTCTCCTAGCGCCCCCTCCCGGGACCTGGAAACCATCCTTAGCCCTCCTCATCCCAGGAATGGGATGCTTTACCCTGCAATCTCACCATTTACCTCTGCTCTTTTTTCCTTTAGGGAAGTGGCCGGAGCAGAAGGTACGGTAAGGGTTCAAGTCCCCTTCTCAATAGTAGACATTCAGCAATGTAAGGAAAAGCTAGGGAAATATTCTGAAAACCCTGATAACTTTGCTGATGGGTTTCAAACTTTAACTCTGGCCTATGACCTCTCATGGAGGAATGTTCAGTTTATTTTAGCCACCTGTTGTACTGCTATTGAAAGGGATCGTATCTTAGAAGTGGCCCGCAGAGAGGCAGATGAGGCATTTGCCAGAAACCCACAAGGCAATGCCCCAGGGCCTGACACCGTACCTTTTGCTGATCCTAACTGGAACTATCATACCGCAGAAGGGATGGCCAGACGTGCCAGGGTTCTAGAAGCCCTCATTGGGGACATGCAAAAAGGAATTCAAAAGCCTGTGAATTACGATAAGCTCAGAGAAATAACCCAAGGAAAGGATGAGAACCCGGCTAACTTTTATAGCCGATTAGAAGAGACTCTGAGAAAATATACCAACTTAGACCCTACTTCTCGAGAGGGGCAAGTCCTTTTAGGACAATATTTCTTTAGCCAATCAGCCCCTGACATCAGATGTAAGCTTCAGAAGCTACAGATGAGGCCACAGGCTAATCGAAGTCAGCTATTAGACACGGCCTTCATGGTCTATAACAATCGGGATCTCGAGGAGGGAAAAAGAGAACAGATTAAAGAAAAACGACAAGCCAGGATTATGGCAGTCACGATTGGCAAAGCCCTTGTTACCCAAGAAATGTCTAGAGGTCTAGAGGCCCAACTAGAGGGTCTAGTGAAAAGGGTTCCTGCTTTAAATGCAAGAAGACTGGACATTGGGCAAAAGACTGCGCCAAGCCGCCTCCGGGTCCCTGTCAACTACGCCAAGGCACGGATGCAGATCTCTGGCACTGGAGGGCTGACTGCCCGCGTTCCCAGAGAGGAAGGCGGCCAGTCAGCATTCTGGTAGTGCACCAGGGGGAACTAAATGACTGAGGAGGCCGGGGATACCTTCGCCGCTCCTGTCCAGAAATGTCATCATCACAAGCGAGGAACCCTGGGTAACTCTGGACGTCATGGGAAGCAAATTCAATTTCTTTTAGATATATAAGGGGCTACTTACTCTGTTCTCCCTGCATTTGCGGGAAAACCCTCCAGGCGAACTACGATTGTTATGGGGGTGGAGGGACAGCAAAAGCTTAGAAACTTCACCCCACCACTAACCTGCCAATTTGAAGACCAGATATTTTTACAAGAATTTTTAATATTCCTAGCAGCCCTATCCCCCTCTTGGGAAGAGATATTTTAACAAAATTAGGGGCTATACTTCAATTTAAATACAAGCCTCCTAAATTATTAATCCTCCAAGGATCAGATAATATACCAAAACGCATTAACCAACATATTAATCCACACACCTGGTATAATGGTGAACCAGGGAAGGCCAAAACAGCAAACCAGTAAAAAATTCAACTTAAGGCTCCTAATAATTTTCCTAGCTGTAAATAATATCCTATTAAGCCAGAAGCTAGAAAGGGCCGTCAGCCCATTAAAAGAAAGTTTTTAAAATTTGGACTTCTGAAACCTTGTCATTCTCCATGTAATACCCCAATTTTACCAGTCCTCAAGCCCAGTAGAGAATATATGGTAGTTCAGGACATAAGGATTATAAATGAGGCTGTTATACCCATACGTCCTCTGGTGGCTGATCCTTATACATTATTGTCTCACATCCCAGGAGACACTCGATGGTATACAGTACTAGATTTAAAAGATGCCTTTTTTTCTATTCCTTTGCACCCTGACTCCCAGTTTCTTTTTACATTCGAATGGGAAGATCCTTATATTAGGGAAAAACAACAATATACCTGGACAGTATTACCCCAGGGTTTTAGAGACAGTCCACATTTTTTTTCCGGGGCCTTAGAAGAGAGCCTCCATTACTTGAACTTAGGGCAAGGAAATATTCTTCAGTACGTAGATGACCTCCTCATCTGCAGCCCCACTAAAAAGGTTTCAGACCTAAACACAATCAAAGTTCTAAATTTTCTTGCAGAACGAGGCTACAGGGTCTCTAGGGAAAAGGCCCAAATATCCTTAAAACAGGTTCATTATCTGGGCTACATCCTAACCCCAGGGACACGACAGCTGTCTCCAGATTGGGTCAAAGCCATTTGTATTCTTCCTAACCCAACATCTAAACAACAACTTAGATCCTTTTTAGGCACGGCTGGGTTTTGTAGAATTTGGATGCCAAACTTTGGGTTCATTACAAAACCCTTATATGAAGCAACTAGGGGGCCAGACAATTCCCCTCTGGACTGGACGGGGGAAATAAAAAGGACATTTAATAATTTAAAACAGGCTTTAACTCAGGCCCCAGCCCTAGGAATCCCTGCTTTAACTGAACCTTTCACCCTGTGTATAGCAGAAAGGAGGGGCATGGCCCTAGGAGTCGTTACCCAAAGGCTGGGATCTGAACCTCGACCTATAGCTTCTTTCTCAAAAACCTTAGATGGAACAACTTTAGGCTGGCCAAGCTGTTTAAGAGCTGTAGCTATAATAGCCCTGTTAGAAGAGGCCACCAAAATGACTCCAGGACAGCCACTAGAAGTACTAATGCCTCATCAGGTTAGGTCCATCCTAGAGATCAAGGGACATCTATGGAATGACAGGTGAACACCTGCCAAGATATCAGGCAATCCTCATAGACAATCCTGAGATTTTTTTAAAAATATACAATACCTTAAATCCAGCCTCCTTAATGCCGACTGAGACAGCGGTCGAACATTCATGTGAACGGATAATTTCGCAGACTTATGCCAGCAGAGCTGACTTAAGAGACCAACCACTTCCTAACCTTGAAGAGGAATGGTATACTGATGGGAGTAGTTATATGCTAAATAGAGAAAGAAAAGCTGTGTATGCAGTAGTCAGTAATAGCCAAATAATTGAGGCTCAACCTTTGCCTCCGGATACCTCTGCTCAAAAGGCAGAGATTATAGCCCTTACCCAAGCACTAAGCCTTGGAAAAGATAAAAGGCTAAATATATATACTGATTCCAAATATGTTTTCCTTGTACTTCATGCACATGCAGCTATTTGGAAGGAAAGAGGGCTATTGACAGTAAAACGTTCACCAATAAAACATGGACCAGAGATCCTTCAGCTTTTGGAGGCAGTTAACCTACCTAAGGAGGTGGCAGTGATACATTGTAAGGGGCACCAAAAAGAAAACTCTCCTGTTGTGGAGGGAAACAAAAAGGCTGATAAAGAAGCGAAGTCAGCGGCCTTGAGCACACTCTCCTCCCCCTCCCTTGCTTTCTTCCCATTTCAAGGTGAGTCAATCGATCCTAAATATTCCCCAGAAGAAGAATTAAAGGCTAAAAATAATGGAGGACACAAACACGAACCCTGGTGGCTCATGAAAACTAAGTTTTTACTTCCACAGTCCATCCAGTGGAAGGCCATCAAAACTTGACACGATGCCTTCCATGCAGGGAGAGATGCCACCCTAGCCCTAGTCAGCGGACTTTTACAGGACAGGGGCTAGCCCAGACGGGCAGGCAAGTCTGTAGGGCCTGCGCTCTTTGTGTCTACAATAATCTGGGTCCTAAAATACCATCCTTATTAGAACCGGTCCAACGAAGAGGCATATATCCAGGAGAAAACTGGCAGATAGATTTTACCCATATGCCCACATGGAAGGGATTTAAGTATTTACTAGTGCTGATGGACACTTTCACTGGGTGGATAGAGGCATGTGCAATCAGAACTGACAAAGCTACAGAGTAATACAATTTCTCCTTAATGAGATCATCCCCAGGTTTGGACTGCCCTGCAGCCTTCAGAGTGACAACAGACCTTCTTTTACTTCTCACATAACACAGGAAGTGTCCACGGCCTTAGGGATAAGGTATTATTTACACTCTGCATGGAGACCCCAATCATCAGGTAAAGTAGAAAGAACTAATCAGATCTTAAAATGTACTTTGGGAAAGTTATGCCAGGAAACTTCTGGCACCTGGATTTCTATGGTACCTGTTGCCTTAAGAGAATAAGGAACACCCCCAGGACAAGAATTAACTTTAGCCCTTATGAGATGCTGTATGGCAGGCCGTTTCTCTCAGGAGACATGCTCAGTGACCCTGAGACGGCCAACCTTATAAAATAGTTTAGTATTCTGGGCCAGTTCCAAATAGCCTTACGGGAATATGGAAACAATATACTTCCTATGCCCGGTTCAAATACACACTTATCAAAAGTACAACCAGGTGATCAGGTCTTTATCAAGACCTGGAAAGAAAGATCTCCCGCAGATCAATTACAACCCAAGTGGGAAGGCCCATTCTCTGTAATCCTAACAACCCCATCAGCCATCAAGGTAATCGGCATAGACAGATGGATTCACCTCTCCACGGTAAAGTTGGCGCCACCCATGTATCCAGATTCTGTGAATCCCTCAATGGAGTCATTCGACTACTCCTGTGAGCCATTAGAAGATCTTAAACTACTATTAAAAAAACAGCCTTCATCTAATAACAGATGAGTTTTTTAATTAATTCAGAGCGCCAGCTCTACTAGATGGGCCACACAATTCCCTAGCAGTCTCACAGATATGAGACCTTACTACTGTCAGGGGGAAATGTTACCGGCCAACCAAGCAGCCCCACCACCGCTGAGAATTTTTTAAGTTTTTTTTCCTATAGAAATGTTAAGTATAGAAATGTTAAGTCTCCTCCCTAGTTTCTTAGTTCCTTAGCTCTTGGCTTTGAATACTTTTCTAAACAGTTTGTGAATCCTAGACTAAAGGCCCCCGCCCCACTTCTTAATTGCTTTGTAAATCAGTTTCTGCATCCTAAACAGTAGATTGTAGAGCTAACAGATTTATTAATTAAAATCTATTTTCCTCATTCAGGGGCCTTAGGGATACAGAAGACACCCCAGCAAGATTGCCAGTCACAACCAAAGAAGCCAGCGTGGTCTTCCAGGTGGAGCTCGAGACCCCTTCCTCTAATCTGAGGTCAGGTAGGGTGAGAGTTCTGTGAATCCCCCAAAAGGCAGGGACAGCTCTACGCCCCTGCCCAGCAGGAAGCAGACACAGAAGAAGAGACCGACTGTCCCTCAGCTTCCCATAGAGATTTCATGGGAATCACATCTCTCAAGGGGAAGACTAGGCAGGCAGTTAGAGGCAGGCTTTGGGTCTCTGCATTCCTGCACGTCCCACAGAATGTGACCGCCTGGAGGCCTCCCCTCTCAACCCAAAACTTCTTTTCATCGTAACTACTACCCCTGAAACAAATGGGTCCTGTTGTCAATTATGGGTGCTAATCACGTCTTCCCATGCCCAGAGGGGAACAGCCCATTCTAGAGAAAAGGGGATAAATACTCCAAGTCCTGGGAAGTCTGCCCTTTTTGGACGTCTTCCCCCTTTTTGACCACTTCTTCCCTTTTAGAACCCCTTCCTCCCTTTTTTGAGCCTCACTTTTGCATGTGGCCCATTCCAAACTCTTTGGAATGTAATTTCTCTTCTAATAATGGGCCCTTGAGCCATTCCCTACTGCCTGGGCTTACTTCTACTTCTTTGAAATGTACTGTCTCTTTGAATAAACTTTTTCTTCAGTTACTTTACTCCTGCATCTCGTTCAATTCTCTGCTCGAGTTGCCAAGGACCTGGATTTGGCGCCGAGAAGGGCCCACTCTCTGACAACATGAGTATATAAATGTAAGAAAGACTCTGAAGTGAATCTTATCAGTTGGAAAATTGTAGCCTTAAATAAAATTCTTTAAAGACAATCTATAAGTAAAGGGGATATGTTAAGGCAATTTTCTAGCTCTGCCACAAATATTATGATACAAAAATGAATTAGAAAATCTGTCAGAGGGCCGGCCGAGTGGTGCATTGGTTAGGAGTTGGCTTGGGATCCCACAAGAGGGCCAGTGATGCTGCGCCCTCTACAGCTAAGATGGTGAACAACAGCTCGACCTGGAACTGGGCTGCCATGAGTCGCCAGCGACGGTGTAGGCTGC
This sequence comes from Hipposideros armiger, assembly GCF_001890085.2. NCBI lineage: Eukaryota > Metazoa > Chordata > Mammalia > Chiroptera > Hipposideridae > Hipposideros > Hipposideros armiger. Next base: position 273,329 of record NW_017732063.1, read on the forward strand.
AGTGGGGTTGGCCGGCAGAGGGCGTGAGCTTTCATGAGCTGCCTTGTGCCGCTTTGAGTGGCTGTCCAATGGCTGGCGAGCGACAGCCTCACCCGGGAAGAGCACAATGATAATACCAGTGAAGCGACGTCCTCCAGAAGTAGACTGAAGAACAAAAGGACAGCAACTTGTCTGTTCCCCTTCCCCAATTCCCCAATGCTGTTCCCCTCCCCTAATCCCCCAATAAAAATCTTAAAAAAAAAGAAAAAGAAAAGAAAAAGAAAATCTGCCAGAGTCAGAGTTAAACATCAGCACTGGAAATTTAATATTATTCTATATCTATAACTATGGGATATTCACCTTCATTCCCTTATGTGATACTGTTTACCACCAGTGAAAAGCATGTGTGATTAGAGGCACAGACATTTTTGTTACTGGAAATAAATATTCAGTTGTCTTATAGGGCAATATTAGCCAGGAACTAATGTGACTGCTTATAGATTCTAAAGTCTGTAACAAATCCAATGTCAGCTCTGTCTATGCACAATAAGACATCACTTTTGTACCACCAAAATGAAACCAAAACATGATGTCTAAAACATAGAAGCATTGCTCTGTACGAAGGCTTAAAAGTAGAAAGGACTAGGAGATTGCAGAAATGGAGAAAAGGAAAACCAGAAGGAAAGATGAGACTTTCACCCTTTGTGGGGGCAGATAGGAATTCCATGTACGTTTGTGACTGTCTAACAGTAAAAATCATTTTCTTTCTAGTTATGGATTTTACTGAAAGCACCTATAGCATGGCTCTCATAAGTGAGCTCTTACCTATGCAGCCTGAGGTCACTGAAGTTGTTTGAGGAAAATAGAAAAAACAGCAAAATTTAGGTTTCTGCTTAGCAGACTTATTCCTGGGGCAAACTGTGTAACTTATGTATTTTGAATGAGTAGACATTAGAGGCATGAAAATTGGTAAGGAATCAAACCCAACAATTCAGGACAGATACAATGAGCTCCAAATTAAGGCAACAGTATTATTGCAAAAAGAAGGATGAAGTAAAAAATCTGGTCACAGGATTTGCAAGTAATTGCCCGTGGACATTTGAAGAAAATAAGTATATCTAAACTTTCCTGTGTGGGTCAATGATGGAATATAAGGTTGCTTAACAAGGTAGAGAATACATTGGAAAGAAAACATTTCTGGAAGCAAATGGTACAATCAAATTGAGTAATACTTATTTTTAAATATTTGCTAAATATCCAGATATGGGCATTCTATAGTTACTGGAGAGATAAATAGAAGTATGAAATTCAGGTGAGACATACAGATATTAGAAAGCATCTGCCAGAAGGATAGTTGCTGGAAATCCCATTCAAAGAGACTATGTGGCAGAGAAGTAGCAAAACCTGGAATCTGAGGAAGTCTTCATTAAAAAGACGAACAGAGAAAAGAGAGATGCAAAGAGATTGGGAGGAGCCAATGATGCAATTCCAGGAACCACTCACCTGCGGAAAATGTTAAATTTTGAGTTTTCTGCTAATATATGCCTTTTACTCATAAGAAAATTGAAGACACACATAAGAAAAACAATAATAATAATTGAATCTGTCAGGGCTCTGGTTGCCTGCCTCAGAAACTAATTCTAGATATTTGAAGAATTAAAGAAAATCGGAAGTTTGGAGGCCGGGCAAGAGCTTGGAAGCCAGGTGTCAGGAGAACTACTTGGTGGTTAACTGGCGCGAGAATAGTGCCCACGTGAATCGTTACTATGTGGTGGCCTGCACAGGGTTTGCCTCTGCAGCGACTTTGCTTCTGGCCCTTCTACCTCCAGTTCTGAAAGTACCAGGAAAGGAACTTGTTGCCTGTCTCTGCAACACATGCCTGTCCTGTCATTCTGCTCAGAGAGGGAGCTGGAAAAACCGGCTCCCCACAGTTCTGAAGGCGCCACAGCCTCCTCCGTTATTACTAGACACACTGGGGAAGGCCACAGAAAGGGAGATGAAGGGGATCGTGTTGGGGGGAGGGCGTATTCAGAGAAACTGTGGATGTGTAGGTCATGCCGAGCGCGTACTGTGCCACTCACTGAGCTAAAGAGTGAACATGCGTGTTCTGAGATAATTGTCCCAATTTATGTGGCTGTACTATTCTCAGTGTACAGGCGACAAAACTAAAGTTTAGAAAGGTTAAATAGTATAAGGTCACACAATTCATAAGTGGAGCAAGAATGAAACCTCAGCAAGTTCAGTTCCATATATATACAAATTTGACCAGACTCAGGGCTCCTGCACTTTACTGCTTTCTAATATTAACTCACCTTGGATGACTCAGCTAATTAGCGACTGAATTGTAACTAAAAACTGTTAGCTGCTATCAGTATCTGAGGGGTGTCTAATATAATGTTCTCTTCCAAATACTTGGAAATAATGGGAATCAGAATTAGTGTTCAGGCTAAAATTATACACTGAATATCTAAATGAACGAGGACATGAGTAGATAGCAGGATACTAATTAAGTGAAATGTTTTTGTTGCTTCCAAACTTTGGTTGAAACCCTTAAGATTATAATGGTGTTACAAGGTCAGGTGATGGTGATAAGTTTATTACCCAACTTGAGAGTATATAAAACAAAGTGATATATATTTACAAAGTTCAAATGGTGGACATTTATTTGGGATAGGTTGCTTGAATGCTAAGCACATATATTCCTTTTTATTGGGACGTATGAGTGCATGCTTCCATCTTCGTCGTTTCCAACACAGAAAGGGGGGTGATTTAAGGAAGCAATTGGAAAACATGACCTGCACCCCCCAGAGATTGTAGGGTACACAGATTTGTGCCAGATCCCATCCTGGATCAGTGTACATGTAAGGGACTTAATGTAGCCACCTATGAAAACAGAATGCCGAGACAGCAACCTGACCTTCCAGATTTGAGCAGGGCTTCTCAAGATTCAAGTGGACTTTATGCAAGGTAACTGAGTTTGATTTGCCTTGAAAAGACTCCAACCCAAGTAAACCAAGTGCCTGTGTGAGTCACCATATAAAAAAAGACTACTGGGGAGTGTTTGAGAAAAGTGACCAATAAGAAACTGAGCCACTCGGATGGGGAAGAAATGCAGTAGAGGGTTCTTAAAAAAGCCTTCAAAAATTAGCAGGACAGTCCCCTGAAGCAGAGCACTAAAGAAGGCTCCAGGATCAGATTTAACCAGTGTCTTTACCCCTCCTTCACTCTGCTCCCCTCCATTCTGGCATCTGGAGGTTAGAAAGTGAATGAGGAAGAAGCATAAAAGTGAAAATAGAATAGATAGGATAATCCTGTCGTGCCCCACCCTGTCCACACTGCAGACCTAAAACCAGATAGAATTATGTGAGTGCAGAAAAAAGCTTAACCTGGAGGAAACTGAAGCTTTAATAGTAGACTTAACTGTGCTCTTTAATATCTGAAAACAGACAATATGGCTTGTTAATTAATTAAGGTGGCCAGAAAAAATTAAGGGATATGACCGGGCTTTTGAGTCAGTGAAGGATGATTTGATAGAGCAACTTAAAAGAGTGAGAGCAATAAAATTAAAGTTGACTTCTGGTAGCTTACTACTCCAGCTCATTCAATACATCAGCTTTAGATATAAAAGATCATTTGAAAATGACAAACTGGTTTTCAGTCTATGAAGTATGATTGTAAAGAAATTGAGTTCATAAACATATCTAAAGAAAAAACAATAGTCCAACAATAGGAAATGGACGTGGACATCCATGGAAGAAAACAAATGGTATTAGAAGACGTGAGGTCTGAGAAGAAGAGGAAGAAAAATGGAGTCATTAAGTAAGTAATTAAATAGAAATATGATTATGCTGTTATCTAAATATCATTAAGTGCTTATTATATGAGAGGCACTCTGCTAAGCATTTTGATGGAGTTACTTATTTTAATCCTCTCAGAAAAACACTAAGTAAATATTTCCATTTTACAAAGTGAGAAACTGAGTCACAGAGAGGTATGACAACTTCCCCAAGGTCATAGCTAGTTAATGTCATCAGAGATGCATACAAAACTATAATAATTAAAAACTTAATTATTTGGACTGACTACAAGCGTATCAGGTCTTAAGAGGACAGGATAGAGACATTGAATTCACCTAAAAAGAAAAAAAAATTAGTTTGGCCTTTTGGCCAATTGTGTTAAGTCAAGCTATCCTGATTTTTCATTTCACTGAGCCTGTTGCAAATTAAGTTTGATCTCATTAATGTTGTCTAAGTTGAATGCTTCGGGGGAAAAAATAACTCTATTAAGTTATAAAGACACAATTAATGAAATGTATTAGATGTGATTATAATGTGACAGATTATTTTTGTAAGCATTCCAAGCTTACAGACTCAAATGAATATTCAACTTAACAGCATTAACTTTGAAAGAATAGCCCGTATTGTAATAAAGCTTTTCTTGTTGAAAACTTTTTTCTTCTCACTTTGAAATTAGCTCAGAGAAGTTTTCAAGGCATATCAATATCTGTATTTATAGACAAAGAATGCTAATAAAAATTATATTACCCAGCTTGATAATCCAAGCTTTTCCCAAAATGCCTATGGCATGTTTCTAGAAATGAAATCTATTTTCTAACTGCAAAACTATGTAAATACTGAAGGCATTTCTAAGGCTTATTTGGAGACATTTGTAAAGGAAATAGCCCTCAAATAATTTGAATATTGGCAGGATTACCAATAGAAGCTCATGGACTACTAGGTATTTATTTTTAAAAGATAGCATTCAAACTATATGTCAAAACTATCAGGGCCGGCCGAGTGGCGCGATGGTTAAGAACTCGCTTGGGATGCCAGAGGGCCCCGGTTCGGATCCCACATATGAGGGCCAGTGACACTGCCCTCCACAGCTAAGATGCTGAACAACAGCTCAACCTGGAGCTGGGCTGCCATGAGTCGCCGGCGACGGCGTGGGCTGCAGTCCCTGTGGCAGTGGATTGCCATGAGCTACCGTGTGTGGCCAGCAGCCAGCGTGAGCGGCCAGCAGCCGCAGTGAGCGGCCGTCCAGAAGCAGGTGACTGATCTGCCTCGCCAGAGAAGAGCGCAATGATGGTGCCACCTTGGGCCAGTGAAGCAACGTCCTCCACAACTAGACTGAAGAACAAAACGACAGCAACTTGTCTGTTCCCCTTTCCCCAATTCCCCAGCACTGTTCCCATCCCCCCAATTTCCCAATAAAAATCTTTAAAAAAAAAAACTATCAGTCAGGATATTTTATATTTATACTCTAGCAATAATTTATTAACTGAATAATTTCATATATAATTATGCATCTGGTGATAAGATATTGATTTGAATCAAGAATCTCAATATATTACTAGCATTAAACCAAGTAATGCCACTTTGAGTTCACATCTAACATTTATAAAAAAAAAATCTTAACTACAGAAAATAAAGCATTATGCACTATTATGGTATCTGTGGAATTACAGTTGTACACAGTTGCGAACAATTTGATGAAATGTGAAAAGTTTATCATCATTTTGTGAACAACTTATGAGCGTTAAAAAAAAAGACACATAACTGAATAGCAGGAAATTCATGAAACATTTAAAGGATGGTTGGTTTAAGTGGTAGTTTTATGGATGGCTCCATAAATTTATTTTTCTCCTTTACTTATTTTTCCCATATTTCAAATTGTTCAACATAGTCCGGCATCATGTATTACTATAATGACAACATATTAATATTCAATATCTGAATAAAGGGGTTGTACCTACACAAGGGTGTAAAGACCAGAAGGTGGAGAATAGAGGGCCATTTTCAAGGTTGCCTACCACAGTCTGCCCTCTGGTCCCCGTGATTCATGTCCTTCCAATATGAAAACTATACTCACCCTCTTCGTAAGTTTTCAAAAATTATCAGCTTGAAATTTACAATGCTGTTTTCTATGTCAGGTCCTGGTGTGAATAATGATCCCATTGTTCCTTAAGTACTTCTGACATACTGTGTCACTTGACCACTCTACCTGTGAAATTAAGGAGGCAAGTTATCTACCTTCTCACACACTCAATAAAAATGGTGGGATAGACATAGAGAAACTGTGACAGACATTCTTGTTAAAAAATGGAAACAATTGGAGGAATAAACGAGTCACAGTCTCATACCAATTGTGCTATACGGTTAGGTAAATGCTGGAAGTTTCTTGAATGGGTTGCAAGTTCCCAAGATCATGCTTCATTGATTTCATGTCACCCTATGGCAGCTTAGCTCTATCCTATGAATTACCCTTCCTTTCCCATGCTTCCTTTAGCTTGTATTTGCCCCTAAGCAGCAATATCAGCTGACTTCCTGCCACTATAATTCAGAGGGTTCAAAGGACTCTTTATTTTGTCCTGGTCTGTTTCTCCCTCAGTAAATGCTGGTGATGTTTCTGCATGTGTAACTCTTTTGAGAAATTTGTGAGGGGTTTAAATGTCTAACTAGTACATTGCTTTGTACACCTGAAACTAACACAAAAAAAATGCTCAAAAAAGAAAAAAAAGAAAATAACTTGTGGATCTTCTGTGAATCTTTCAGGAATGCTGAGTTAGACGAAAGCCTCAACTACAGATCTTTTCATGACAAACCCTTCTCTACCTTAACCTTTTGCTGAGACATAATGCCCTTTTCTTCTTAGAAGCCCTACTGTTGATGTACAGCTTTAAAATCTTTAGAGGATTTTTGTCTTCAGCTTTATATTTAGACCACATTTTATTTATTTGTTTTTCCTTTTTTTTTGCAGGGCCCTGGATTTGCTTGGAAGTCATTTTTTTGTTTGTTTGTTTGTTTTGTTTTGTTTTAGTATCAAATACCATCCAACGAGGCTGAGGACTTTCAAAACTAATACCCACTTCATTAGGTGCATTTGCTATACTCCATTTAACTGTTATGCCACTGTATAACAAAACCCCTTTTCTATTTCAACAAGACATGTGTCACTGCCCTTTAAGCCTCTACCAGCAACTTCTCCAAGTCTAAAATTCCATAGTGTGTTTTAGGAATTTTGACTTTTTGCAAATACTTGCTTGAAAGCTCATTGCCCAGTCACAAAGCCACTTCCCTATTTTAAGAGTTTGTTACCACCACTTATTAGTATCAAAACCTCTATATGTATTCATTATTACATAACACATTACCAAAAAAACTTTGCTATCTCACTTTCTGTGAGACAATGTCAAGAATCCAAGTGTAGCTTAGCTGGGTGCCTTTTCCATAGTTCTTCCACACAGTTACAAGGCAGGTTGTTGCCTAGGACTGTGGTTTCATTTGGAGATTCAACTGCAGAAATGGGTGGTGGTCTGAGTTCACCTTCATTCTGTGTTTTTGGCTGGCCTTGTTTCTTTGTCACATGGGCTCCTTGACTTGGATGCCTCATGATATGGAATCTGACATCCCTGAGGGTAAACAAGCTAAGAAAGAGTAAGAAAGAGAATCCAAGGGCACAATTGTGTACCCAAGATTGAAGGCACAGTCTAATTTCAGAACTGATGTCCTATCCCTTTTGTCATATTCTGCTAGACATAAGTTGATAAGCTCATTTCATACTCAAGGAAAGAGAAAGGATACTAGTAGCTGGGTATCATTCAAAACCTTCTTAGAGGTGGGCTACCATTGCAAGCTTTTCACGTAATTAATTTACTTCTTATATTTCGTGTCTGGAAAACATACCCCACTTTGATTCAGTTCAGAAACACTGGAGCTTGTCCCTAGAAACAACCAAATAACCACTCCAATCTATACCATAAATTTACATCATGAACACCTCACTAACATGCTCAATTAAATGGAACATACAAGTGGAAAATTTAATACCAGCTTATAAGAATTTTTTGGTAGCATGTTATCTCAAATATAGTTTTTATGACCAAAAGTTGTTAATGTCAGTTCTCTTGAGTTCTTTTGAGGATTACATGAGCTACTTGATATAAAGAACATAATATAATACCCACCAAATATTAGGGCTTAATAAATACTAACCATTACTACTACTATTATTATTATCATTGTTATCATTATTATACTTTTTTTTAAGATTTTATTGGGGAATTGGGTGAGAGGAACAGTGTTGGGGAATCAGGGAAAGAAAACAGACAAGTTGCTGTTCTTTTGTTCTTCAGTCTGGTTGTGGAGGACATCGCTTCCTTGGCCCATGTTGGTATTATCATTGCACTCTTCCCGGGTGAGGCCGATTGTTCCCTGGCCACTGGACGGGCCGCTCACAGCAGTTCACAGCAGCTCATGCTGGCTGCCAGCCACTCACAGTAGCTCATGGCAGCCCACTGCAGCAGGGGCTGCAGCCTACACTGTCACTGGCAACTCACGGCAGCCCAGCTCCAGGTCGAGCTGTTGCTCACCATCTTAGCTGTAGAGGGCAGCATCACTGGCCCTCATGCAGGATCCAAACCAGGGCCCTGCTGCTCAGAGCTGGTATCCCAAGCCAGCTCTTAACCAATGTGCCACTCAGCCGGCCCTATTATACTATTTTTGAATAAATATGCATTAGCTTCAGAAATATGAGAAATCTTTTAAAAATAGTTGTTGAATGTATAGTTTTAGCCTTTGTAATAGATTTTTCTTTTCTTCTGTAACTCAGAGCTATAAAATACATGATTAATAAATCATATTTGGACAGATATTTACTTCTGCAATTTAAGATAAATATTTATAGCTTATACATGACTTATTCAAGCAAAGACCACTTTGTAACCACCCGAAGAATTTATAACAAGTTTAAAAAAATCATTGAAGCATAACATGCATGGTGTCAATATAGAAAACCACATACGAGTATATATTGTGAGTGTACAGCTTGTTAAATTTTCACAAACTACCAATGTAAACAGTGCACACATTTAGAAACATTATCAGTATTCCAGAAGTCTGGTGAGCCCCTTTCCAGTCTTCATACCCCCACTAGTGTAACTACTATTCTGATTTCTTTAATAATAGACTTGTTTTATCTACTTTTGAACTTTATATAAATTTATATACTTTAATGTTTGAGTTACTTTGTTCTGTTGCATTTGAGAGATCTATCCATATGGTTGTCTACATTTATAGTTATTCATTTTTAATGCTGCATATTATTCCATGGTATAATTATACCATAATTTATCCATTCTATTGTTGAATGGATTTTTTTCCTGGTTTTGGCTATTATTAATAACTTTATGATGCACATTCTTTTGAATATTTTTTGGTAAACATACTTTGTAGTACTTTTGGGGTATATAGCAGATGTGGAATTGTTGGGTCATAGATTACATGTATATTATATTTTAGTAAATAGGGGCAAAGAGTGTGTGAGTGTGTTTGAGAGTTTCCATCAGCAAAAATACGTGTATGATTGTCCTGTTTGCTCTCCATGTTTGAAAATGCTTAGATCATTACAGTGCACTGGATTTTTGTGTATCCCCAAATTCCAATGTTGAAACCCTAATCTGAATGTGATGGTATTTGGAGATGGGACCTTTGAGAGGTAGTTAGGTCATGAATGAGATTAGTGGCCTTTTATGAAAAGGGCAGAGAGCTAGATAGCTCTCTTTTCCACCATGTGAGGATATAAGAAGTCAACTGCCTGCAACCCAGAAAAGGGCTTCATCCAAAACCAAACATGCTGTCAATTATTATTTTAATTGAATAATATAATGATAACCAGTTTCCATTTGCAAAGGAAAGCTAAATTTAAACGAAGCCAGCTGAGTCCAGGGAAAACGAAAACACTGGTTTCCCATTGGTTACACTTTTTTCAAGAAATAGTTTTTTTTAGATGACACAGTAATGTTTATATTTTATAAAGTCAATTTCTTTAATTCAAGGGTATCACATTCCTCCTTGTTACATACTAATGGACTTTTAATTGCATATTTTTCAACTAATAAGTTTAAGGACTGGAATTTAATTTGTTTTAATTATCTCAAGTTCACAGTATTTTCTTAGTATTATAGGAGAAACAAAAAAATATGTGGGGCCGGCCGAGTGGCGCGATGGTTAAGAACTCGCTTGGGATGCCAGAGGGCCCCGGTTTGGATCCCACATATGAGGGCCAGTGACACTGCCCTCCACAGCTGAGATGCTGAACAACAGCTCGACCTGGAGCTGGGCTGCCCTGAGTTGCCGGCGACGGCTTAGGCTGCAGCCCCTGTGGCAGTGGGTTGCCATGGGCTACCGTGTGTAGCCAGCGGCCGGCGTGAGTGGCCAGCAGCCGCGGTGAGCGGCCGTCCAGAGGCCGGCGCCTGATCTGCCTAGCCAGGGAAGAGCGCAATGACGGTGCCAACTTGGGCCAGTGGGGCAACGTCCTCCACAACTAGATTGAAGAACAAAAATGACAGCTACTTGTCTGTTCCCCTTCCCCCAGTTCCCCGGCACTGTTCCCATCCCCCCAATTCCCCAATAAAAAAATCTTTAAAAAAAAAGTAAAATATGGCTCTTTTTCTCAAGAAAACTTCAATTTTGTAGATTAAAACTTAAAAAATATACTAAAATAAATAAAGAATGTTTGTGATAAGAATACTGAAATATTTGCATCATCCTTATCCAAAATCTTGATATAAGGTAGTAGATAAGTCATTGTTGGTTGTCATAACCAATAGATTATTATAACTGGGACATGAGCTGACTTTGAAAAATGAATAAATGTTGGTGATATAAATAGAAGAAAAAGAGCTATTTTAATTGCAGGAAGATATATGGAGAAGTTAATTAAAAACTTGAAGAATTAGGGCCGGCTGAGTGGCTCAGTTGGTTAAGAGCTCGCTCAAGAGTTTGAGCTCTGAGCAACAGCGGTTCGAGTCAGCCCGAGCTGAGCAGC
>NW_017732063.1:284144-320744 GCF_001890085.2 Hipposideros armiger
AAAAAAAAAAAAAAAAAAAAAAAAAAAAAAACTTGAAGAATTGAGAGTAAGCAAAGTATCTGTTAACAAACTGTAAATTTATACACATTTTATATCATATATATGTATATATAATACATATATACATATATGTGTGTATATATGTATATATATCTTGTATAAGAAACAAAGTAGAAAGATAGTTGACATTTAAAATAATTTAGGCAAATTTAGTCTCTAGATTTTAAGGGTGTATTGGAGCCACTGAAGTATTTTGAGCTTGACACATAAATGTAAATTTAAATGTGTATCAAGCGAAAGAATACATTAGAGTAGAAAAAAGCGAGAAAACAGGAAAGGTTCCCAATGCTAGTTTGCCAAGTATGTATAATCAAATAAAGAATCATTCCTAACTTTCATAATTATAAGCCAATTCAATCTATACTCCAGAGTGCACATCTATACGTGTGTTACACACTTTAAACATCTGTACTACATTTTAGATTAAAACAGATATAGACAAGATGAAAATGCAATAAGACCCAGACACTTACAGGGATTCTTTTAATCACGCATCTTGTTTCTCAGTTTCCAAATATGTATGTGTATAAAAGAAGGTCACCAGTAGTTGTAAGTACATTGCACTTAAGATATGATAGCTTTAAGTATATTGTTGGAAACAGAAAATTAAAGCAAATTTTTCTTCTATACCTTAAATTATGACTTGAATAACCTCTCTTTCAAATAAATGCAAGTCAATAAGGAGCTCGTTGCCTGGAGAAGGAAAAAAAAGGATCCATTTTTGTGGTTTGCTAAAGGAGAGACCCACCAACTCAATACTCCTGTACTAGTTGATAGTGAGGTGACCTGGACATTTGCATGAATATGGGTATGGAAATACAGTGCCTTTCTCTCTTGACTTTTAACCTGGTGCCAGTTAAGTTGTGGGACAAACAAAATATCCAACAAAAACCACGGGGAAAGAACAAGTCCGATCTTCAACTGCAATCCCCACAATAACTTGAGAAGCCCTAGCATTGTCTGTTGAGAAAAACCTTTCTTAGACACATTAACTAAGTAAGCTACCCAAGATCACATAGCAAGCAAGTGGCAGAGCAGGATTTGGGCCCCAGCTGACTGATTCTGAAACCTTAGACTTAGCCAGGTGTTTGTACTCTACAAACCCTCAGTAGAACTAGTAATGAGGGAGGCCTCTCCAAGCCTCGCTCACAGCTGATGCATTACTGGTTCCCAGTCAGTAAGTAATAATCCCTGGAAGCAGTAATGGTTATTCTATAGACTCAAAAGGCATATGTGTAAGTTTAGGTTTAAGTACAATGGAAAAAAAAACAAACAAACATTCAGCCTTACATTTTTGAGTGATGAATAAGCCTTAGTGTTACTTGGAATTTTCAGGAAAGGGGCGACAGTTTAATTTGAATGTCTTGTTATTCTGGTTTTAAAGGAAAAATAAACCCACCATTAGTAAAGCAGTCTTTCTTGTGAAAACAGGTAGAGTGGGTTGAACTGTGGCCCCTCATAAAGATACGTCCAAGTCCTAACTCCCAGAACCTATGGATGTGATCTTATTTGGAAAGGGAGCGCTGCAGGTGTGATTAAGGTAACAGAACTCAAAATGACACCATTCTGGATTTAGGAAGGGCCCTAAACCCAGTAACAGATGTCATAAGAAGCACGTAGAGAGAAAGACCATGGGAAGACTGAGGCGGAGAGTGGAGTTACTCAGGAACCACAGGAACACTTGGAGCCATCAAACTCCAAGAAATAAAGAGCTGATTCACCCCCAGGGTCTTTGGAGGGAAGATTGCCCTGATGATACCTTGATTTTCATCTCTGACCTGACAATCAGTGAGAGAATAAATTTCTGTTCTCTTAAGCCACTCAGTTTATACAATAGTAATTGTTTACAGCTGCCCTAGGAAACTAATACAACAGGATTAAGTAAAAATCAGCCATTTCTGGCCTTTCTAATATTGATTATAATATTGTAACATGGGAAATTCTGATCCTGTCACCTTTTAATTTCTCAGATGAATATGAGGTCGGACAATTAAGTTCATGAACTTTTTGCAATGATGTCGCTAAACTTTTTTGATATCAGAGGAATTATTCATTATGAATTGGTACCAACTGGACAAACAGTTAACCAAGTTGACTATTTGGAAGTGCTGAAAAGGCTGCGTTGAAAAGTTAGACCAGCTTTTTGCCAACAATTCATGGCTCTTGCATCACGACAATGCACCAGCTCACACGGCACTGTCTGTGAGGGAGTTTTAGCCAGTAAATAAATAACTGTATTGGAACATCCTCCCTACTCACCTGATCTGGCCCCCAATGACTTCTTTCTTTACCAGAAGATAAAAAAAAATATTGAAAGGAAGACATTTTGATCACATTGAGGACATCAAGGGTAATATAATGACAGCTCTGATGGCCATTCCAGGAAAAGAGCTCCAAAATTGCTTTGAAGGGTGGACTAGGTGCTGGCATTGGTACACAGCTTCCCAAGGGGAGTACTTCAAAGGTGACCATAGAGATAATTAGCAATGAGGTGTGTAGCACTTTTTCTAGGATGAGCTCTCAAACTTAATTGTCTGGCCTTGTGTGTTAGTAAAACATTTCTGAGTCCTTTTGGGAATATATCTTTATACTTACCATGTAACTTCATCAATGAGTTGAATATTATTTGTTTTACAAAAGATGTCAAATATTTGAAAGAAACATTTAAAAAAACAGAATAAAAATGGGATGATTTATATCTTTGGCTTTCTGGTTATTAAAAGCTCATTGGAGCCCTTGTTTGTTTTGGATAGGCATTGTTTCATTCCTTATAGGTAGTACAAACCTGTGGCTAAGCACATTCATTTCAGACAATGTGGGTTAATATTGAGGCTGTACCACTGGGAGCTGTGTGTCCTTGCACAATTTACCTTCTTTCTCACAAGAAAAATTTACTCATCTCTTAAGTGAGTGAAACAAAACTTCCTGCTGTATAGAGGTTTGAAGACTAAATGATATAAAGCATGTACTTGTGCTCTCCATTATTGTTATCAGAATAATCGCTCTCAAGAGAGTAGAGTCATGTTTGCAAAGATAATATATGGATAATATTTAGCAGAGTGCAAGGCATATGATATTACAGTAAATATTGGTTTTCTTATTATTACTATTCTGACTTTTATTATTGTTGTGTTTTTTATTTGATTTTAATTATCTTTATTTGGAGGAAAATGAGGAGACATTTTTAAGAAATTTATAAAAGATATCCAAACCCTATATAAAGTCATTATAATGAACTGTCCAATTGTAGAGAGAATAATTTATTTTGATGTCTAAATTATATTACTCTTCCATAAAGTAGTTAATATTTACTTGAAAATGAATAGGCACTTTATTTGTTAATAGCTTTTTATATTTTAATTACCTCAGAACATCTGTGTAGTTACCTTATGAGGCAGGCTACTTAATCGATCTGTTAACAGGAAACAGAAAGATTTATGCTATTTTTTATTATTACATTTTTTGTTAGATTCTTTGAAAAGGTCCATATAATTCATATGCATGTACAATCTAAAGTTCTATTTTTAAAGTAATTTATGAAGAAATTTCTTTAAATAGAACCCTGATGCCAGTGGAATAGTTAATGAGTACATATCCCTTAAACATGACTAAGAACGATTTTTTTCCACAGGATATCCTTATAAAACACTTTCTAGAAACATCAGATATATTTAGAAGTAGTGAAAAGTAGCAGTATAGTTTGCAAACTTATCTACTTTACTTATAAATATCTCTACCATAATTTTATTTATTTATTTATTTATTTATTTATTTATTTATTTGGGAATTGAGGGAGGGGAACAGCACTGAGGAATCGGGGAAAGGGGAACAGACAAGTTGCTGTCGTTTTGTTCTTCAGTCTAGTTGTGGAGGACGTGGTTTCCTGGCCCATGTTGGTATTATCATTATTCTCTTCAGGGGTGAGGCAGATCGGTCACCGGCCTCTGGTCAGCTGCTCACAGTGGATCTTGGCAGCTCACACTGGCTGCTGGCCGCTCGCACTGTCTGCCAGCCACTCATGGTAGCTCATGGCAGCCCACTGCAGCAGGGGCTGCAGCCTATTCCGTCGCTGGGGAACTCATGGCAGCCCAGCTCCAGGTCGAGCTGTTGTTCACCATGTTAGCTGTATAGGGTGCAACATCACCGGCCTCATGTGGGATCCGAACCAGGGCCCTGCTTCTCAGAGCTGGTGTCCCAAGCCACCTCTTAATCAATGTGACACTCGGCTGGCCCATCTACCATAATTTTTAATTGCTATAATAGTATATTAGAAGAAGTGAGAAGTTGTATTTTCTTTCAACAAAACTTTTATTACTTGAGTGGTAGATTAAAAATTTTCCTTAGTTTTATTTTCTTTTATTAATGCATTATCTAAACAAAACATTTGGAACTAAAAACTCGTAATTTTGAAGACTCCCTCCACCAAAATATATTGATTACTTTTGACAACTCACTTCTAAGTTTTATGGAATATAAATCATAGTTTAATGGCCATTTACTCAGTGATCCTTTACTATCTCAGATTTTCTAGGACAGCATCTTCATTAGCGCTGACTTTCTAATCAGATGAATACTCTTGAATAAGATGAAAGATTAATATAATCCTTCTCATTTCAAAGACTGGCAGATAGCAGATGCTACCAACTTCAAATTTAAATTGTCTCATATGATTTAAACTCATAAAATTTTCTCTCACTCTAACAAATTTTTATCCTTAAATTAATAATTTATCTCATTGACTAGGAAAGGGTTTTATCCCACATCACATCACATATATTATAATAAAATAAATTAAATATACTTTTAAACTGTAGAATATTGAAAGGTTATTTATAGTTTTCTTGTTGAAGTAGCTTATTTCATTTAATTTGCAATGATACAATTGATCTGCAAAAATTCCTATACCAAACAACTTTGTGAGATGAGGACTTTTCTTTTTAATCAAAATATGATTTTCAATTGCACTGATGTTTTATGGGCTTTATCTGTTAACAAGTATAAAATCCTCTAAATTGTCTCCAGATATGTATTGAGGTTGTCATTTTCCTTTCTTATAAACCATTCATTTGATTTTTACAGGATGAATAGCATTTGCATTTAATATCCTTCCCATCCAAGACAACAGAAGCAGGGGTTGTTGAGTCACCTTCAATACTTCATGTGTTGATTGTTTTTGTATGTTCTTGAAAATGCAGAGATTGTGTGATTGAGCCACAAGAATCACGGTGTGACTTTGTGCTTACCCTACTACTTTAGAAGATATGTTATACACTCTAGAAGCCAGCATTTTAGCTGGCCTTGGAGAGTCATCTGATCAAATTAGGAGAATGGGTTTATCTTATCTCTGTTTTCCCATATGTGGTATAATCTTGTGAAGAGTAAGATATGTATCAATTTCAGCTTCCCAAGTCTGCCCAAATGCCTCAAAAAACAGTTTCATTTGCATTCCTGATTCTTGTAAACTATAAGGTTCAAATTCCCCTTTTTTGCTTTTATTCATAAAACCCCGAGGGGTAAAAGGGTACTGGGGTAACAGTTATATAACCAACAGTGTGCAGCTGTGGCTCCTTTCACTGGCATGAGACAAAAAAGGCTTGTAAAGTAACAGTGGCGATGTCTTCTAATATTTGAGGTAGTCTATAATTAGTAATATATATTTGGCTAATTTCAGAGCCAATGGTACTTGTTATACACAACATCTTTAGGACTTGGTCATCTGTACTGGATTATCTGGTCCATCTGTAGCTCAGTAAAGATATCTTTTCTACAAGATTGGATAAATAATTTTGGAATAATTGCCCAATCTTGCTAGCTTTTCTAAGTAGTTCATTACATTTTTTTTTCTTGCAGGTAAACTCTATACATGTTCTGTTACTTTCTCTCTCTGAATCTTTTGTTTTCTATAACTTGAAACTGGTACCACTGATAATGTTTGGTATCACCTCTCTATGAGTAGAAAGCACATTTGTAGAGTGCTGCAGCATAAAGAGCAAGTAAATACAAGTAAAGATTATTAGAAGAACAAGTCATTTCACTATCCTGTTAAATTGAGAGTTATAAATAAAACCAGGCCAAAAAATATGACTTCATGATATACAACAGATAATATATAACATTTCTGGAAAAGTGCTAAAAAAAAAACCAAAGAAAACAATTAAACATTTTCCAATATCTCTGACTCAGTTTTATGTCATAAGTTCTTGTCTGACAGTTTGAGGTCAGCAGGATGCCACTCACAGCCACCTGCTTGTTGTGCTGTGTGGGGTTTCTTCTCTGTCATTCAGGAATTCACCTGCCCTTTGTACTGATCCAGTGCTGGAGATTCTGGTTCTCAGAACCCTTGCCGCAGGTCTCTATTTTGAAGTTCTAAGGCTGCATTCGTCAGATGTTTCTTTCAGAGGAATTAATAATTGGCCTCTAGTGTATTGCAAGGAGCCTCAGGCAAGGTAAGGGGAGAACAGAAGCTACCTGCTGATGAAACAATGGATGGATGTGTTATTTTGTTACAGTAAATTACAATATCTGAATGACAGAGTGTAATCCTCTATTGGGAATAAATATATGAGCATATCTGTAATTATTTTTTTTAAGACAAGGATTTTGATGTAAGAGTATACAATAGACTTGAAAGAATTGACATATCTCTGGTGTTTTATTATATCCTAAATGGTCTGAGCATCAATCACCACTCAAAGACAGACATTTTAGATTAGAAATTATATCTTTTGTGATTGTATTAGTAATTATTAAATCAACTTAACATTTAAATATTTGTATATCACTACCTAGCCCAAAAAATGAATAAAACCACTGAAGCATAGTCGAAATAATACTTAGCTATATAAAATCATCCTAGAAAAGGATGATCTTTTCTCTTTGATTTGATTTGCGAGACTTCTCACTTTGGATATCCAAAAAACAGGAAGGCTTACAATATTTTTGAGTTAATATAAAACATATGGAAAACACCCAAAATATTTATTTTCATCATTCCTCCTTTTATAACGTGAGGAAGTACACTTTGGATGTTAAATATCAGCTATATGGTAGCAGCTCATAAAGTTCATATAGAGAGGAAACCTCAAGAGTTTATTTTCCATATTTAAAAATCTGTTATTGATTGCAATATATTTGCATAATTATTTAATTTAAGTGAGAAACATTTATTTGCATTGATACATTAAAATTCACTGATTTTAGTGGAAAAAATAACTTGCAAAAACCATGTCAGCAGAGGCCAGTCATTCAAGTGAGGGGAGATTATTGGAGCCAGAGTAAAAGGGATTATTATAGCCTTGGATATTTTCTTAATCATTTATAATACAATATTAAAAGCAAGCATGGAAGAAAGTAGGATAATAACTATTGAACTGTTCAGTCCCTCTGAGGCGATGAGTCCATGTTGTATGATTTGAGAAAACTATATATTCACAGTAAGAAGTAACATATAAGCAGAAACTGACTTGAGAATTGAAAGCACACATGTATTACCTGAGAATACAGAGAAAACAATGGTTAATTATTGTTCCCTCATTTGGAGAGCATATCATAGTCCATGATGAATGGTATCGGAGTTACTGTTGTTTTAAACAGTCAGTCTGGTAATTACTAAGCCCCATTCAGTCCTAATACTTTAAGTCTCGTAACATTGTAAATGAAATAAAATGTTAATAAGAGGTTATATGGATATTCCTCAAAGGCAGTAGCTAAATCTTAATAATTACAAAATAATGTAAATACTGACTTTGCCCTGAAAATTGGGAGTTAACACTTGTTTTTTTACTATGAAATTTATTACTCCATTCTTATTATCACTATTACATTGCACCAGTGCTCTCAATCATTAATATTTAAAGACTTCCTATCAAGATGTGTCAACAAAATAGGTATCAGATAATTCTGTTCTTTAGTCCATTTGCCAAATGCCCTGTTTATCTATTGTTCTTGTATTAGTTAAACATTACTTGATTATATTTAAAAGAAATGAAGTTTAACTAGCTTGAAAAAACACAATATTGGAAACTAGAAAACTGCTAAGAGAATAGGCAGTTCAAACTACGGAGGTCTGAGATCTGTGCTAATCTACAGGTTGACATCTTTTTTTTTTTTTTTCTTGGCGGGGTGGGCAGATGGACTCCGTCTGCTTTTGAATCAGCATGGCAGAGGTCTGAGCTCCTGGGTGGCCAGCCACGGGCTCCAATATTCATCCTTCTGATGGAATTTTCATCAGAGTAAGTTTACTGATAAATTTGGTTCTTCTCCCAGTAACGTTGCAATAGTATTGAAAATGTACCTTTTAAAAAAAAATTCTTTTTCTCTCTGAAATGACTAGACATTAACAGCAGCAGGGATTTATGTTTTAACTACAAGGATTCTCACATTTCTTTTCAGCAATTCTCAATATCTAAAGAAATGGATGACTTATTTTCTAGCACCTATTTTAGCTCATACCTCCACCATCCATAAATTTCAAGTCCAGTGAAATGTAAATTTTGAATGCGAGAATAATTAGGGTTCCTTTTGTTAGGGTTTTGGAATTGTGAAGCAGAGGAAGTGAGATATGAGTCCTTACTGTGTGGCTGCACATGTCAGTTGGGATCTATGACAAGTCAGGATCCAGCCTATGGGTCAAAGGGCAAAAAATACTTGACCCCTGAGGGGTGCAGGCAACAGTAAGTAACATGAAGGATAGAGATAAAAGTAAAGATGATAGATAAATAGGGTATAGAGTCTGGGATTCTGAAACCATTTACATTTCTTGGTTGTGAATCTGTCTAAATAAGAATAGGTTCATTTTAGGGCCGGCCGAGTGGCGCGATGGTTAAGAGCCGACTTGGGATGCCAGAGGGCCCCGGTTCGGATCCCACATATGAGGGCCAGTGACACTGCCCTCTACAGCTAAGATGCTGAACAACAGCTCGACCTGGAGCTGGGCTGCCGTGAGTCACCGGCGACGGCGTAGGCTGCAGCCCCTGTGGCAGTGGGTTGCCATGGGCTACCGTGTGTAGCCAGCAGCCAGCGTGAGCAGCCAGCAGCCGCAGTGAGCGGCCGTCCAGAAGCCGGCGACTGATCTGCCTCGCCCAGGAAGAGCATAATGATGGTGCCTTGGGCCAGTGAAGCAACATCCTCCACAACTAGACTGAAGAACAAAAGGACAACACCATGTCTGTTCCCCTTCCCCCAACTCCCCAGCACTGTTCCCATCCCCCCAATTCCCCAATTAAAAAAAAAAAGAATAGGTTCATTTTACACTTTTGGTCTGACTGATGAATTTGTGATATTATTTTGCTTAAATATTTCAGGTGTTTGTTATTAAAAATAAATATAAGGTTGACTAATAAAGTTTGACTGAGTTCTTATTGATGGTAGCTGAATAGTAGGGTCAGCAGATTTTTAGGCAAAGTGTACATTTTCTTTGCCCCATCCTAAAATGGTAACTGAAATGCACTGGGCGGGGAGGGGTGGGAGACAGGGAGGGAATGATAGATCAGTAGATTAAACTGTAAATGTGGTGCCAGTTAACTCAGTTTTTCTCACATAACTTCCTAGATACCTGGCAAATATAATCTGTTCTCTTTGTACTAAGTACATAGGATTTTTTTTTTTTTTTTTTTTTTTTTTTTTAGCTGAGCCATCAACAGCAGCTCAACTCGGGCTGGGAATCGCACCAGCGACGCTGTTGCTCAGGGCTCACACTCTTGAACGAGCTCTTAACCAACTGAGCCACTTGGCCAGCCCAGTAGACAGGATTTTTGAATGGAAACATACATTACAGTTATCAACCAGAAATGTATTCATTATTTATTTTTTTAAGATTTTTATTGGGGAATTGGGGGATGGAGAACAGACAAGTCACTGTCCTTCTGCTCCTCAGTCCAGCTGTGGAGGACATCGCTTCACTGGCCTAAGTTGGCACCATCATTGCGCTCTTCCCGGGTGAGGCAGATCAGTTACCGGCTTCTGTGTAGCCGTTCATGGTGGCTGCTGCCAGCTCACACTAGCTGTTGGCTACATACGGTAGCCCATGGCAACCCACTGCAGCAGGGGCTGCAGCCTATGCAGTTGCCAGCAATTCACAGCAGCCCAGCTCCAGGTCGAGCTGTTGTTCAGCATCTTAGCTGTGGAGGGCAGTGTCACTGGCCCTCATATGTGGGATCCGAGCCGGGGCCCTCTGGCGTCCCAAGACAGCTCTTAACCAACACACCACTCAGCCGGCCCTCTTATTCATTTTTTGTGTGTCATAAACTCATGGTGGTTTCCCTCAAACTGGATATAGTAAAACACAGCTATTTAAATTACTGTATTCATTTCTCAGTTCAACTTACTAGTTTTTACCATTCATGATAGAGATTTTTAAAAATTATGAATATGTATCTTTAAAAAAAAATATTTTTACCATGTTGTGTATTATATCCCCAGAACTTATTTATTGTATAACTGGAAGTTTGTACCCTTTTTAACCACTTTCACCCATTTTGCCTACACCCTTCCACCCCTCTCACCCCATCTCTGGCAAACCACTAATCTCTTCTCTACATCTGTGTTCTTTTTTTAAAAAATATTTTTGGTTTGTTTTTGTTTTTTAGATTCCATATGTAAGTGAGATACAGTATTTGTTTTTCTCTGTCTGACATATTTCACTTAGTGCTTTCATCCATGTTGTTACTAATAGTAAGATTTTCATTTTTCTCATGGCTGAATAATATCCCATTTTGTGTGTGTGTGTGTGTGTGTGTGTGTATCCATTGATGGAAACTTAGGTTGTCTCCATGTCTCGGCTATTATAAATAATGCTGCAATGAACATGAGGGTGTATTTGAAATAGTAGTTTCGATTTGTTCAAGTAAATACTCAGAAGTAGTTTGCTGGATCATGTGGTAGTTCAATTTTTAAATCTTTATGGAACTTTCATACTGTTTTCCATAGTGGATGCACCAATTGACGTTCTCACTCATGCAGGAGAGTTCCCTCTTCACATCCTCACCCGCACTTGTTGTTTCTTGTCTTTTGGATAATAGTCATTCTAACATGTGTGTGGTGATTTCTCATTTTGGTTTTGATTTGCATGTTCCTGGTAATTAGTATTGTTGAACATCTTTTCATGTACCTGTCAGCCATTTGTATATTTTCTTTGGAAAAATATCTATTTAGATCTTTTGCCCGTTTTTAAATCAAATTGTTTGCATTTGTGCTATTTCCTTCTAAGAGTTCTTTATATATTTTGGATAGTAACCCCTTATCAGATATATGATTTGTAAACGTTTTCTCCCATTCTGTAGGTTGCCTTTTTCATTTTGTTGGTGGTTTCCTTTCCTGTGCAGGAGCTTTTTAGTTTGATGTAGTCCCGTGTGTATATTTAGGAGTACAAGCACAAGAGTGCTGTGCTGCTTCATGTGATCTAGCACGTGTCTTTAAGGAATCCAGGTTTACATCCCTAGATTCCTGGTGCTCCAAACATTCTAACAAATTTAATCAGATTCCTAAAGTGAAGCCTTGCTCAGAAAGAAGGGATAACTTCAGAGTTAATGACTATATAATGTTGCAAACAGAAAATTAAACAATATGATTCTTTTGAAGTTCAGGTTAATTTAGGATTCCTGATTATTTTTAAATAGAGTTCCTTTCCAATTGGCAGTTTATTTCATAAATCATATTGCAAAGCTCATTTTGATTATTCTGTATTGCAGATTTTTTTCTGAGAAAACACAAAGTTTTATACGAAAATAATAGCTACTAATTTATCTCTATTCATTCTCATTTTATTTTTTTCTCATAGAGCATTTTTAACGAGTTAATATCAACATATGACTCAACTACCATCTGTGTTTATCAGTTAGGTTTGATATATAAGTTAATGCCTTCTTATCAAATGACTAACATGCCATTTTCTTCCTCTTTATGTGTTATTTTTCTTTAAAAATCCTGTTATTTATATCCAATTTTTATACAAAAACAAGAGGGAAAGGAAATAAATGGAAAGCACTTTGAGTTATGCATGTGTATTGTCACACAATTTCATGTATTATAAAGTTAAGCAGTGAGAATAAAGATGTCGATTCATTCTTGTAACAGAGTAGTATTAAGTAAGGAGCATTTGAATCTCCTCTCATCGCTTCATCTCTTGCTGTGAACTTCAGCGTGTTGCTATTCATGAGCTACAGGTTATCACTGAAAATCGGGACAGTAATGCTGACTTTTAAAGGCACCTGTAATAATTTGATGCAATAATTTAAAATAAGTATATACCATTTTCCTTTTTTCAATAAACTGACCCATTTTTGTTTGGATGTTTTGTTTTTGACAGAACAACTCCAAATTATCTTTTATTTATACAAAAAGGGTATATTTAGCAAAAAACACACCAAGAAAAGAGTGGTTATGGCCCAGGAGACAAGGCAGGTAGGTGGTAGTCCTTCTGAGGGCTTGCTGGGGAGGAGAGGTCTGGGACAAAGTACTGGTAAGTGTTGAGTGGTGGGACCACGGAAAGGAGACAGCTCTGCTTGGATCCACCCTGTTGCAGGTCATGGGTAGGACTCACAGTGACCTCACTGCTAACTGTTGTGGGGTCCCAGTGCCTACTAGAGTGAAGGCAGCTACTTAGTTTCTGGGGTCACCCAGCAAGGGACACAGGACAGCAAGCTCAGGGTGGGAAATGCAATTGGTGGTGAAGGCCAGGGAGAAGCAAGCGGGCGAAGGTCCAGACACTGAGGTGGAAGTGCGTCCTGTAAAATATGGGTGTTCGCTGTGTCTCTGCCAGGGACTCTTTAATCAGAGACCAAGCATTGATGATGCCTCTCTTTAGGCATTGCATGGCATTTTCGCTGCCAGTAGAGGCAGGCCGGATGTCTTTGCCCACCTACTCTACAGCCAACAGCAGGTCTTTTGTAGGTACCCTGGGAGTCCTGGGTACTGCCAGCCAAGTGGCTCATTGCTAGCACATGGCCCACGGAGGGCGGTTCAAAGTCGTTAAGCAGTCTGGAAGGGACATAGGAGGAGTATGTCCCTCACATAGGAGTGATTTTTTTTGAGGTATAATTGACATAACATTAAATTAGTTTCAGGCATACAACATGATTCCATATTTGTATATATTGCAAAGTGATTTTGTGTAGAGAGTGATCATGTTTTTTCCTCAGTTGGCGTTTAAATAAATAATGTATATGTCATTATGTTTGCATTAAATATAATTCCCCTAATAATAGTAAGCAGGTAAACTTTTCATGCAGATTTTTGCAAGGTGAAAATATGTAATGGCTTGACTTTATGTTTTTAGTTTGTTTAAAGAAATGTTAACTCATTAATTGATTAGAAAATTATTGGATGGAATGGGGTGAGGAATTAAGACTGAAGCTTAGGCTGGACAAGAGGTGATTGAGTTATAACAGGGAAGAACATAACTGGTGGATTTTTATTGTTTTTATAGATTACAAAATACTTTTAACACAAAGCTACAAAACTTTTTAGTCTTTGTATCAGTACCCATTTCTATGGTAACTAGTTTCATCTATTAAATTTTTAAAACCTGTATTATCTCTCTGGTTATTCTTTCTGCCTTTGTGGGTGAGATCCAGATATTTTTGTACCCGTGACAGAGAAAAATGAATAATTTCATCTTCTCGTATTAACCCAATGAAAAATTAAATTACCAAGAGAAAATGTACTTATTTGAAGGGCACATGTTTCCATGTTTATAAAAAAATTGCCTTACCTTTTAACTAAGTTTATGGAGCGGCTCACTACGTAGTTAATTATTTGGTTATACTACCATATTCAGTGCTGGTTTGTGCTAATAAGATAACCAACTTTTCCAAATCATTCAAAAAGTTGAAATTTGAGTGAAAGTTAAATATTCTTGGCAGATAATCTGAAGGTGATGACAGACTCTTCACTCTGACAATGACATTCTTTCAGAATCTATACCACTTTGACCTCTTTTTCAGAATTTCAAATCGTGAAACTCCATAATTTCTTTTTTTTTCCAGTCTGGTGAGGAGGTCTATCAAAAAAATGCATTGCTGTCTTCAACTGTCAAGTAATTTATGATCTAATACTTGAGCAAGATATATTTAAAAATAACTGAATATCTTTTCTACCAAGTGTATGAGACATCTTCTCATCTGACAAATTTAAAATTGATAATTATCAACATAGGGGAAATATGGCAAGATACCAAAATTTAAATTCACTCTACTCTATCAACCAATAGCACAATGAGCTGTCATGCATGTCACAAGCAATCACTGTCTGAATTTCTATCTGCTTTGAACTTGGGGAAAGGTCCTTTTTACTGTTTTCATTTCTATTCTCACTCACCATCAAATATGTTTTGAAGTTTTAGATACCAGTTTTAAAAAGACATGGTATAGAAAAAATCACTTTCAGAATATATTATATATAGTTTAGAAGTCAAATACACTCCTCCCATGACTATCTTAGTCTTATTTTCTACACTTTAATAATATTCATGGTGTTGTCATGCTTTCTTTAGATATAGTACATACTGCCTTTCAAATCACATGAGTGAAAAGGTAGGCAAACCTCACCACTAAAATGATTTAAATTTATTTAAATTTATTTTAATTTCATAACTACCAGCGAAACAGCTTATTATTTGCTAAGCAGGTAGACTGCATAAGAACATACTGTCAAGTCCTTTGACAAATGCAACTTGATATATTTAAAATCATAATTGTTCTATATTGAAATATTACTTCATGAAAAAGCATTGTTTTCATATTATTTTAAAAACACCAGGGAAGAGTTATAAAATGGCACTTGCTCAAACAAACACAATGCTCTATATAATTTCTCATGAGATTAGTGAATGTCAAAGTAAAATTGTACCAGGGTCCCTTAAGTTTATGGAATGATGAAATAATTTTGTTTACACGGTTGTTACTTTATGTCATTTTAAAATGCATTATACGATATTTTAGAAGTACAGACATGTATAAAGAATGTTATAACAAGCACCCATGTGCCCACCGTTGAAATTTAAATTTAAAAAATAATAAAAATAGTTTTGAAACTTCCTGTGTAATGCTCCCTGATCTTCACCTTGACTTTCCTTCTTATCCTACCACATCCAAGGTAAACAAATACTCTCCATGGTGCGTATTTGTCATTCTCCTAAATTTTTCACAGAGCCTTGCTACATATGTTTGTAAATAACTGTGTAGTATTATCCTGCACATTTTAAATGTTACATTATTGGCACCTATTGTTTCTGCCATCTATGGTATTCTGATTACTCTTCAGGGATATGGTCTATTCAGTGTCATACATATACTAGGATATATTAAAAACTGTTATGTGAATTAGCATTTAATTTTTGTTACTATTGATTTTTTTTTATACAAACAACACGGGTGAGAACATCTCTGACTTTCCTTGGGCACAGATGTGAGAGTTTCTCTAATGTATATACTTGGAATGTAATCTATGTTTTGTAGAATAATGTATTTTTAAAATATGTTGATATTGCCAAATCTCGCTCCAAAAGCTGAAACAACTTGCAATTTAAACATTACGGTATAGTGTATAAGTGTGTCCCACTTTTTTTTCCCTTTTTTTTTTTGCAGATTTGACAATATTTGATCTTGTCATACCTCAGTGGTTCTCAATGGAGGACACTCATGCCCCTGGGTTTTAGCTCCTGGACTTTTTTTCCTAGTGTAGTCTCTAAAAGGTTTTTGTTGTTGTTGTTGTTGTTGTTGTTGTTGTTGTTGTTGTTATTGTTGTTGTTGTTTTGTTTTGCTTTTTAATTTGACAACAAAATATACAAAACATAAATTTTACCATCTTAAGCATTTTAGGTGTATAGTTCTATAGTATTAAGAATATTCACATTATTGTACAACTATCACCATCGTCCATATCTAAATTTTTTTATCTTCCTAAAGTGAAACTATACCTATTAAACACTAATTCCCCATTCTTCCCTCTCTCTCCCTGTCAATCACCATTCTACTTTCTGTCTTTATGAATTTGACTACTCTAAGTACATGTAGATTGAAACTGTAATTGTCCTTTTGTTCCTGTCTAATGTGTTCAGGTTCTTTGATGTTGCAACATATGTCAGAATCTCCGTCCTTTTTAGGGACAAATAAAATCTTTTGTGTGACTATACCACATTGTGTTTATCCATTCATCTGTTAATGGACACTTTGGTTGTTTTTACCCTTTTGGCTATTGTGAATACTGTTTTTACAAAAATCGGTGTTCAAATATCTGTGCAAGTCCCTACTTTAAATTCTTTAGAGGTGGAATTGCTAGATTGTATGGTAATTCTATATTTAATTTTTAGCAACCACCATACTGTTTTTCAAAGGAGCTGCACCATTTTACATCTCACCAGCAATACACAAATATTCCAATTTCTCAAAATCCTAACGCTCATGGTCTATATTTTATCTTTAAAAAAATGATTATTATCTGGAGATTTTTGATTGTCACAATCAGAGGGGTGCTACTGACGTCTAGTGTGTATAGAGTTTGGGGATGCTGCTAAATATCCTGCAATACACAGGATGGACCCCACGACAAAAAATATCCAGCCCAAGATGTCAGTACCTAGGTTGAAAAATTCTGGTTATACTTAATTAATTATTTTTAAAGAAATTCATGAGTGTAAAATTGAATCTCACTACACAAATTAAGATGTATACATATACATATTACCTAATATTTGTTATAAAATAGTTGTCAATTACACATAAATTTTGATAGAAATTTTTTGAGTTACATTCTTAGACTAAATTACTCAAGTTTATATTTATGAGTTGAGTTTTTAACCACAAATATAGTGAACATATGCATTAATTTAGGTCTCCTTATATGTTTAATGTTAAGTTACATCTTTATCTTCTTCTTCATCCACGCTATAATTTTAAGGAACTTGAACTTTCCTTGCATCATTTTCTCATCTTGTACAGTATTGCTTTTGGTATTTAATCCATATATTTAAAAATATGTGAATAGTGATTACTATTTTCTATTGATAATTATGAAGGTTTAGCAACATTTGTCAACATGTTCTTTTCATCATTGCTTCTTGCTTCCCACTGCTATATTCAGGTATCGTTTTCTTTTTGCATTAAATTGCATCTTTACATTTCTCACATGAAATAATAAAGGAAACATCTGGCAAGGAACTAAAGAGAACGGACAGATTCCATACAATAGAATGACAGTCACATTGACAGCAACCTTTCACATGCAATAATAGAAACTAAAGTACAATGGAATAATCTATTTAAAATCTTGAAGAAAATGATTGGAAAGCTAAAATTCCATGCCCAAGTAGACTGTCAATTATAGTGAAAATAGAATAAATGCATTTTAAATATAAGGAGAATATATCATTAACAATTCTTCCCTTTAGATGTTCAACATGAAAGAAAATAAAACTAAGTGAAGCAGTACAGTTCAAGAAGTAATAGTGAAAAACAATCCCAGAACTCCATTTTTGGGGAGAGGTGTTTGTTCTGAATATACTCTCCTAGTGACTCAGTGTGTATTTCAGTATGAAAACAAATACCTTTCCTTAATTCTGGAAAATCTTAGGCATTACATCAAGTGTTCTATTTTTTCTGGTACTTCATTCACAATTTATATCTTCCAACATCTCTTGTTTCTTTTATTTGTATTTTAATTGTGCATACTTTTGAGCACATTAGTCTTTCCCACATTACTAATTTCTTGATGTTCTTTTAAATTATTTTCACTATTATGTGTAGCTTTTTTATTTTACTATTTTCACGTCTATTTTGTTCCTATTGGCCTACTTTCTTTGGATTTATTTTATTTTTGTTGGGGTTTTGTTATTTTTGCCTCTTGAAATGGACATTTATCCTTTTTTTATATATAAGACTTCATTTCTTAAGAGCAGTTTTATGTTTACAGCAATATTGAGAGGAATGTACAGAGATTTCCCATATAACTCCTGCCCCCCTACATGTATTGCCTCCCCCATTATTAATATCCTGTATCATAGTCGAACATTGGTTTCAACTAATGAACCTACCTTAACACATCATAATGACCCAAAGACTTTACTTAATATTATGGTTTACTCATTGTGTTGTACACTTAAAGGGTTTAGACAAATGTGTAATGATATATAGCCATCATTATGGTAAAATAAAGAGTATTTTCATTGCCCTAAAAATCCTCCATGTACAGCCTGTTCATCCCTCCTCACCCCTACAGTCCCTAGAAACCCGCTGATCTTTTTATTGTCTTCATATTTTTTTTTTTTACAAAATATCATATATTTGGAATCATAGCCTTGTCAGATTGGCTTCTTTCACTTAGTAATATGCATTTAAGTTTCCTCCATGTCTTCATGGCTTGATAGCTCATTTATTTTCAGTGCTGAGTAAGATACCATCGTCTGGATGTACCAAGGTTTATTCATTCACATACTAGACATCTTGGTTGCTTCCAAATTTGGCAATTATGACTAAAGCGGCAATAAACATTCTTGTGCAAGTTTTTGTGTGGACATAAGTTTTTATTCTTTTGTGTAAATGCCAAGGAATGTGATTGTTTAGTCATATGATAAGAGTACGTTTAGTTTTTAAGAAGCCATCAGACTGTCTTCCTAAGTGGCTGCACCATTTTCTATTCCAACCAGCAATGACAGTCCCTGTTCTACATCCTTGCTTGCCTCTGTTGTTGGCAGTGTTCCTTATTTTGGCCATTCTAATAGAAGTGTAGCAGTATCTCATTATTGTTTTAATTTGCATTTCCTTGATTACATAGGATGAGCATCTTTTCATGTGCTTATTTGCCACTTGTATATCTTATTTGTTGAGACATCTTTTAATTAAGGTCTTGGACTCATTTTCTTTAATTTGGATTATTCGTTTTCTTATTGTTGAGTTTTAAGAGTCCCTGGTATATTTTGGATATTAATTAATTATCAAATGTGTCTTTTGCACATGTTTTCTCCCAGTCTGTGGCTTCTCTTCTCTTGATATTATCTTTCACAGAGCAGAAGTTTTTAAATTTAATGCAGTTCAGTTATTCATTAATTCTCTCATGGATTGTGCCTCTGCTGTTGTATCTGAAAGGTCATTACTACACCTAAGATCATCTAGATTTTCTGCAAATTCTCTCCTAGGAGTTTTATAGTTTTCTGTTTTATATTTAGATCTATGATCTATTTTGAATTAATTTTTATGAAGGTCTCTGTCTTATTTCCCAAACTTTTATCTCTGTGTACAATTTTTAAAAGTTTTCTTTACTTCTGTCTCCCAACTTATTAATTCCCTTTTAAGCTTTGCAATACCAGTTTAACTTACCATTTATGTTTTATATTTCTTCACCAATATGATTTTAGTGTTGATAATGTTTCGTTTCTAGTCATTCTCTTTGGTAGTTTCTAATCTATTTTTATATTGCTGCTATTTTTAAATATTTTTATATTATCTTCTATAAATTGAAATAGTTTATAAAGACTTTTTTTATGTTGCTTTGTAATTTATTGATTCTTAGGTGGTTCCTCCATTTATTGGACCTATGTACTATCTATAATTCTATAATATATATCTTATAATTGTTTCTGTGAATTTACCTTAATCAAAAGTTATCTTTTTCAGTTGGATTACAATAATCTGGGTTTAGGGACTCACTGCTTCTAAAATTAGATGTTTTCAATAGGCTTTTCTTAGGTTTTGGTTGTTGTTGTTGTTTTGTTATTTTTTTTTTAATTGCTGGGCAGAATTGGCCAAGGTAACTGCCTGATACAAGTTTATATACTTAGTAAGAGATAGATTTAAAATTATAATTTTTTTGGCTCCTTATTGAGTGATTTTGATTTTCTATCCACTAACCCATTATGTATTCTCCAACCAATATTCATTCTTCTCAATGAAAAAAATCAACAATATTTTATATGCATAATGGAATTTCTAATTGAATTCACATACATAATATTTTTTAAGCAAATGAGAAATTCTTGTCCAAACGCTGGTTAAGACATCTTATCATTTATCTTAACATTTTAAGACCTGGATTATTTTTTAAATAACACAATAATTTATTAAACACTCTCTGAAATGCACTGAATGTTTATGCCCCTCTAAAATTCAAATGTTAAAACTCTAATCCCAAAGTATTGATTCAGAGATGCGACTCTGGGAAGTAATCAGGTCCTGAGGATGGATCCTTTATAAACGAGATAAGCGCCATTAGAAGACGCGTGAGAACTAGCTTGTTCTCTTTCCGCTCTATGAGGATAGTCAGCAACCTGAAGCCCAGAAGACAGCCCTCCCCAGAACCTGACAAAGTTGGCACCCTGATCTTCCTGATTTCAGACTTCTTACCTCCAGAGCCCTGAGAAATAAATTTCTGTTGTTGAGAAGGCACACCATTTATGGTATTTTATTATGGCAGCTTGCTTGACAAAGAAACCCTGTGTTTTATGATTAATGAGAAACATTCTTTTTTAATTCAGAGTATACTTGAGAAATGAATATACAGTAAAAAATTTCATTTTTGCCAAATTAATGTAAAAGATGATAAGAATTAATGTGAATAGTATATTTTTCAAAATTTTTATTACGTTTATTGGGGTGACATTGGTTAGTAAAATTATATAGGTTTCCAGTGTACATTTCTATAATACATCATCTATGTATCACGTTGTGTGTTCATCATCCAGAGTCAGTTCTCCTTCCATCACCATATATTTGATCCCATTTACCCTCTTCTACCATCTCCCTTCCCCCTTACCTTCTAAAAGCTACTAAACTGTTGTCTGTGCCTACAAGTATTATTCCACTGTATATATTTACCATCTCTTCTCTATCCAATCATCTATTGAAGTATACTTCACTTGTTTCCATGTCTTGGCCAGCATGAACAGTGCTTCAATGAACATAGGGGTACATATATCTTTGCACATAAATGTGTTCAGATTTTTTTGGGTAGATACCCAGAAGAC
The DNA here is from genome assembly GCF_001890085.2 of Hipposideros armiger. Classification (NCBI taxonomy): domain Eukaryota; kingdom Metazoa; phylum Chordata; class Mammalia; order Chiroptera; family Hipposideridae; genus Hipposideros; species Hipposideros armiger. The sequence goes on from NW_017732063.1 coordinate 305,155, forward strand.
GGATTGCTGGGTTGTATGGTAATTCTATTCTTAATTTTTCGAGGAACCTCCATACTGTTTTTTGTAGTGGCTGTACCAATTTACAGTCCTGTTGGCAATATATGAAGTTTCCTTTTTCTCCACATTTGTTATTACTTGTCTTGTTGATGATAGCCATTTTAACAGGTGTAAGGTGTTATCTCATTGTGGCTGGATTTGCATTTCCCTAATAACTAGTGAAGTTGAGCATTTTTTCTTATGCCTGTTGGCTGTTTACATGTTTTCTTGGGAGAAATATCTGTTTAGGTCTTCTGTCCATTTTTTAATTAGATTGGTTTTATTTTTGTTGTTGAGTTGTATGAGTTCTTTATATTTTTTGGATATTAGCCCCTTATTAAAAGTGTTGTTTGTAAAGTCTCCTGTTTCGTTGGTTGCCTCTTTGTTTTGTTGATGGTTTCTTTTGCTGTGCAGAAGCTTTTCAGTTTGATATAGTCCCATTCATTTATCTTTGCTTTTACTTTCCTTGCCTTTGAGGTCAAATTCATAAAATCCCCTCTGAACCCAAGGTCCATATGTTTAGGACCTATGCCTTCTTCTATGCAATTTATTCTTTAATGTCTTATGTTTAGATCTTTGATCCATTTTGAGTTAATATTGGTATATGGTGACAGATAGCAGTCTTGTTTCACAAAACAACCATATGCTGCCTTCAAGAGACACATCTCAGCTGCAATAACAAAAATATATTCAAAGCGAAAGGGTGGAAAATGATAATTCAAGCAAATAGCATCCAGAGAAAAGTGGGTATAGCCATAGCTATATCGACAAAACAGACTTCAATGTGAATAATACTTTTAAAGTCACTGTATTAGATACTATTAGATAAGAAATAAAAGAATATATGTGATATCAGCAATTTGGTAAAGAAATAACAATAGCAAAAATAAATATATAGTGGTGGAAGGAGATTTGACTTTGGGTAGTGAGCACACAATGCAAAATTCAGATGATGTATATATAGAAATGTATACTTGAAACCTATATAATTTTATTAACCAATGTCACCCCAATAATTTAATAAAAAATTAACAATACTTGTTTTGCAACAGTAACCAACTATACAAATTTGTGTATGAGAAATGTGTGTCTGATACCCCAAAAGAAATATTACATCCCATTTTATTATTTCATTGAGTATGTTCCCACAAAACTTCTATTGGTTTTATATAGAAGGTGAAAATTGTTGTTATAAGACCTCAGTGGACTACACTGTTGAATTTTCAAGATTACTTTGTGACTTACAGATAATAATAATAAGGTTTCAAGACATATTCTCTTACCATGAACAGGTCAATAACTTGGACATAAAAGTCAAAGAAAAGTAATGTAAAAGTAATTCTAAATGAAAGCTAAAACAAGGATTAGGAAACTTGTGGTGTGTCTCTCAAAAATAGAAAAAGAAAAGACATGATAAACTGTGTAGACAATAATACCTTAAAAGAGAACAATAGAACTGAAAATTAGAAGCTATTATATTGCAACTTGAATCAGATAATAAAAAATATTAGTCTATTTCTTTTTTTGTTTATTTGTTTTTTTGGTTTTTTTTTAAAGATTTTATTGGGGAATCAGGGAAGGGGAACAGACAAGTTGCTGTCCTTCTGTTCTTCAGTCTAGTTGTGGAGGATGTCACTTCACTGGCCCATGTTGGTATTATCATTGTGCTCTTCCCGGGTGAGGCAGTCGCTCGTCAGCCATTGGATGGCCACTCACAGTGGCTCATGGCAGCTCACGCCCACTGCCAGCCACTCATGCTGGCTGCCAGCCACTCACAGTAGCTCACGGCAGCCCACTGCAGCCCCACTGCAGTCTACACTGTCGCCGGCAACTCACGGCAGCCCAGCTCCAGGTCGAGCTGTTATTCACCATCTTAGCTGTAGCGGGCAGTGTCACTGGCCCTCATGTGGGTCCGAACTGGGGCCCTGCTGCTCAGAGCTGGCATCCCAAGCCAGCTCTTAACTAATGCACCACTTGGCTGGCCATAATTAGTCTATTTCTTACTCAACTATTCAATCAACATTTATTTGTCTATGATCCACACATACTTGGCTGCATGTACATGTTCATTGTTTACATCTATGTGGATGTTGTCTGGTGTGTGTAATATGTGTGATGTAAAGATAATATTTGTGGACATAACCATACTCAACTTATTCATCAATATGTCCTCAGAGTTTAGAGATACTACACTTTAATAAATACATACTGAAATTTAACAAATAAGTAAAAATCATTGCAAGATATTTGGTCCTGTCCAAAATGTCCACAGAGATATTTGGAACATGCCAAAAAGTCCTTGATATTTGGTCATGTCCAAAATGTACATGGATACATTTGGTTCATGATTCATTACAGAATACAAACACTGTTCAAGTTGTATTGATGTAATTTTATTTTTTTTAGTTCATGAGGAATCTTGGATATCACATTTATTCCTGTTCTTCCTCCTCATAAATTCAGCAGGGTTACTCAAAGTTGATGAGCAGTTGCTCTAACATATATACCAGCCTAATTATTGGCTTTCTATTCATTCTATGCGTGAACCGATTTGGTGATATGAATTGGATTCTGTCAGTGTTGTTGTGACGTTGGTGGCTGAATCACCAAGATCCTGGGTGATTACTTGCCCATGGCTCTGATGTTTGTCTTTTTCACAACTTCAAGGGCCTTTCAGCATGGGCCACCTGTCTCTGTGAACATTTTGGGACAGGACCAAATATCAAAGACTTTTCGGCCTGAACCAAATGTCTTCATGAATGTTTGGACAGGACCAAATTGATCCTTCAAGATCAATCTTTAGTTACTAAAGTTTAGATACAAATTTGGATAATTCATTTGGTTCTTAGGATATCTGTCATCTATACTGAATTTCATCACCTCTAAAAGTAATAAAAAAAAATTAAACAACTGCTTTTAGAAAAAAGAGAAGACGATCTTTCTCAACTTTTGTTTGAGTCCTTATACACCTAATGCTAACACCTGACAATCACATTACAATAAAATAAAATTGTAGAGTGATATCCCTCATAAATCCTAGACAGAAATTCTTACCACAGTATTAACAAAGTGTATTTAAAAATATATATTTTTTAAAATAATGCATATTGGAACAAGTAAGGCTTATCTTAGGAATGTCAAGTTAGCTGAACATTCAAAATTTTTAGTGTATTTTTCACAGTAATAATACCAAGGAGACATGACATGTGATTACCTCAAAAGATGCAAGAAATGCACTTGGCAAAACTCTAACAGCCATTCATTATAAAATTCTTTTCTCTAAGAATTAAAAGCAATTTTCAGTCTGATGAAAGACATATAATAAAAATTCACCACTTCCAGCTAGTTCATTGTTCAAATATATTTTCAATAATTCTATTGCTTCCACCTTTATGTCGTTTAATATATGGTCTCTAATGGATTAATATATGTAAAGTTTTTGGAGCTGTGTCTGACATATTATATGTGTTATATAATTATTTGCTTTTAGTATTTATCCTGAGGCACACATTATTTTTCATCCTCAAGTATTTATTCAGTATTGTCTTCTGATATAGTGAAATAAGGTTTCAGTATCACTTCTAGTCACTTTTCCTACTGATAGAAGTGTGAAAATAAGTGCCCACAAAGACATTCTAAGTTCTTTAAATCATCCTCATGCCTGGATCTTATCATTATGGTCAAGGTAATATTCTGTATTAATTTTACATTGTCCAAATCTCTTCCCTTTCACTGTCATCTGATTAGGTAATTGCCATCCAGGATAGTTTCCTTTTTGATCAAATCGAAATCAACAAATTAGCGACTTTATTTAAATTTGCAAAAATCCCTTTACCTTTGCCACATAACATAGTTCAATCATGGGTGCTACATCATCATATTCATAGATTCTACCCACATTCAAAGGGAATTTAACACCTACACACCGGGGGGGGTGGCATCTTGGGGGACATATTAAAGTTCTGTATATTACATATTAACAAGTTTAGTTTTACTCTTATCTAGAGTTCAGATTATTTCTTATTCTACTCCAAGTCTTAGGGATAATACATAAGTAACCTACATTCTTCTTTGTGCCACCAATCTCAATATGTGCCCAACAAACTTCAAAGATTGTGGCTGGGCGGGGGGGGGGGGGGGGGGAAGGGCTGGATTTGTGCTGTTGTTAGATTAAAATGAAGTTTGTTTTTTTCTCTCAGAAAATGTGACTGACAGATAAAGATAGTTAATAATAGTAAATGTATTTATTGTAGTTAATGATTTTATTGTTGACAAAATAACACTAATAAAGTACTGTATCCTTATTTAGACTATATATTATAATGTTACTTCTTATTTTTACAACTGATTTTGTCCTCTAAATCTCTAACCCAATAACACATACTCATCATCTTGCGACACTTCTACTATTGTAGCCTATATTAAAATTCCTTTTTGTTACCCTCTCCTTGGTGCCAGTCCATGCAGGAGCACATCATACAGCGTTTCCCTGTTGAACTTAGACATGGCTATGTGACATGCTATAGCTGATGGAAATACCATGTTGTTGTTTTTTTATAGACTGAGAATTTAAGAAATAGTGATTGGCTTACAACATCCTTCTTTCCGTCTTTCTGAAATTATAAAAGCATGTATTGAAATGGTCCCTTCCCATTTGCTATTGCAAAATGGACATATAAGATCTATGACAAATTCATTTTTGTTGTAAACCACTTGAATTTTTTGGTTGTTATATTAGCATAATGTAGCTCTTCTCAACTGTTCTTGTTAGTTATGGGGCAGATCAATTTTTAATCATTTTTGTTTGGGCTGTGTGTGTGTGTGTGTGTGTGTGTGTGTGTGTGTGCGTGCACGCATGCATGTGTGTGTGATATGAAAACATGCTTTAATTAGCTTCCTCCCTTACAAAATTACTGGCAGAAAGAAACATTTTAAATGTCTTTGGAGCTTAGTTTTCTATAATAGTCCACTTTATTCAAATACTTATGATCTCTTCCCTTAGTAAAACAGTACTCCAGGCCTTTGTCTTATTCTAAATCACCTTCCTTTTCTTTACTGAGTTTTCTATGCATAGTGTGCATGTGTGTGTGTGTGTGTGTGTGTGTGTGTGTGTGTGTGTGTGAGACCTCCACCCTAACTAACCTCGACCATTCCCTGTTCTCATATACCATTCTTTGTGATGCCTCATTTGCTCTGACCTCAGACTTTCCAGCTCACAACTATACTTCATTTGATCATGTCAGGAAATTTCTTCTGGCTCTTCTAGTGCCCGAGGATCAACTAGCTTCACACAGGCACATTAATCTGCATCTTTCCCAAGTTCAGCCATGATCCTTATCCACACACAAACTTGAACCGAACAGTAAATTTTTCACACATGTTCTTTTTCTTACAGTAAAATCCAGTCGTGGTGAAGGGCAGTAGCTCTATGCTTTTTCTGTCTATTGCTCTACTGCAACTGTGCAACCTCATCAGGAAGAAGTCAATGAATTTATTTTTAAATGTTGAAAGTACAATGGTACATGTCACTTAGCCTATGATATTTTATGAAGCCCTAGTAACATTTTGTTCTTTTTGTTCTCACATTTAGATTATGTAAGAAATGAATAGACTGGGGAATTTTGAACTGGCCTGTAAAATTTTCATGGCTTGTAAAAATATACAAGAACCCAGGTGATTTTGTCATTTAGAAATAGAACACCTGGCAAGCTCTGACAGACAAATATTTCAATGTTGCCATGCCGTTCTTCTGAAGCAAAACATCAATTTTATGTCAACCTAATATCACTCCTAATAACTAATAATCCCCCATGACATATCACATCCATGTAACACAAAATGAACTAAAGTGTGTGCTTGTACCTTTAGTTAAAAAATGAAATAAAACTGTTAAGTTTGACCTTGGGGTGATACTCTTGAGCATGAGTCATCAATGGAAATGTTTTTAAGTTGTTTCAAAAGACACATAGCATGCTTATTTTTCTGTCTGTAGTATTTTGACAGTGGTTACAGTAAATGTTTGATATTTTAAGTTTTGAATTTACAAAATTAGATTCTGATTTCATTTTAAATGCAATGATAAACATAAGACATAGAGTAATCATTGAAATGGCAGGTTTTTATTTGTAGGTGACTATGCCTATGTTAAAAACAGCACTTTCACCACAATACCATTCATATACATTTATTAAGAGCCAGATTATTCAATTTTTAGGCCTAATTTAACTATGATAAAAATAATTTTTCCTTCAAGCTGCTGATAACTCAGGCTCACCTGTGTTTGTAGTCAGGTAAGCTGGGACATATTTTTACACCCAGTAATAATTCTTGCAAGTAAAATAAGAAGGTATTACATATAAATGAAACAGGAAGGCAAGATTAACACTAATACTGATGAGAGGCTAGATTCAGCAAAGTCTTCCCAGAAAAAAATAACTTATGATTTTAAAAGAAATTTCAGGAATAAGTGATGGAAAAATACACGTGACAAAGTACATATATTAGTCTGTGAAGTTCAAGACAGGCCACCCCAAATACGTCTCTCTGGTATATTGATTATTTTAAGCAGAAAATACTTGAAAAACAGCAAATGCAAGGAAAGGCTGTCTCTGAACCCCCATTATCTGCCTTAAGACAGATCCCCCAGGGACCAGACTGTCACACAACCCCTCTCCAGGAGTTTCAGTAACCAGGGAAGGTTGACTCTTATCACAAGTAGTCACCACGTCCAGACAAGCTGTGTCACCCACTATCATATCTCCCATATATTCTTCTCAAGGTCCATTTATCTTCCTTAAAAATGATTAACTCTTCTTAACTGTCTACTGCCCCTCTACCCTTCCCCCATCATCATGGTATATAAGCTCTCAAATCTCTCTACCTTTTAGGCGTATTCATTTTTTTTCCTGTGCAGCTCCTGTGTGTGTTATATTAAAAATTAATAAATGTATATACCTTTTATCCTTTTAATATGCCTGTGGTAAGTTTATTTCCTAGACCCGGCTATTGAACCTAGGAGGATAATGGGAAAAGTCATTGCTTCTCTACATTTGCTAGGGCTGCCAGAAAAAAACACCACAGAGTGGATGACTAAAACAACAGAAATGTATTTCTTACAGTTCAGAAGGCTGGAAGTCCACAATCCAGATGCTGGCAGCATTGCTCTCTCGCCTTAGCTTAAAGACAGCTACATTCTTGATGTGCTCTCATATAACCTTCCCTTTGTGTGTGTACCCATGGGGGCTCTTTCTCTTCTCATAAGGGCACCATCCTGTTAGATTAGGACCCCAGCCTTATGACCTTTTGCAACCTTAATTGCCTCATTAAAGACCCTATCTCCAAATACAGTCACATTCTAAAGTACTGGGCATTAGAGATTCAACATATAAGGTCTGGGGGAACACAATTCAGCCCATAACAGTACATTATAAAGAAATTGACAAAAAGATAGTAATGAACTTGGAAAGTTTGGCAGCAGTAATGTATGTAGAATTGGGAAGGTGAATAGGAATGTAAGAATGATACTATTTTACACAATTTGTCATTTTGTTGTTCTTCGTGTGCATGTGTGTTTGTGTGCTTTGCATCTTTTAAAATTAGAAGGAGGAATTTAATTTTTATCAAATGATTCTTTTCACTTTATGTAATATCAAGTTTTCTTCTAGATTGGTTATTTTCTTAGTCATGGATATCAACTTAAGTATTCATTGAATTTAACTTCGTATTTCACTCAAGATGTCATCATCTATATTTATAGGCGTTTTCACTTTTATAATTTTTGGTTTTATCTGTATGATAAATACTGCTTTATAAGATAAACTAAATCATTTGCCATCTGCTGTTATCAGAAAGAATTTATATAAAATGGTGATTATTTGCTTTATGTAATGCAGCACAAAAAAAACACCCCAAACTGAAATGACTCAGAACAACTTTTTATTATTCAAAACACTAAAGAACTAATCACAAAATAAAATTAAACTTAAAAATTGGCTTTCAAATATTTAAGATTTCCTCTCCATCATAAGGCCTCATGAAGAAGGTGAAAACACAATTATTGTAAGATGATATATATTTGCTCTGTATATATGACCTCCTATCCAGAACATATAAAAGTGGTATATAGCTTAATAAGAAAAAATTAAAATAATAAGAAAGATTCCTTGAAAATAACTTTAAGATAAAGGATATTTTAAAGGCTAATAACTATTATAAATGGTAGTCAACATCACTATTCACCAGGGAAATGCAAATGAAAAATACAAAGAAATATTGTTACACAGTTACTAGAATAACTGCAATTAACTATCAAGTGTGTGGGATAGGGGAAGCAACTGAATTCTCACACATGGCTGGTATGGGTGTAAAATTACAAAACCACTTTGGGATATTGGCCATATTTTTAGATCCACTCTTAATTGTATACACAAGAGAAGTGAGTCCACAGAAAAACAAGAACATACATAACAGATGTATTTGTAACAATTTGTAAAAAAAACCCATATGCTTAACAATAGGTAATGAGTAAGTTGTGGTAAATTTTATGTGGAATGCTACAGAGTAGTGCAAAAGAATGCAATTCTAATATATACAACATGAATAAACCTCACAGATATAATATTCAATGATGTCAGCTCAAGACAAAATTAGTGTCTACTGTATGATTTCATTTATGGGACATTCCAGGATAGTCCACGCTAACTGATGAGGAGAGAATTCAGAATAGTAGTTATCTCCAGCGGCTAGTTTAGACTGACAAAGAGTAAGAAATACCTTTGTGGGTGCTCAAATTGTTCTATATCTTTTTCCGGGTGGTCATTACGTGGGAGGATGCACACGTAAACATGATCATGCTGTGCTTATAGATTTAGTTCACTTCGTTAGCTTTATATATGAATTTTGCCCCTTGGTTTTAAAGAAGGAAATACCTGCATATGTGAACAATGTGTCTCAGGCAACAGCTTTTAATCAACAAATTAAATTTTTTCCTTAGGAATGTGATATTAAAAAAGAGGAACTAGTTCACCTTCTTTGTGATAGTAAAATAAATCCTTATTCTTTCCCCTAAACATTAGACAGAAAAGAAACAGTTCAGCTTGTTGTTCATAATCTATTTGAAGATATACTATACAATAGAAATGGTGTCATGTGTATTCTCCTAGAGAATGTAGTTATATAAATGCTGGCAGAATGGTGGACTTACATATATCAACAGTAATCACCAGCACACAATCAAAAGAGTATTTCAACAAAGATGTTTGAGCATTAAAGAGTAGCCAGATAATCTACAACTTTGTGTTACGCAATTTCAAAGTTATGTTCAAAGAAAAATGCACAGTTAAAACAAGTCAAGTTCATTATCAGAAAACAGCTTGTCTGTTCAGACATAGCCTGTAATTTCACACATTTCTGTTTCTCATTTTGAGAGTATCAGTCATTAATACAGTCTCCTCAAAGACCTTTAGGCCATTGTGAGATTTCTTTTTTGATAAAAAGAATATTACAATTACAAACAAATAAACAAGCAAACTTTGATATGGAAATTAAAATAGCATATGGTGGACATGGTTACAAAATATGTCTTCTAATTAGTCATTAGAGATGCTTTGGCTAATATAATACTACCTCATTAATGGATCTGTATTTCTACAAAGTTACAGGCTTTATCAAAGAGACTCCTCCCCATAATGATAATCTGCTGGCATATTACTGCTACCTATCGTATCCTTTTAGACATATATTGTTTTCTGTATTTCATGTTTGTCATCCTTTATCCAATCTCAAAGAAACCCAAAGGATGATTATTAGACTTATTAACTTTTAAAATAGGGAAACAAGTTCACAGAGGTCAAAAGTCATGTTCAGGGTTACACATTTTCTAGGAAGTAGAAGTCAGATTTGAAGCCGAATTTTATGGGAATAAGAAAACATTATTGCTACTTTTCTCTACAATCATTGTGGACATCTAAAATATGGTCATATATATCAATTTTCCAATTCTTATCTGTGAATTATATCTCACCCTGCTGAACAAAAAAATTGATTTAGGGTCAAAAGTCACAGATTAGATGAGACATACATTTTTAAATTTGAGTTCTGTAGTTACTGTCTCATTTATTGTGGTCACCTACCATGAAAGATATTAAATTTGTTCTTGAAGTACAAATGGTAACCCCTGGAAGATGTTGTTATAATTTAAGTCAGTGTTTTAATATTCATAGAAGGAATAAGTGATACGTTATATGTAGCAAGAGAAAGAAAGGCACCTTTACTGAGAAGGATCTTACCTATGGGCTTAACCTACATTATTCAAGAGACAGGGCTCTGAATCATAGAGAGGTAGGCTAATGCAAATTACCAATCCATGTTCTTTTTGGAGCACTTGACTTAACCACATTAGGTGTGATTCTGAGATACAGATAATTTACTATCTAGTACATACACTAATGAGAAAGCATAGTCTAGTGATGCCAATAAATATTGTATGGGAAAAGGAGAAATGTCGCGTTACTTTGAGTAATGTGATAAAAATGTTAAGAAGAAAATCAAATGGAAAGAATTATAGATTTTGTTTTTTACTATTCCGTAACACTGAAATTGTGCTAAGTTCCTAAGTATCAATTTTATCAGTCTTTTTTTTGCCAAACTAAAGATTTTACAAAGATATTGATAGTGAAAAAGTAAATAACAGAAATAATATAATAATAATATGTTAATATCAAAATATATTATGTACTTAAAATTATGGTGAACTACTAACATATGTCTTATATTCCATATATATATATATATTTTTTTTTTTCTTAACCTAAGCATGAAATAAGCATTTACCATTTAATGCAAAATAAAATAGGTTTTTTGGAATTAAGGAAAATATCTAGGTCTGATGGAAATATAAAGTACTGTATACTATTAGACCTTAGTAATAATACATTCATTAATTTTACTTTATTTATGTTTTTTAGTTCCAGAAATACAAAATTAAATTAAGAAATATTTCCCTTAAGTTTTAATTTAATCATAAACATTAAACATAAAACAAGTGAATGCAGCTTTATTATACATATGTATATATTGAATCATTTATAACTTGTACTGTAAGTTAGGAACATCATTAATTACTTAAATATGTATTCTTGCTGTCTGTCTGGGTTATTGCAAAAAAAATACTGCATTGATTTAATCATATCAGTTTCTTAAGGGGATTTATTTTTAAAATTTTATTTTCAATGCCAATTTTCCCTCCAATTGTTTTATATCTGTCTCAGTTATCTTGAAGAATATTGAGAACAAGTCAAATCTTTAAATGCTTTACTTTTATTACACATTTATATTTACCTTAACTATTATTCATTAATTGCATGTGATCAAGTATATCGAAGTGACATGGACAAGGTACAAACATGTCAGCTTACCTGGGTGATAGACATCATCCTGCACTACTGCAGGATGTTTATGACACGTAAACTCTTAATCTTCCCTTTCAAAAGTGTAACTGGGACTGGCCGAGTGGCGCACTGGTTAGGAGTCGGCTTGGGACACCAGCTCTGAGCAGCAAGGCACTGGTTCAGTTCCCACATTAGGGCCACTGACACTGCGCCCTCTACAGCTAAGATGGTGAACAACAGCTTGACCTGAAGCTGGGCTGCCATGAGTTGCCGAGGATGGGGCAGGCTGGAGTGGGGCTGCAGTGGGCTGCCACGAGCTACCATGAGTGGCTGGCAGCCAGCGTGAGCCGCCAAGAGCCTCCATGAGCGGCAGTCCAGGGGCCAGCGACCGATCTGCCTCACCCAGGAAGAGTGCAATGATTGATTACAATACCAACATGGGCCAGTGAAGCAACGTCCTCCACAACTAGACTGAAGAACAAAAGGACAGCAACTTGTCTCTTCCCCTTTCCAATTCCCCAATAAAATATTAAAAAAAAAAAGTGTAACTGAATGCAGGCAAACTGAATTCGCCCAGAAATCTTAGTTGTACCTTTGTATATTTTTAAAGTTTTTTAATGTGAGCATTTTAGTAGCATGCCATTGTATTTTATAGGTATATTCTTAATTTCTATGAAGCAAATTTTAAAATATGAAAAGAAGGTTAAAGGGGGTCAAATGTATGGTGATGGAAGAGAACTGACTCTGGGTGGTGAGCATACAATGTGATATGTAGATAATGTATTATAGAAATTCACAAAATGCACACTTGAAACCAATGTAATTTTAATATCCATTGTCACCCCAATAAATTTAATTTAAAAAAAAAGAATTAAAATACCTCAAAAAGAGAGGAAAAATATAAGAATTTTCTTTACATGGCAATATTTTTTTGGTAACTGGCTCTTTTTTATAATATTAACTATTTAACCCTCTGCGAAGCACTCGTGATTTGTTTTTACCTACCTTTAAAATTTTATTTCCTATTTTCTCCCAATAGAACTGTGAGCTCAGTAAGAATAGGAATCCTGTCTGATTTCATATTCACTGTAACTCCTTTTTCTAGAACAGTGCCTGACAAAGAGTAGGCACTTAGTAAATCATTGACCAAAACCAGGATATATTTAATAATGATTTGTTGAATAAGACATAAATGAATAAACAAATGAATCCAAAACCTAGAACTGGAATTTCCATTAAAATATAACTTATAGAAACTAAGGAATCCTCTTTTGAATATTGTCCTGATATTCACAATTTGGGAATTGGAAGTACTGACTTACGCTCCTGCATTACAAATCTGAATTAGGTGTAAAAATGAATCGTATCATCTACATATTCTTAAACTTGTTGAAGTTAATTTAAAGAAATCAGTGTGTTTTGCTCTAATTTGAAACATGAATGATGCTATTGGAATCAACAAATAATCTTTATTAAAATAAATTTAGTTGAATATTGTATCATCACTTATTATTGTAAACAATAATGGTGAGTAAAGTCACATACATATTAATTATATTAATAAAACTTCCAGTTTTCTTAAGAATAGAAAAGATTAAAAATTCACTGAATTGAGATTTATAACAAATATTACACTTTTACTTCTGCACTCCAGATGCTTCATGCTTCTTGTAAACTAAATTGAAACGATTGGACTACATAAACTCTTCATTGTTGATACCTTAATTCCAACTATGAAATTCCATAATTTATTCACAAATTTGTAACAAAAAATAAACAATAACGTGGTCTTCCCAAATAAAATAAAGAACAGAAACATATTGTCGTTGCTATGAATATACATACTCTTAAGTTAAATTTTATCAATACTGGAGTATAAACCATTGGATATCAATATGGCATATTCATAATAAGGTATCATTTGTTTCACAACATTCCTTTAGTGTTAATTATCAATTAGGTATTAAGTTCGCTGCTGGAGTAAAATTTCAAGAAACTGAACGCTTTAGAAGAAGATGATTTTGTTATAGTGGCAAAACTAGTCTCTTTAATGAATCATCTTAAGTTTTGACATTTCAGTCTGTTATAAGAATCCTTTATTAATTGGATTTATCTCTTTAAATTCAATTTATCTCCACCTAAGAGCTACTTTTCTTGACACATAACATGATTTACCTGGATATTAGCGATAAAGTCTGATAATATTTCATCTCCCGCTTAAACATTTGCTACATGATATTAAATTTTCTTTTATTACTTTGGGAAAAAAAGAATTATAAATAAATTTTATATTGAGTTGGTAAGGAAAAGATACATAATAAAGTGCCTAATATAATATTTTCCTTCCCCTTTATATTTTAAAAATTTAGTTAACCTCCCCATAAAGTTTGTTCAAAAATCACAAGGTTCACTTTAGTTCTATCAAGTTTTCAGTTTTCAAAATACAGAACATTATTTAAGGAACCACTAGAAGAAGTAAAAAATAGAAACTACTAAAAGCATTTGCCTCTAGGAAATTAGGCTGCTTGCAGGGAATGGTGAAGTAAGGAATTACTGCTTTAATTATAAATTAACTTCTGCTATCTAACTTAAAGATTAAGATGCATATTCTATTTTGAATAAACATTTAAAAAACACAAAGTCAAATAGCTGGAATTCAAAAGCATTTTTGAATTTTTCTATTACATGGTCAGTGGAAACAAGCTGTGAAAACCATGTGCAGAAATAAACAGAATTATGTTACACGGGTATAAATGCTAAGAAAGGAATGAAACAGGACATGTGCCCGGGAGTGACAGAAGAGCAGGCGTTCCATGGTCCGGAAAGCCCTGGTGAATAACAACTCCCTTGTTTCCCTCCGCCTGGCCCCGACAACCACACTTTTACTCCACTACTGCATATTAGTGGAATCATGGGGTTATTTAGCCTTCTGTGATTGGCTTATTTCACTTGCCATAATATCCCCTGGGTTCATCCATGTTGTCCTATATGGCAAGATTTCTTTCTTTTTTAAGTCTGAATAGTTTCAGTTAATATTTTATTATTTAATATGTGTGCTGCTTTGAAGTTACTCTAAAAAAGCCTTTACTAAAAAAAAAAAAATCATTGGAGGGTCTGTGAAATCAGCACCACTTGGATCCTGTCATAAATTTTCATCATCTGCCCCTTCACCCTGGTCTGATCTTCCTGGCTGTCTTCAACCATGAGGGAAATTTCAAGGCCCAGTTTCAATCTGTTTTCCCTGTGAACTATTTCAAAATTTCTGTCTATAGTAATTGTCTATTTCCATTGCTTTCATAATAGATAAATATGAGTGGACATATATTCTTTTTAAATACACTTATAACATTTTATTTCATATTATAGTCATGTTTTAGCATGCTTTTTCCAAGACCCACCTTCTTTCCACTTCACAGTAACTTGAACTAGGTCAAGTAACAATGTTTTTGTGATAGATTGTACTTCCTCTGATAGCAATCGATGGGAGCTATAGGTCTCCTCTCTCCTAAACTGATTATTACCGTGTGGATGCTAAAATTAAAGCAAGTAATAGGAAAAAGCCCACCACACAAATACATATTTATTAGTAAGAAGACACAAAAACTCACAATGTGCTCTTGGTGATTTAATAAGTTCCTTATTTTCCATCATTTAACCACCTTTACACAACTAATGTAGGGTATTATTTCTGGCAAAAACAAAATTATTTTAGGGCTAGATTCACTTAAACTTCTGGAGAAATTCAGATGACAAAATCATTTGAATCTAAGCCCTAGGCCAATAACATCACTCAGAAGTGGGTATTGTAGTGGGACCTTCTATATATTCAAAGACAGAGATGCTTGTATAATATTTCTAAGACATCAATATATCTTGAACATCACTTATTAAAACAAAGAAATATTATTTCTAGTAAAATTTATTCTGATTAATAAAACTCCAATGTTGATCTAGAACAGGGTTCGGCAAACTGCGGCTTGCGAGCCACATGTGGCTCTTTGGCTGCATACATGTGGCTCTGAAGTAAAATTGAAAATAAAAATAAGGGCCGGCCGAGTGGCGCGATGGTTGGGAACTGGCTTGGGACTCCAGAGGGCCCCGGTTCGGATTCCACATATGAGGACCGGTGACACTGCCCTCTACAGCTAAGATGCTGAACAACAGCTC
>NW_017732063.1:320992-325884 GCF_001890085.2 Hipposideros armiger
AAAATAAAAATAAAACTATCATAGTTTCATTTATAAATTTTTAAAGGATATTATTCACATAATGGTGATTTCATTTGTTTTATGGCTCTCGAATAATTTTTAAATTGTTGTGAGGGACAGAATTGGCTCTTCCATCTCAAAAGTTTGCCGACCTCTGATCTAGAAAATCTACAGATTACGGAGTGTAGATACAACATTTAGAGGTGTTGCATTGCTAATTGGCCCTCTTTCCCTACTAAAGGTCAAATGCTGAGTATGTGTGTCTATCAGTGTGGTAGGGGGTGGGGGTGTGGGCTGCGGGTGTTGGGGGAGAGGGTGAGGTTGAGATTAATGCCACCATCAAGCACTTAGAAAATGCTGGTGGTAAAAAGGTACAAAATTCCTGTTACAAAATAAATAAGTCCTTGGGATGTAACGTACAACCTGGTGACTATACTTAGTAATACTATATTGTGCATTTGAATTTACTAAAAGAGTAGATCTTTAAAATTCTCATAGCAACAACAAAAATATATGATTACGTGTGGTGTAAACTAGAATGATTGTGGTGATCATTCTGCAATATATAGAAATATCAAATCATGTACTACATCTGAAACAAATATAATGCATGTCAATTATATCTCAAGAAAAAATAAATAAAATTTAAAAAAATCTATTGGAACAGTGCTGTCATGGGAATATTCCACAAAGATGTATTATGAATAAAGTTTCATTTTAGGGCTAGCCCATCATTCCTTGAACACATTAGATATGCAATAAAAGTTTGCTGAATGACAAGAAGGAAATGTGGGAATGGGTTCCCACCACAGCTAATGAAACTTAGCTGTCCCCCTGTGCAGAGGACAGCTATGGATGACAATTGTAAAACTGGATAATGAAAATATAATCATGCAATGACTCCAGTTGTGCTGCTGATCTAGACTTATGGCTGGAGCAGATCATTATATCACCTGGCAAAATACAGGCAGGGAAAGATGTGGAAAATGCTCTTTTTATCTATACTTGTTAACAAAGAATATAACAAGTAGTTTGCATTCATCAGGGACAGGGTTATATCAGCCGTTAAGCTTTCTGTCACAGTCTAACCTGTAATGACGTGAAACACCCTCAATTCAAAAGGATGTCATGTTTACTTACACATTACATTTATGATACAATGATTTGAATCAGGTAAACAGGAAGTATCAGCTACTTTAGGGGTTTTGGGTAAGATATATGCATGCCAGAGTTTGGCATATGCACTCTTAAAATTCAGGGATCTGACAGCAATTTCTAGGGAGTCCACCTCATGGGCATGTTGAAATGTCCTTTCCAAGTTGAAGGGCAAGTGGCTATCACTGGCCTCTCCTACTATTAAGAAAAGCTATAACACTCTATGCGACTCTAGATTGGGATACCACATATATCTCATTTAGCTGTGTTTCTCGTGCCCATTTACTGGGTATTCTGACAAGCTGCCATTGTGATTGGGGCCAAGAATATCTCTCTAGAGAAAGTCTACCTGCAAAGAAAGGTCTCTGCTACTTGGACCATATCCCACAAAATATCCAATTTTGCTTTAAGTGTCTGGGGAGACAGGACGGTTGTATGGAACATTTCTCAGGCTGGGAAAAATGATTCACAGAACTGAGCTTTGGAATAGCGGAGCAAAGCTATGACAGTTTCCAGATATTATTTTCCTTTTGAGAAATTGCTTCTTTTGCTATTACGGCTTAGTAGAGATGAAGTGCTTTAACGTGGGCAACCAATTATGAAGGCTGATCTGTCCGTCATGAACTGGATACAGCTCAATGAAACCAGCTGCTACTCATAAAGTACATGATCATGAAAATTCAAGTTTACAAAGTTCTAAATATCATGGGGGCTGAATTATGCAAGGAATACTTGATATTTATTTGATTAAAAAAAACCTGTTTACTATAATGATATGAATAAGTCTTAGACAATTTATAGGATTTATCATAGGAGTAAAAATGTTTTTGGAGGAGGACAAAGGAGTAAAAAAACGTTTTTGGAGCAGGATAAGCACTTCAAGGAGGTGATACAAAGACAAAGGAAGCAGGAACCACTCTAAAGGTAGCATGCAGCTCCTGAGCTGTATCCTTTCCCAATAAAGCGTACTTCCTGACAGCCAGATAGACAGACAGACAGACAGACAGACAGATGATAGATGTAGATACATAGTTTTAGTTTGTTGGTTTGATTCCTATTTTTGTTTGTTTAAGTAAATCAACAAATGACAAATAGTCTGAATTGAAATAATAAAGATTAAATTGCCTTTCATGTAAAGGGCTTTTTATTTGCTTTCTAGTCTTTGGGCAGTTTAGAATTTGGGGTAATGGGATAAGAAAAAAAATATATGGAAGCAAAAGAGCTGTGATGGGCTACAAGGTGATAATTGGGTTCTGTGGGTAAATTGAGGATAATAATTATGACAGAGTTTCCATAGTTTGGTCATTTGTTGTTTTGTGTTTGGTTAAGATTTCCCTCTTATGCCCAAATCTTAAGTAACCGTTTACTGCACGCAATTGAAGTTGTTATTGACAATTAGGAGAGTAATAAAAAAGACAATTTTTCAACATTAGTGGTAGGATGTCAGCAGTTGCAAACAATAAGCCTCAATTTTGGTGATTTCAGATTGATCTGGGAACACCATTTCTGAGTAAGAATAGAATTCCTATGGAAATTAATATATAATAATAAAACCAATGACAATGATACTTGATACTTGTAGTAATATAAATGATGATACTAATTGCCATCATTAATGGATTATTCATCTGATCTACTTATTGTTGAAGTGCTTTGTGTGGATTATCATTTAATTATCACTACAATAAATGAGGTAAGAAAGATCTTTCCCAATGTTTTTGGTGAGGAATTTGAGTCACTAAAAGATTAAGAAACTTACCAAAGATCAAAATTCTTATAAATGAAAGTCGAAGGGTGTCAGAGTAGGTAGACATGGCCCATGACCACTACACTACAGTCTACTTTCCTTCACAGAATGGGGGAGGGGAGATTTAACATTTGATTTATGTATTAGCTGACAGAGTAATTCTAGAACACTGATTTTCTTTAGGTAGTGACTGTGTTATATTGTATTTGTATTTATTTTTGTATGTATCTCCTAACTTTTATTAAGATTATTTTCCATTTTATTTATGTGAGACACAATTGTGTCATGAAATAAATATCACTAGAAATATATTTCTCATAGTGTCAACTCATTGCAAAGTCACTAATTAAAACTGAACAAGTATCATTATGTAAACAGTTAAGTTCCATCCTCCATAAGACTGGTGATTTAGGAAATACTTTTCATAATGAGTTAAGAAGGCTGTAGAAATATCACTTTGCCATAAATGAAACAAAAGAATCAATTTGTTACACAGAAAATGGGTAATGTGGAAATTGGATTCTGTGACAATTCATTGAACAAACAATCATGAGCAACCACAATAAAATGTAATTTCCTTTATCTCAAATTCTTTAAAGTTAGCAGTTAGAGCTGGATTCTCATATATGTCATTCTATATAGTTTATCTTGCAAGCAGATGATTTTGTGTGTCAAATATCTGTAGCAAGGATAATTCATGAGCTGAGAATTTAGGGGTGAAGAAATCAATGGAACATCTCACTGCTGTTTCTTTGTTTCAGACTCATGACTGCACAATGTTTTCTGGTGGGTTTTTTTTTTTTTGGTGTTTTTTTTCCACTTTTGTGTGAGCTCATGTAGCAGCAGGAAAGCATAATATAATCAAGACAGCAGGGAACTTCTCTCCACAAGTAGAATAAATTTACATTTGTCCATTATGTAAATGATTCTTTACCATTTTACTATTTGCCTATTTGAAGTAGAATGAATTTTCATGTGCAATTATGAGCATGTTTTCAAAATCTTTATACAATGATACGATAATACTCATGTATGCATTAATATCAAGATCTGTTTCTGGTATATTTCTTTCAGAAACAACAAATTGATCAAATTTATTAATTTTCTTATTTATCTTCTAGCAAAGCTAAGTCTGTTAATAGGCTACATGACCTGAATTAGCCATTATTAGAGTTTTAATAGTTGGTGGCTATTAAATACTTTTTTAATAATTAGTAAATACTCTAAATATTTCACTTAAAAAGTCACCAATACGGTGTATTGTACTAGAACAAACATAAAATAAAAATATCATCATTTCTAGATCCTGACAGATATCTTTAATCATCAAGTTCCAGAAATTTATCAAATAGAAAGTTTCCAGACTCTGCAAGTTTTGAATTATGTCCCTCTAGTTTTGTCCTCTTGTATTATAAATATAGTTGAATGAATTTTGCTGCAAGTATGAAAAATATTTTCAACCCAAGAAGTTAAGTGCAATTTAAAATGAATACCTTTCTATGCATTTCATTTTATCGCCTACTTTTGATTCAACGAATGCCATATATTTTTTATTCCTGAAGTTTCCTTCACTTTATAGCAGCTGCACAAATAGTCACTCACTCAGTCAGTGCAATTAATAACAGATGGCGGGCAAGCAGTAAAAGTGTTCAAACCATTTATTTTCTTTAGTGCAGACTCTAGGGGCAGTGTGCTATGGCTCAGGTTTCTCACTAGTAAGCAAGTTTTTGTTGAGTAGTGTGTAACTTTTTTCTCGGCGAATATCGTTCAAAGCATAGTCTAAACTCAGGGCTCCATTCTTTTCACTGAATTCTTCTCCCAGATTGTTTTATCTACTTTTATGACTTCAATTAGCACCTTCGAGGTGACAACCCTCATATTTACAACCAGTGCTTCTTTTGCTTCTCTAGTTATGCATTCAAAGCTAGTTTTAAATATTTACATTTTAATTTTCTCCTAACCACACAAAGGTAACCGTCATAAAAGAAAA
>NW_017732063.1:326518-341698 GCF_001890085.2 Hipposideros armiger
AACTTCCATGGGAGGGTGGATGTTCTCTTACACTCCGATCTATTAAATACATTGACATACATTTTAGCATAATGACATTTGTGTAAAAATATGTTTCCATATTTATAAATCAGTTAGATACAATAGGGAGGTTATAAAAACCAATTGTGATAAAATGATATAAATTTTAGGATTTCTGTGGGGATCAGATGCAAAATATAACTCAGAGGAAGTGATGCGAAGGAAAATTCTGCAGAAATTCTTAGTTTAAACATAATGTCTTGTAGACTTTTACCCTGCTTCAAAATGACAGTCATGTGTGAACCTCTTTAAATTTTTGATGTTTTAAATTTCTGAATGCATTATCTATTCCAATTTTTGTTTAACCAATCTTTTGTCTGTTTGTTTTTATTTTTGTTTTGTTTTGTTTTGTTTGAGACATTGGCAGGATGTACTATTATTTCTTGCACAATTTTGCCTTGTTGCCTCTAAAATTAGCCAATCAGAAACCTCTTAGATAATCAAGTATAGGAAGCAGAGAGAGTGGGCTGTCACTGACTCTTCCGCCCTTTGTCTGCTCATAGTGGATCATCTAACAACTGTTGGAGGTAGGTGCATTCCTGCCACAAAGACAGGATCTCCGTATACTTACTTTTTTTTAGTTCTTAATAATTATCAGTGATGATCGGTAAGGTGCAAAGTAGAGAGCTCAGGGTTGGTTGTCAGAAATAGCACTGACCTGTGGTGGTTGGATAAGAAAGGAAAGAAGCAGATGGATTAGAAGCTGTGTTAGATTGAGGTGCTCTGGAAATCAGGCGTGAGACACAGATATATTTGCATGCGATTTATTGGACAGTGCTCTTTGTAATAACTTCCATGATGGTGTGAGGGAAACAGTTAAGAGTGAACATTGCTGTAGTTAAAAATAGAAGCTTCATTCAATCTTTTGAGAAACTCTAGAGTTTGGATGGCCAAATAGACTACAAGACCTAAATGAAAATTTGCAATATGATGTAGTCAGAGGATCTTAAAAACAAAATAAAATTTAAGAAGAGAATAATGAAAGATATAAAATTAATCAACAGAAAAGAAAAAAATAAAACATGAATAAAAAATCATAAATATCATGAAAATATAATTTAAAAATTACAAACTATAAATCTTAGAGCATAACAGGAAGTACATAACTTTGTGCAGTGAAGTAAATTTGAGTATCATCATATAGTAAAATTTGTTTTCATACTAACATACAGTTTTGTCATGAAGCCTTCTAAATAACCATCAACAAAACTATAGAACTAGGGCCAGCTGAGTGGCTCAGTTGGTTAAGAGCTCGCTCAAGAGTTTGAGCTCTGAGCAACAGTGGTTCGAGTCCCTGCCTGAGCTGAGCAGCTGCTGAGATGCCAACAAGTGGCAGGATGGCTCAGCTTAAAAGAACAAAGAAAAACAAAACAAAACAAACAAACAAAAACAACTATAGAACTAACTATAATTTTTGAAGCCTGGATTTAGGAATCGTAAAACAAATGTTGGGTTTCAATATACTCAACAGATCACCAGGATATTTAAGAAGATAAAAAAAATTATTTTATATAGTCATAAATTAAACCAATACATAAAATACTTACCATGGCATTAATCACTCTCAGTCACAGCTAAAGTTTTCAGGCAGTATACAGACTTTTTCCTTCTTATTTTCCCTATTTTGCAACTTCTCACTCTTCTTGACATTTGCAAATGCTTATCCTCTTACTCCCTTTCATCTGCCCCTTTGTCATATTTATTATTGACATTCGATTTATGGCAGTCAAGTGAACATATTAGTAACCACTAAATTTATTAAATAATATTGATTCATCTGAAATTATGAAATAAAGGCTGAATCTCGTTCAGTGATAATTAGATGGAAATTCAAGAACAAATAATACTTATTACAAGATAAGCTTGTCAAGTTTGTAAATATGTAAATGGTGTTAGAGACTATATTTATCTCTCAATTTTTCTGAATCAGCAGAAAAGTATTGTCACCTGATGTAGAAAAACAAGCAACACCAATGACGTCCTATATGCTACCTGCAGTTTCAATATTTGTGAATTTATTTGGTGTAGCAAGCACTTAATAAAATTAACTCTGGGATAAAGAATGGTGCTGAGTAGATATCACTACTGGTAAATGAAATTGCTCCTGTCCTAATTTTAAGATTCATTCTCAGTTTCTCTAAAAAAGAAAAAAAATGCATGTATTTTGCTGTTGTTATTGTTGTTTTCGCTTTGTGAGAGGAGAATACGATGTCAATATTAGAGGAATTGAAAAGAAGAAAATACATAAATTCCAGAAATGATTTTCAAAATTGCCTGAGGGAAATAATCTATATTGTCAGAAATCAGGATAGTGATTACCTTTGGGAGTTGCTACTAAAACTGAGGATGAAGGAGGCTTTGAGACTAAAATATTTGATAAAATTGGTATGTTTGTTTGTTTTTTCATAAAATCTTCTTCAGTTAGGCCAATGGTCAATTTTGAGTTCATTTCAGTGTATGGTACGAGGAAGTGGTCCAACTACATTTATTGCATTTGATTATCCTGTTATATCCTTACATTTTAATGAAAAATCTATTCTTTCTCTATTGAATTATTTTGGCAGCCTTGTCAAACATGAATTGACTATAAATGCAAAGATTTATTTCTGGACTCTAAGTTCTATTTCATTGATCTATATGGATAGCCTTATGCTAGTACTAAAAGTCCAAATTATCGCAGCTTTGGTTTAAATTTTGAAACCAAGCAGTGTGAATCCTGTAGCATTAATAGCCACACTTTTCTTTTGTGAAATAAACATTTTTTTAAATTAGTTTCAGCTGTACAACATAGTGCAATAGTTATACTTTCAAATACCATATGATCTCACTTATATGTGGAATCTAAAAAACTGAATGAACGAGCAAAGTAAACAGAAGTGGTCTCAGAGATATAGAGGAACAACTGATGGTTGCTAGTTGGGAGGGGGTGGGGATGAGGGAGAAGGGGAAGGGATTAGACAGCATAAATAGGTAACTATAATATTGCCACAGGGATATGAAAGATAGTTTGGGGAATATAATTAATAATGTAAATATTTTGTAGCATGTCAAATGGTCACATGTCTTGTTAGGAAGACCACTTCATGAATAGCCCCCCTTTTAAAAATATCCTTTATTCTGTTCCCCTGCATTTTAAAATTACCTTGTCAATTTCTGGAAAAAATGTGAACTTTGATCAGGATTTCATTGACTCTATTAATCTATTTGAGTATTGTCATGTAATAATAAACATGGCATGTCCATGAATTTGTATTATCTTTTCATTTATTATATTTTCTTTAGTTTTTTCCACAATGTTTTGCAGTTTTCGCCCATAAGTCTTACATTATTTCATAATTTTTGTGAAGAATTTTATTCTGCTTTTTAGTCTACATTAAATGCATTTTTCCTTAATTTAGGGCAGTAATTTTGATATTACCTGTTAGTTTTTCATAGGTATCCTTTAACAAGTTCAGGAATTTCATTTCTATTCCTAGCTTTTAAGTGTTTTTATTATGAAAGGGTGTTAATTTTTTTCAAATGCTTTTTCTGTGTTCATTGAGATGATCATGTGCTATGTGTCCTTTAATCTACTAATATAATGTGTTACACCGATAGGTTTCATATATTAAATTGTTAATGCAATCTTTGGAAGAAAGCCCAATTGGTCATATATAATTATTTGGATATGTTGTTGGATTCATTTTGTTAGTATTTTTTTGAAGATTCTTTATCTAATTCATTAGAAATATTGGTGTGTAGATTATTCTTAAAATGTCCTGTATTAGAAGGAAAATAGCTACCTGTCTTATTTCTATGGCGAGGAAATATTTTTTTTCATACTAATCCATGACCTCATTCTGTTTTTATCATGAGATATGCAGAAACAATGCAAATTTATATTTATATTAGTATAGGAACATTAATCACCATCATCATGAGGTATTTCTTTTGAATTGAAGAGTAGCATGTGATTTCCAAGCGAAGGCGCGCATTGAAAAAGAAAATTACTAAGTCTTGTTTTACGATGCTTTTAAAAATGATTTTCCTCCTTCGGTGTTGTTACTTTAAATCCAGTAAATTTAAGATGTATTTGTAGGGTAGTGTTTATGTCTCATATATGGCTGGCCCATAATCATTATTTAAAATATGTAAGGTTTTATAATAAGGTATTCTTTCCTAACCTCTCAACTAAAGTTTATAAATAACTGATTCTGGCATTATGTACATTGTAATATAAATGAGTATAGGGTACAATATCACACTCTTACCAAAACTGATCATTAACACTCAAGAATGTTTTATGTTGGAGGGAAAAAAAGAGTTGACTATCATTGAAGGGAAAACACAAACATGATTATACTTAGAAAATAAAGGCAGTAAATGGTTCATTTGCTCTCTTTCCATTTGCAGAATTGTAATAAAAATGCCAACGAGATAGATATTTAGGCAAACAGTAAGTACATTGCAATAAAGTTAAGATTACTAGAGGAGTTGCATTAATACACAACATTCCTCTTTGGGTCTGCTTTTCTATTTCAATTTCAGGAGTACTTGGCTATTTTAATTTCAGTTATAGATAGTCATTTAGCTTCTGATTCAAAGAGAACTGTCTTTTCCATAAAACAAATGTTAACACTTCTAAGTTATTTTATTTTCCCATGCTTTCTTAGATCTTAATCTTAATATTAAAAAATCACAACATTTGAGAGATGCTACACTCCTGTATATCACACGACATGCTGAATGCCTCCCAGTTTTCACATTATTAAGCTGCTGTGGCAGCAGCTGCGTAGGATTTAGCACAACATATGGTGTTGATTCTTTCTCTTTTTAATGAAAATGTGATTTATAAATCTCTTGCAACAAACTGGCGCTGAGATGTTTAGTAAAGCTATTACACATATTACTTGATATTTACAAATGCCACACTTATTCTAGTGAGCAAAAGGATGACAGAATTATGAAGATATGTTAAAAGAGAAGAAAAATGAACACGGAAAGAATGAGAAAAAAATAGAATTACTAAGTAGTAGCTAATACCGCCTAAAATGAGTCTCATAAAGTAATAAATGTATTCTTATGGGTCAAATAATTATTGCAGTCATAATTTTAGATTTTTCTAAAATTTTAAAAGCAATAAGAATATCATGAGGTGCTGCATGCATTTTTTTTTCCTGGCTTGAGGATAGAGAAGTAATACAGTAAAGAGAAACTGTACTATTTCAAGAAGTATAAAAATATTATGTAAGACATTTCAAATAAACCTTTTTAAAATGAACTACACAACTTTTTAAATATAGAAAACTTATCAATTAAAATAAAATAAAAAATGTCATACAGACTCTGGTTATACATATTCTAAGAAATACCCTTGATGAAGCTTGCCTTTCTTACTTTACAATGCCTGTTTTTCTATTCCTATGACATTTATTCTTGTTCTAATTCACCAGTGACTCGATGTGGTTCCAGTCCCTTCCTCTCATGTAAGAAATGGTTCTGATGAAAATATTTTCCTTCCGTTTTTGAAGATTTCTTATGATGGTACCTAGGCTCTTTTGAAAAACAGGAACTACTCAAAAGACCCTCCAATGAAAATATGTATTAACAACAGAAGACCAAATAGGGGAGAAAACGATACTTTACCTCCAAAGTGATATAATGCAGGTGTTTTAAGGAATAATCGGTTTTCCTTATGTGTACATATATGCGGATAGCTGCATTCCACATCTAGTAAGTTTTAAAGTTCCGTGACCAACACAAAACCAATATTTTTGTTACCAAAGATGCTATTAGAACCTCTAGAGCAGCCCTTCTCACAAACAGCACTTCCATCATCACCAACGGTAGGTAGTATCTTATTTTTCAATTTCACTTGTAAGTTACAGATTAAGCATTAGATGTGTTTCTTCCTATCCATTTACTTAGTGCCAAGCATTCATATGTGCTTGCAGTCTGACCTCAGAAGATGGGGAAGGACAGTTTGTGTTTTCAGGCTAATCTCCCTGCTGACCAATTAACCTTCCCAATCTCTGTTTCCTCTTTATTCACAGGAAGCCCCTGTCCCTCAATTCCTGTTAAAAGAGGAACTCCATGTCCTGGAAGAACTTTCCTCACCCTAATTTAGATGTGTCAAAGCATGTCTGAATACTAGAGTGGGCATCATGCGGGCACAAGCTGGTAACTCCACTATATATAAGACTAAAGACACTGATATCAAACACCTAAGAAGTCAAATATTTAATGCTAGCAAACGAGAAGAGAGTTTTTAGAAGAAAGATAGTAACTAGTATCTATTACTGGGTAGTGTCTTTTATTTATTTTATTTATAATAATCAACACAGATCTTACTAAGCCAAGTAATTTATTGTTTAGATAGTGACATAGTTAGCCTTCATCACATGATTGGTGCAGCGTGTGTTGCCCCAATCATCATTCTGTTTCTCTTGCAAGACCTGGATGTGGTGTTATCTTTTGTGTTCTCTGCTTCTCATCACAGAAAACAGTGGCAAAGAACAGGCAAGGTGGCTGGCTGTGCTTATAGTCCATTCTAAACCCCATCTGTTTCTTAAAGGAGAATCTTTTAAGGAATCACTTTTTTTGTTTGCTTGTTTTATGTGGATTTCAATGAATTCTGACAGTACACAATGGAAGTTTACAGTTATTTTTAAATGGTTGTATAATGATTTCCTCAATTGAGAGAGGACCAATTTAGTTTTCCATTTGTGTTCCTTAAAATGTTTTCTAAATTGTAAGCCTCAAATGATCACATTTGTGTTAGTCTTATTAAGAATAATCATTTCGGGATAGCTGGTTAGCTCAGGTGACTAGAGTGCAAGGTGCAGCGCTCATAACACCAAGGTTGCCGTTTGGTTCCCACATGGGCCACTGAGGTTTTCCCTCCACGACTAGATTGAAACAACTACTTGACTTGGAGCTGATGGGTCCTGGGGAAGCACACTGTTCCCCAATAATCCCCAATAAAAATATTTAAAAACAAAACCAAAATAATGATTTCTAGGTCTAGCTCATGCCATAATGTATACAAATATTTCAAAACACTCAAGTTGTGGAAAATGTATGTATCCACTTTAACTGCTACTAATGCATTTGTATATGCAAAGGAACTGGAGAATTCATGTAGGAAAAATTATTAGACAGCTCACAAATTATATTGTATAAATATTAAGTGCATTAATGGTTTTTCATTAAACAGGATCCTAGACAAATACAAGCACAGTCAATTGAGGTCATATTTAAGTCAATCATTTGTAGGTAAAAAGTAAGAACATAGAGGGTGTTAGATATAAGGGCCATAATATAAAAACTTAAGTGATTGTGCTAAGGTTATAATGCCACACTATCAATTCACAAATTTTAACAATTAGGGTCAAAATTATTAATGATTATTTTGTAGTACCAGCCTGGGAATACTGTAGGAAGTATAGCCCAAACACCCTTGAAGATAAAGGTCACCAGAAGAGATAGTTAAATGTATTGATTATCAGACCTCTGCCCTAAGAGGTCCTCATTCTATAAGTCGTGTTAAGACATAATTACCTATAGTTTACTAAGCACCCCGTGAAACTCTTCAGGAAAACTTGAAAATCACCAAGGCTAAAAGGAGGTCCATGACCTTGGCACACTCCGAGTCTTCTAATCTTTCTCATTTTTACTCACAGTTTGTGACGCAGGTTATAATTGCTACATAAATGGTTTTATCAGCATGTGATCACCTGGCCCTATTTGTGCCCAACCGCTGTGTGAACTATGTGATATATATTTCATATATTCTTTAGTTGGATTTAAGAATGCACATGCATTCTCAAACTTAACGTGTATAGAGATCAATTGGACAAGTCATTAAAATGCAAATCCATGCTCTATCACATAGAATCTGATTCATTTGGCCTCTGGTGGGACCTAGGAATTCACATTTGAAATAAGCATTTCTGCTGGTTCTGTTGAAAGTGCTGGAAGAATTATATATTGAGGAATCGCACTGTAAAGGACTGATGAATTAAAGTCACAGTAAATGCTGGAAATCACATCTTACTAGAATGTCTGCCAAAATCTAGGCAAACACTATGGCAATACCTCTGTATTTGAGGCTCCTATCAGCTGCCGACATACTATCTGAATTTTACTGTACATGATAAACTTAAATGTCATAGGGCACTCTCTCTATTAAATGGTATTGTTTGGAGGTTTACTCTATTTAAGAAAGAGCTCAAGGACAGAACGTCTAGTAATTTAATTAAAACAAAACATATTTTTTGTGACTTAGGTAAACTTTTTTTTTGATGTCCAAGGAAAGAATATAAATTTTGCAGTTGTAATTTTGCTCTTTAGCTATGAATCAGAAACTCCACAAAATAAACAAGATTATGTTTTCCTACAAGAAATCTTGAAATTTTGCAATTCCCATTTTTAAAATACAGTACATCAGTAAAATACAACTTTCACCACTATGCACAGCAAGACAGAAAATTTAAATTTTGTGAGAATTTAAATGTTTCCTACCCTTTTCATAATAAAATGTTATGCATATATTTTAAGACAATTGAATTACTATATCATTCTCACAATAGTTTGAGAAAGATTTTGCATAAGTGTGTTATAATATTTCTGAATCTTATTAAATATTGCATTTGCAGGGTTTTATTTTAGAACTGTAGCTGTCATCTATCTTAATTGTCATAATCCTGAAAATCACTGCATCCATTACACTTGGTCAAATTTGCATTTTGACTTATTTTAGTTGTTTAATCTTAGACATCAGATTTATTAGTATGATTGATTCAAAACTTGAAAGGGTGACGTGCAGAAGAATGAAGCTAACAGTGATTAAAATAATGGATAAAACAAATATGTTAACCATATAAACAGTGTGTTTTTATATTGGTGTATCTGTGTTAAAAATTAGGTAAAATTTGTCACTGTAGTCAGTCTCATTATTTTAATTTCAGCAAATATAGTCTAATTTAATGAACAATAACACTGGCTTTCTCATGGAGTTATGACTGCCATTCAATTAGCAAAGTATATTTACGATTTGGATAAAGTGTTGGTGTGTGTGAGACTGATGTAATATGTATGTGCACACATATACATACGTGCACATATACACATGTATGTTTTAATTAGTATATCAGTATTTTAAATATTTTATTGGGGAATTGGGGGAGGGAAACAGTGCTGGGGAATCGGGGGAAGGGGAACAGACAAGTTGCTGTCCTTTTGTTCTTCAGCCTAGTTGTGGAGGACCTCGCCTCACTGGCCCATGTTGGTATTGTGATCATGGTGCTCTTCCCAGGTGAGGCAGATTGGTCGCTGGCTACTGGACAGCCACTCATGGTGGCTTTTGCCAGCTCACGCTGGCTGCCGGCCACTCACGGTAGCTCATGGCAGCCCACTGCAGCCTATGCCATCACTGGCGACTCATTGCAGCCCAGCTCCAGGTCGAGCTGTTGTTCACCATCTTAGCTGTAGAGGGTGCAGCGTCAATGGCCCTCATGTGGGATCCGAAACCCGGGCCCTGCTTCTCAGAGCTGGCATCCCAAGCCAACTCCTAACCAACGCGCCACTCGGCCAGCCATGTATTAGTATTTTAAATACAGTTAAATTTGTCTGTGTAAACAAGTTTTGATTTCTATTTTAATCACACAGCACTATTTTTTTATTAGTTTAAGGTGTACAAAACAATGTAATAGATATTTATACCCCTCACAAAATGATAACCCCCCTCCCCCAATCTACTACCCCTCTGACATTGTATATAGCTGTTACATTTCCACTGACTCTATTCCTTATGCTCTACTCTATATCCTGTGACTATATATACATATATATTATATCATAGTTGGCAATCATTATTATTCAGCTTCAGCTTCAGCTGTACACTGCAGTGGTCAGGCATCTACACTATCCATGAAGTGGTCTATTATTTCAACCATGCTAATTATCATCTAGTTCTGATTTTCTAAATAGCTATGTTAAACAGAAGTCACGTTCCTCCTTTTCAGGGGGTTTTTCTTATCAAAATCTTGAGTAGAAAAAATTATATATTAATAACAAAAAAAGGGAAGGACTCTACAGCCTAATCCTAGTTTTAGAGGGGATAGCTTTACATCTTTATCCCTGACATGAAAAGGGCAAGCATCATAAGATTTTAAAGCTTGAGATTTTTATTTTATTAAGTTTAGTAAGTAAGGAACTTTGAATTTTATACTTATTTACATGAAAGCATTAAATTTGATATCAATTTTAAAGAAATGTTATATCCTAATTTACTTTTCATATGCCACTGCCATAGTCAAATGTTCTCCTTTTTTCAAGCAAGGAAAGTAAAGTTTTCTTGATGAATATTATTTCCTTTTATAGTTCATTATAAGTAATTTTTTTAATATCTAAAAATTAATAATTTATAACAATGTTTTAAAAACAGGGGAAATCACAATTTGTAAGAATTTAGACAAAAATTCTATTTTTTATAAAACATAAAATTGAAAAGTGATGATTATTACAGTTATTAAAGTATGAACAGTATTTGAAAAGATTCCTAGACCTGTCTTCATCTAATGTCATAGACTTTAACTGATAGCTATGGTTTCAGTTCTAGGAAATCGTTTTAGATACTTATTTGCCCAGGAGTGTTAAGTTAAACAGATGTCCCTAACCTATTTAAATTTGTCATCTCAATTGAAGACAGGTCTCAAAAAGTGAATTGGTGGACATTGAAACACATGGATACACTTTGTGGCTGTGCTATTATCGGAAGTAAAAAGGTAATTACAAATCACAGAGGTGGCAGTGGCTCGAAGGGGTCAGGTTAGAAAGACAAGTAGAAAACTATGGTCTAATTAAAAAGAAAAAAAGATGCGTGTTTAAACCCAATTGAGTTATTTTATGAGTAAAGTTAGAGAAAGGATTGTACCCCATCTTACTGCTTCAGCATATTGAATAGCTCAAGGGGAAAATGTTGCAAGGAAGCTTTAATTAATTTCCTTCATCTAATCCTCTGTTAACACTGCACGAGCCTCTGTCACATGCATCATATGAATTCCAAGGACAAAGTAAAAGCCATTTAAAAGTAGTCATATCCCAATAAGGTTGTTAAGAGACCATTTCTAAGTTCCTCATTAAAGTAAATGTTTTTAACACTAATACCATTCAAAATCCATATTACAGTCCAGCAATGTTATAAAATATTGATTGCTTTGGTGTGTTCTTGTACATTAACTTATTATATTTTTAAGTAACTTAGTAAGGCCAAAGTCCAGGTTATTTAGTTCCAGCTTGGTGTGAAAGATTGCAACTCCTATGTAACAGCTTTAAATAGCAGTGGCTCAAACTGTCGGGTATGTCAGTTTCCATATCTAAAATTGAGTGCCAGCCTATAGCCCCTGTATTTTATCGAGAGCTTTTCTCTCTCAGGGTTACACAAAGGGATGAGAGATTAATGAAGTGACATACTAAAAAGTTTTATGAATTATAAATATTATCCCTATTTTTCTGTAGGAAAAATGGAGTCATATGTAGGTTAAGTAACCATTAAAACTGTTATCCTTTAAAAGGATCCATTTATGCTGCATTTAATTGTATTCCAAGCACTTATTTTCTGCTACTATTCTTAACTGTCACTTTGAGTGCCAAAAGTGGGGTGAGGGTAGGTAGCATGTCTAAAAATATGCAAATTTTGAAACATTTAAACTATCTTTTAAATATAGATGAACATATTAAATTTAATGCATAAAGAACAGATTTTTGCTTACCCTTTGCCAAAAAAACCTTTTACCGAGATTTTCTTTAATGTAATGAGAGGAGGAAAAAGGAGATGGATTTGCATATAAACATATTTCCCTTCAGTAAACATATTTCCCTTCAGTAAACTTAATTTCCCCAAACTTTTATTAATACACTCTCAACTCCAAAGATAGCATAGAAAGAAATTCAAAGTCCATGTTGGAGACTAATTGTAGACTGCTTCCCCACTGATGGCTGTAGAGACAATAGCATCTCTCACTGTCTTAAAGAAATTTCTTTTTTCTTTTCTTTTTTTAGTCAAAATTCAGCTGAATTTAGTATTAATACTATGGTAGCTTGTTCTATAAGGTCTTATGACATTTTCAGCATAGCATTAATAAAGTATCAATTTAATGATGCATTTCTCCACTAAGACTTTTGAAGAATATATTTTCAGCATAATGGGTAGAATTGGAGAGTATCTTAAAAGGTACTGAGGAAGGTAGGTGGGAAAGATAAAACAAAGTAAAGTAAAAAAAAATAATAAAAAGCTATCATTTTCTTATATTATTTTACATAAGTTGAATTATTTGATAATAATTTATAGAGAGCTAGGCCTAGCAAAGCACACTAAATGAAATGAAAACTAATATCAGAAGCAAAAAAGAAATCTTTACTAATTTATTCACATGTAGAAATTAGAGACTGAAATAAAGAGAGAAGGACATGGAAATAGTTTTTTTTTTCAATTTTCATACAGAACATTAAAAATCCATTCATATCAGATAAGTCCTTTGTATTTAGACCTTCAACGTGAGTGCTTGGAGCCGTTTCAATGTTCATAAATCCTTCATCAATGAATTTTATGTTTCCTCTATAAATATTGAAGAGAAATGTCATGAATTCTTTGAAAGAAAGAAACTCAATTGAAAAGTAAGAAAAACTAAAGGAGAAGAGAGAGGAGGTGGAGGAAGATGAGGAGGGCAAAGAGAAATGTACATTAACATAAAGAAAAACAAAAAACAAAAAAAAATTCCCCACAAATGATCAAGCGAAAAATATATTCTGCATACAGAGCACCGGGGAGATCAGTGCCTGGCCTTTTTTCTGGCAATCTACTTTTTTATCATGTGGTCCAGGATACCTTAGGCAGAGCCACGCATTTTCCCCCTACTTTCCATATGCATCAAACACACTCAAACTTCCCACGTTTTCTAGGATCTGATGGAAACAAGTTCATGTCTTGAGGACGTGATGATTTCATTTCTCTACTCTGTTTTAAATAGAGCCAAACTGTGCCACAGGGGAGAATGACAAAACATAGGGTGAGGTACATTTGGAAGCAAACAAAGAAGACTTTGCTAATAGATTAAAGATGTTGTAGAGTTATTTAAGGCCTGAGGTATTTCCAGGGGCCCCTAAAATGAAAGTTCAATCTGAATTGAATATGCGAAAGGAAAACAATGCTATAGACTGAATTTAAAAGAGCAGAAGGGGATTGATATGTCAAGAAAAATACCCAACATTATTCTTAGTTTTGGATTCTATTAAATAGAAAAGAGAAACTGAAAACATTTTACATAGACTAACACATAGGATAAGTCTGTGTTTGAGTCAATTGTTTCTTTTGTGATGTGAATACTGGATTGGAAAGCTAAAAAAAAAAAAGGATCAAGTTAGGGGTCATTTCAGCAGTTAAACACAGATGGTGGCAGTTGGCAAGTGACAGTAGTAGAAACAAAAAATGAAGTAGAAGATATAATCAAGAACTCTTGCTGATTTTTGAGAGGTGGGCAGAGATGTCAAGATGTCTTGCATGATGTCTTGTATAAATGGAATGCTAATTCCATTTACTAAGAGAAGGATTCTGGAAGAGAAGTTTTGATGGTTGATATCAGGAGTTAAGTTTAGGGCATGTAAAATTTGAGTGGCGCTGTAAGGAACATAAGAGAATTCTAAGCTAAATAGTAAGCATGAAAAATGGACTTAAAGACAAACAAAGGGATCAAATAGATGGGGTTTAAAACGTTCCTTAACCACTTACAGTTTTTCTAATCAGATGATTTCACCTTAGTTTCTTCACCTGTAAAAAATGCATTATAATGGCACCTCTTGACACTTATTTCCAAGGATTATGGAGGAAATTCAATGAGATAGTATATGTAGTCACTTAAGTCTAGACTTATAGTCACAAACATTAGCTATTATTCTAATCACTATCATTATCATTTAAACATCTGGGGATGTATGAATCTCTTAAGAAGAAGAGCAGATGTCTCAAGATTTAATGAGCAGCCTCAGGATTAAGGAGCCAGTTATAGGAGAATTCAAAATATAAGACTGAGGAATATAGGCAGTCATGGAAGTAGAAGCGTAACTATGAAAATATTGTGCAATAGATATGAAAACAAATTTCACAGTCCAAAGAGATGAAGGCTGAAACATGTCCACTCTATATAGCAATAAGGGTACATTGACTACAACTGCAAAGAAAATTAAATAAAATAGAATGCTTAAATTGTCATGGCTTACGCATGAAGTCTTTGAAAGGTAGCTATGCATGAGTAACAGGTGGCTGGTGTTACCAAAATATATACCTATAACAGATGGCACAATTTTGGGGATTGAAGAGAATAAAATGAGAAGAAGCTGACAGTTTTGTAAAATGATTGAGGAAAACCTGGGCCATATATGATGAAATTAATCTTGCTGTCATCTTAAAGGAGAACATGATTTGGGGTATGAAAGAATCGAACTATGTTCTAGAACAGAGGCATTTGGCCAAATAATCTTTTAGATATGCAGATATCAGCAATAACTCATTGCACTGGAATAGTGATCATGAGTAACATAATCTCTATGAAGTGGTAAGGGTAAGAAAAGTTGGTGTTGAAAGTTGTTGCATCTTGTTTGGTCAGTTACACATGGAAATGCTGCACAACATCAATCATAGAGATCTTAAAACAGAAACATTTCACAATGGCTCAATCATGTGACACTTCTTTCATATACAGATAAAAGTTCTCATACAGTGTAGCCATCTATAGCTTCCTAACATGAATTTACAGTGTTTCAGGGAGCATCTCTCCTTCAACAGAGACTCCTCATCAGCACTTGTTGGTGTTCAAGCCCCATCAAATTAATCAAAATTCTGCTTAACAGTGAACCTCACATCAATTACCATATTATTTCTCTCCTTTTCTTCATTAACAAACAGCTTGAGAAACTTTTCTACTTCAGCAACAAACATTTTGAATAAGTTAGTCCTCTTTTTGTGCCATTTATCTCTATCATGTCCTGTCTAATAATACATAAATGTTTATTTCCCCCAACTAAGTAGTGTTTATTTTCTCAAGTCATTCCTCTAATTGTTTTTGGTCCTTTTTTTTTTTTTTT
>NW_017732063.1:342183-491350 GCF_001890085.2 Hipposideros armiger
GGCTGCTCAGCTTGGGCTGGACTCGAACCGCTGTTGCTCAGAGCTCAAACTCTTGAGCGAGCTCTTAACCAACTGAGCCACTCGGCCGGCCCTCCAAGCCAGTTCTTAACCATCGCGCCACTCGGCCGGCCCAGGACACTTTTTATTGGTTTCTGTTGTTTGATTTCTTATGTGTTGTAGCTCCTGTTAGATCTCTGTTTTCACATAAAACAATTTTCTTTAATCTCTATAACTTAAAAAAAAAATTTGGATTTTTGTTCTAGTTTCTGGTTCATGATTGTGGTCTACATTTTTTTCTGTATCTTTTTTTAGTTTGATCTTTTCATTAATTTTAGGGTTTTTTTAAAAATTATATTTTACAAATATCTATGCACATATATTCCAATAACTGTCATAGTGCTCTTCTCCCTAGGACAGCTATTTGCTGGTAATTTTTTATGGGAGGTTCGATAGTCAGTTTGGGAAACAGGCTCCTTAAACTTAGCAACGTTTCCACACAGTGTTTTCCCACCACCTCAGCATCGAAAGACACCTCTGCTGTGCATTCATTTTCCCTTGTATGTTTGCACTAGTGTGATATATTTTGAAGTGTTTTGTTTTCATCTGTTTGTATTCTTGTTTGTTCATGTCAATGTTTCCTTTGTTTTTCTTCAATTTTTTAAAATTAATTTTTTCTTTTGACCTTTCGACCCCCTGCGCCTATCTCTCCCAGCCCCCAACCCCCACCTCTAGCAACCACCAACCTGTTCTGTGTCTAAGAGCTTTGTTTGCTTTGTGGTGTTTGCTTTTTTGTTTTGTTTTGTTCTATTT
This sequence comes from Hipposideros armiger, assembly GCF_001890085.2. NCBI lineage: Eukaryota > Metazoa > Chordata > Mammalia > Chiroptera > Hipposideridae > Hipposideros > Hipposideros armiger. The sequence continues at coordinate 342,994 of NW_017732063.1, forward strand.
TGTTTTGTGTTTAGATCTCACACCAGATAATTTATATGGTTTTTGTCTTTCATCTCTCTCTGGTTTATTTCACTTAGCGTAATGCCCTCAGGTTCCACTCATGTTGTCACAAATGGCAAGATTTCATCCCTCTTTTATGGCTGAATAATATTCCATTGCATACGTATACCACAATTCCTTTACTCATTTATCCACCAATGGACAATTAGATTGTTTCCATATCTTGGTTATTGTAAATAATGCTGCAATGAACATAGGGATGCTTGTATCTCTTTGACATAGTGTTTTTGTTTTCAGATACTCAGAAGTAGGTATTTATATTATGTTATAATTATTATAATTATTTATCTTCAGTTTTGAATGTACTAGTGTCAATAATTCATGATACAATTAAGACCCATCATTACTAATCCTGTGAACTTTTCTTCTAACAAGCAGGCATTTATTACTAAATGCTTAATGTAAGAGAGTAATATAAGATTTGCATTTTAAGAGGATCTGTTTTGTATCAGAGTGAAGGGATTCATGGTAGTTAGGAGAGAAAATGTTCAATATGGATATGCTGGTAGCTTGTGAGATATAAATGGAAATATATAAAGTGACTAATAAATGGATATTTGTGTCAAAACCCAAAATTTCATATACAAAAATAAAATAATAACAATAAAGTTCTGGAATTTAAAAAAAAATCTGGAGGTTCCTGTAGAGCATATTATTATTATATTTTTTATGGCCACTAAAGTCACAGTTAATGTGGTTTCGCCTTTATTAATTTATTTCTTAACAAATATTTTGAGTGCTTACTGTGTGTCAAGCTAAGAGCTAGGAACACAGCAAGAAACAAAACAGAAAATGTCTCAGCCCTCATATATTCTAGTATATGCAGAGTGAGAAGCGATCCCCCCAAAAAATGAATGGAAGAATATATAATGGAGAGTCTATAATTGAGATTGAAAATAGACACAAAAAGTAAGATAAAAAAGGGGGAAAATAATGACATAGAACCACCTACTATGGAATAATATATTTGCTAACAGCTAAGAGTTCTCTATTTGATTCAATGTGTATTACATCGTTTCCTTCTATGAATATTCATAGAGACTGTGAGGATGTGTGAGAAAGTACCATTGATTCCTGAGGCATATAGGTAGAGCACTTTGTAGGAGAGAAAATGTAGTGTGAGTTTAAATGATGCCTAGGAGTGTACTTGTGACAGGAATACCATTTTAGGCAGAAGGGTGGTATAAACAAACTTATGGAGGCATGGACCATTAGGGTAAGAACAATGAACGTGATGTGGGTAAGGGTTGTACTGAGGAATAAAATTAAGCTATTTTTGGTTTCAGTAAAAAATACAGCTTTTACACTAAAAATACTTGCAAATGTTTTAATAGTGGGTGACATGAACGTTTTGGTTTTAGAAATATCACTTGAATTCAATATGGAAGATTGAATGGTAAATAGAAGCCAGGGAGACTGCTTCTGAGCTCCGTGACGTATGTCATGTGAGCGCAGAAGTTCTGATTTAGAGCATTGATAGCTGTGATGGTTAATGGGGAGATGTTTTATTCATATTTTGTGTTCAGGGATAATGAAGACTAGTTTGACTTGTCAGTGACAATTTGAGGGTAAAGCTGGTTTTGAAAGAAGTATGTTTAATTTTACAAATGATGGATTTGAAGACATCATACAATATACTTGTGGCAACATGAAGTGGGCAGTAAGTAAAGCTTATGGTTATGGACAACAGTATGATAATATGCATGGAGAGCTGGAGAAAATTCTGAGCCAATAGTAAAAATCAGGGCTGTGTAAGAGATTGCTCAAAGTGAGGTATATGTATAGACAGAGGGTGCCAAAAAATGTATACACATTTTAAGAAAGAAAAAACTGTATTAAAATTGTAATACTCAATATATACCAATAACAAAAGATGAATACAAGTCACATTTGACTTCTGTAATTACAAGAGGTGTTCAAAAGAGGTGTTACCAACAGAATCTAGATACTTCTGATTACGGCGAACTACTGCTTGAGCATAGATAACATCTCTTAAAATGTGTATACAATTTTTTGGCACCCCCGGTATATATAGACACACACACACAGCTTATTGGAAAGTGAACATACATGTACTCGACACTCAGCTCAAGAAAAAGAATCTTATATTATGCACTATTTTGTGTGTCCATTCAGTCAACTCTATGTTGAGAGATTCATCTGCAGCATATATAATTTTAGGTAATTTATTCTCATTATATATAGTATTCCATGGTATGACTATTCTGTAATCAATCACTTCCAGTGTTACAGGATGAGGACATCCACATTTTTAAAGTTTAACAGAACTATAGAACCCATAAAACATATGGAAAGGGACAGTTCCTAGTGATACCTGGTGATCCATGAGAAATAGTCAACAGAGGAAACAGTATAGAAAATGTGACATTTATTAATGATAGCAGATATAGTGAACAACGGGTAACACAGGAAATGTAAAGTTTCCGTTATATTTAGCAATTATTGAGAAAACTGTTTAAAGCTGTCTAACAGAAAAATGACAAGGTCTAAGAGTCCGACCTTTGAATAAAAGGTGGCAGAATATGGAAACTGTTGTTTTATGACAAATATTAATAAGCAAATATATAGTGCAGTACTTACAGGAGTACCTATGTTTGAGAATATTTTGTTGTTGCTAATTTGTTTTTCACTGGTAGAAATTCTTAAGTATTTTCATATGTACAGAGAAAAGAGTGGTAAGAGAACTAAAATTATACGAATAGAAAGGCACAGCCCTAAATATTTCAGTACTGAAACAAGCCAGGGAATATAGAGTCCAATGCAGAGGCAGCTGATACAAGTTTGCAAAAGAAAAGAGTACTCATCCTTTGGAACTGAGGAAAAGGAAGCATGTATGCACTTTTTTAAATGAAAAAAAATACAGTGTGATTGATGACTAGAATGGCTATGAATCTTGTGTCTTCAGACCTAGATAATTCTGGTGACGAGTTAGGCAAGGTTAACAGCTGAGAAAGGAGAAGAATTGTAACATAAAGGTTACAGTGATGATATTTTGTGATAGCTAATTCATGGGAAGCTTTAAGGTATGAGGAATTTGAGTGGCAAGGTAGTTGAAATGATTGCTGAGGATTTAATGGAGAGCTGTGAACAAAATCAACTATCGAATCACAATGAATGGGTTTGAAACTCACATCTACTGCTTGTATATTTTGTAAATTTGAGTTTCACATTATTCATATGTAAACTAAAAATAAAAATAATTTGTATGTCCATAAGATTTCTATGAAACTACAATGAAATAATATAGGTAAAATGATAGACACACTATCTCAATAAATATTGCTTGTTTGAAGGAAATAGAAAATAAATTATCAATTTTGATTCTGGGATCCTGTGTAGCATCATGGACTACATCTGAGGATACTGACATTGACCTCTACTTGGAAGCATTGTACTTGTTCCTTTTGTCTTGAGAAAGAAGCGAGGGCCTCTTTTTCTAACAAGAGATGTGTATAACATTGGAGTGCATATGTGCTATACAATTGGCACACAGAGTAAACTGTTGGAGGCTGAGTTAATACAGCGCTCATAGTTACTTGGGACTCATTCATTTCGTTTGCTTCTAGAGTGAAAGGTATGATGGTAAAGCCTTGGCTGCATTGACTGTGTCTCATGTCTGACACCAGAGGTTCCCTGGGGGGAGTAGCCATGGATACCAGGGATGGGTGTTAGCCATGGTAACTATTGTGTCCTCCAAGGCATGAGTTGTAGCAGCTCCAGCATCTAGTCCAACTGAGCCGGGCTCAGGTCCAACTGGAAATTTCTGCTTTCCTAGTGGCTTGTGAACTAATTTAGGAAGACCAATGTCTCAAGAAGATTTGACTAATAAGAGACAGGAGATGGGAAGGAACTAGCATGGAAATGTCTTTCTTTTCTTGCTTCAGAGAGCTCATCTGATGTGAGTGGTGCAGTGTAATCTCATGGAGATGTCCTATAACTGAGCAATCGTATTTGTTTTCTTTGAAACCAGGTTCAGTTTGATAAAACACCACATTTTACTTCCTATCCTTTCCCACGCTCTTGCTTTCATTTGACTTCCACCCGTTTGATAAAGACTGAGCAGTAAGATTTCCCTCATGCTCTGCGTTCCTGAAAGCCAAGGCTAAGACAGTATTTAGGAGACAGGTAGATAAAGTAAAATTAGGGCAGAGTTGAAGATGATTTAAGCATTTTATGATCCTATGATTATATGAGGCATGGAATTTATGTCTTTAGTTACTTACCCTTATATTCTAACTCTCACAATATTATTGAGACTGTAGGCAGTACCCGAAAAGCAGAATTATGAGACCTTACTACAGGAAAGGCTTTTACAATTATGTTTTCCAAAGATAATTTTTTGCAGTGTGAACAGATGCAACAAATTAATTTTTCTCCTTGCAGAGCTACAAAAATATTGCAAATAACCTGTCAGTTATGACCTTTAAAATTATATTGGCCTTTTCATCTCATAATGGTGCAAATGCAATAAAGTGTGGCTGCACATAAATTGTATTTCAAAAGTCCCCCACAAGAATGGGTAAAAGCAGATGCAGGAAAATACAGGGTGGTTTAGTGCAGTCACATGCAGGGAGTGTAGCGTGTTTATGAGACAATTAATTATTTTTTCATATCCAGAAAAGAATCACGTATGTGTGAGAATATTGCTGCTCCAGGCCATATAACTAGGTTTTTTACACCATGTTGAGCAACATCGAACAAATTTAAAGAGAAGGATAGTATTGTAATGAGAAAGACGTGAAACTATGAAAAATTCTTGCCTATTTAAAAGCAACCTTATATTACATTGACGTTTATAAACCAGTACTAATGAAAAAGGGCAATAAAAGAGGTCTTTATGCTAAATTTAGAAAGATTAGCCCTCTTTCTTGTTAATCCTTGAGCAGAGAATCACGACAGTGATCTCTTCTTCAATAGAATACCTGGATCACGTAAATCAGCAACCCCAGTTTGCCACCCATGTTTCTATAAGTCTCCAGACCTGTGTCCCTCAAGGTCTTTGACAAGAACAGCATCTCCAAAGTCATCAGTTTGAGCTATGGAGCCTCCTTTATGTGGCCCGAGGTCCGGGCCTCTGAGTTCTGGATCAATTAGCCAATTCCTTCTAGAAGGTAAAAGATTGTGGTGATGGAGTGAGTATAGTAACTCTTGTTTCCAGGCCCTTAGAGTTGAACTTCAGAATGAAAGCCGGGTTCCAACCCACGAGTAATACCTGTAGCTTAACTGACTTTATTTGTAGATCTTCCAACCTGTGAGTCAGGGAAAGTTTAAGAAGTAGCCTTAGATAGCTTTGAGAAAGAGACCTGGAGTCAATGAGATACGTGGTGTTTTCTTTGAATGGAAAGATATTTTGAACTTCAGGCAGTGTGAGAGTTTGATAAGAAAATAGGTGAGCCAGACAACTTTCGGAGTTACCAAATACGAAGGAGCCAAATGATATTAGTAGAATAATCTAATGTGATATTAACTTCTATACTCCTTGTAAAGATGACAAACTGTAATTTAAGCCATCTCTCATCCTAATAAAATAGGCCATTAAAAACAATGAACACTCCTTGCCTGCTCCTATACCTTCTCATGGTCAACCTCATATCCCAGTTTCAAGTTGTAAAACAAACTGAACATGATTCTGAAACCAGATGCTAAGAGTAAAGTGGAGCCAATGGGTACTATCATCTTTAATTCCCAAACATGCCTAACAAGAATGGATGGTATATTTGATGATCTAAATTTAAACTTTTACTATGTTTTCTAAAAAAAATGTATCAAGTAAACTACAAAGACAAATTGAAACAGTAACTACAGTCAAGATGAAAACATTTCCTTAAGTAATAAGTCCAATTACAATTACAAAAGAGAAACACAAAAGCAAAGTTTCACACTTAGGTCTAGAACAAAATTGGAATCATATCTATGTATAGTTTCCTTTAACCTAAATGAGTGTGTCTCCTGACTCATGCTTTCCATTTATCAATAATAGATACATGTTAAATGACTGTAGTACCAAAAACGCAAAAAAAGCTGTAATACATGTGAATGTCTTATGTAATTATAAAAGAAGTGCTATAGTAATTTTATTATTTGGAATTCAACTTATCTATAGTCACACTAAATAAATTATCAACACTATTTAAAGATTATGAGTGTGAATGTTGTGCTAGGACAAAATTTAATGGAGAGTATGTAATCCATGATGCCCATTCCTTCTATAAAATTTTTCCTGCCAACCTTTAGCACATTACAGTGAGATTTACAATTACAGTACTGTATTCCTCTTAACTATTCCTTTTTATCTACACATACTTTTCTCCCCTAAGGAAGCAATGACTTCTGCTGACCCAACTTTTTGTTTTGTTTAATTTTGTATAAGTGTATCTTTCCTTATTTGATTGCTTTAAAACATATTTGATGTTATATTTCAAAGGTGTGTGTGTGTGTGTGTGTGTGTGTGTGTGTATGCCATCAATTATTTCCACACTTTCAAAGGACAGCAAACAAACCCTTGACCATCATCTGACCCAGCTTCCAGAAATACCTTATTGTCATTTGCTGGATTATAATATTTTTCTACCAATGACTCTAGGTTGTTTTAACATATTATTCATTTTTATATACATTGTTGAAAGTATGGTGGTGATTATAAGACATGAGACTTTGTAAATTAAAATGGGCTTTTCAAAATGTCACTCATAAATCAATCTATAGATTCAATATAATCTCAATACTGCACAAGACTATATTATTTTATAAAAATTGACAAATGATTCTAAATATTCTGAAAATGCAAAGGAACTAGGAGAGCCTAAATGATTTTGAAAGAGAAAAACAAAGTTGGAACACATACACTACCTGATTTCAAGACTTGCTATAAACATGCTATAATCACAGTGGTATGGTATTAGTGCAAATATAGAAATATAGAATAATAAAATAGAAGATCAAGAAATAGATATATTCATACATGGTTAATTAATTTTCAACTAAAGCGCCAAACTAATACAGTGGATAAAGAAACAATTTTAGAATAAATGCTGTTGGAACAAGTGGATATCATTAAAAAAAAAAAAGAGCAAGTAACCTCAACTCTTACTTTAACCAAGCAGAAAATTAACTCAGAATGGATCATAGACCTAAATGGTAAAAAGTAGGAATAAAAATTAACTTTCTAAACTTGATAAGGTATGGCCAATATTTTTTTAATGGTGAAATTCTAACATTTTCTTTATGATTGTGCACTAACAAGGTTTTCCATTCTCACAAATTCTATTTATAAATGAACTATAAGTACTACTTGGTGGAATTATGCAAGGGAAAGAAATAAATATTATATAGATCAGATACAAAGAAATAAAACTGTCCTCATTTATAGTTGACATGTTTGTATATATAGAATATATATATATATACATATATATATATATATATATATATATTACTAGAAATTCCAAGTAAATTGAGCAAGGAAACAGCATACAATCTCAATAAACAAAAGTCTACTGTAAAAAAAAATCAATATACAAAATTTAAAAGATAAACATAATAACTTAAAAATAAAGAACTATGAACCTGGGGCCAGTTATAATTTATGAGATTCTAGATTCTTTGTAACTTCTCCATATTTGGTATTCATAACTCATTGGTTTTATAAGAATAATTACCAACAAATTTTGTCAAAAAACAAAGGGCCCAAAGTGTATATTTGGAGGTACTAAAAGACAAAAGAAAAAACACAATAAAACATGTAAACCATGTGAATAGATTTCTAATACAGATCTGGTGAGAAATCTTGATCAAGATTGCTAATTATCTTCGATATGAAGGAAGTTAATTAAACAACAGTTAGGTTATATTCCTGCTTGTCTTTTCAGCCCAACAACAATTCTGAATTATCCATGTTCCTCTTTGACAGTGAAGGGAGAGCAGAATATGTCACACCAAAATATACCACTTTGGCATAGTATTTTGATTAAAGTTTCTTGAGAAACAGCTAGTGCAAAAAGAATACTCTGATCCTTGTTTGGACCCCTGAAAGCATGAAATAAATCGCCCATGTGAAAGGTATCCTCTTTGTACCAGGAGCTGGAGAGATATTCTAATCACCAGAGATAGGAAAGTTAGGGCCCCAAAACCTATATAAACAAACCTTGTTCCTTCTTCACTAATTTACTACCCCAAGCCCAAACTTCTATGTCTTGTAAATTTTTCACACAATTATTGTTTCTTTGGGTAAAAGGTATAAAATCTATCTGCTTTGGTCATTTATTTGAGCCTCACATTTTCTAGAGTTCCTGTAGGCTCTTAAATTTATTTTTCTACTATTAATCTGTCATATGTGCATTTAATTATTAGACCAATCAAGAACCTAGAATGGAACAAAGGAAAAGTTTTCTGCCCCTACAACAAGCATAATTTAAGCATCCTAGAAACTGACTCTATTTGAGGGTATGCCATTTCCTTCATCAATACTGAACAGCATTATGTTGAAAATTTACTTCATATGGTTAATGGGAAATAATGAACCATGAGGAATCTTCACGATAAATGATGTACTTAAACTAGAAAAGAAACATGGACCCCTTTCAAAGAGAGTCTTGCTTTAACATTAAATATAATTTAGAACAACTCTATGTGCTACAATAATCATTTAAGATGAAAATATACAAAGGATTATGAATGAGTGCATATTTTGATATTTTAAAATAAGAGACATTTACAATAAATTGGACAAAACAAAGAACATGAATATAAGGACAAACCTAGCAAGAAAATATTAATTTACCTTTTCCAAGGGAATAATCATAAAAATCAAATCATATTTTAAATATTATTTTCCTAAAACATTTTTTTAAAATTAAATATTTAATGATTTTGTATAGGTTATGAGGAAAAACCCTTTGAACTGTTATAAGATACCAACTGGTTGAAATAAAAACACAGATACTTTAAATATCAAATGTTCTTCTATATATTTAAAACAGCAAATTTTTTTAAAAAAAGAAATGACTCCACAAAAAGTGACTAAGATAGTTTTAGATGTCCAAGCATTATTTTTTCAAGTTATTACTATAAAAAAAGAAAAAATAATAATATAATATATACTTATATCACTAATGTTTGAAATAACTTGAATGATTCACCTTCAAAAACTGAGTTGAACATTTCCTTTGTCAGTTGTAAAGCACCAAATAAAGATTACTAAACTACCATGTATTTATTTTGTAGCAAAGCACTTTAAAAGATACAATGAGTTTAGTATAAGATTATTTGTATGTGATTAAATCATTATAGGCTTGAGGAGTATGATGGTATACACATAGTGTAATTTTATTCTTAAAATGAAAACATAATGAAGGTTTGAAATCTTTTTCTCTGCTAAAAGGCAAAGCACACACAAAATAGCAACGACTTTGAAACTGATAAGATATTGGCATATATTTGTGTGAGTGAGCTTTGCGGATCCTTATGTAGGTGTCAGTGCAGTGGAGGGAGAGAGTCAAGGAGAACTGAAGGGCATGGGTTAACGGAAGAGTTAAGACTAGCTGTGTTTCAAAAAATGTAGACTAGTCAGTGTCAGATCACAGACACAAAAGGCATGGTTTGATTCCTTCCCAACTTTACCTAGGGATGGTTCTTTATAAATTTAAAATCTTTAGGAATAAATCAAATAAGTAATGTTGCAAATATTAAACCAATTCACATTTTACTGATTCCAAGCTACAAGCTCTGTGTTTGTGGGAGGGTGCGTGTGATTGAGAGAAAGACTATCTCTGATATTCCCTTCCATCTAATTAGGAGACGTCTTAGCATCTTTGTGTCATCTCTTAGGAATAAACAGACTGTGGCATTGACAGCTAGCATCGAATGCGAGGAAGAGACAGATCTGGAAGACAAAAATTTCCCCTGAGAGCTAAAATTTTAGAACAAATCGGGCAGCTGACAAATAATCGGCCTGCAGATCTCAGAAGATAGTTAAAATTCAGTGGCCATAGAAAACTCTTACCAAAGATTGAATCAGAACCCCAACATTTATTGTGACTCATTTCAAAGAACTCTTGGGTGATTTTTTTTCAAATCAGTGTTGGCAGATTTTGTCGACATTTTAAAATTTGACTGCAGAGTAGACTCAAACATTTTCTCATGAAATAAAATAAAAAATTTTTTTCTAGAGTAGATTTGAATATAAATGAATAAAAATATTCCAATCCATGATAAAAAATAAGAAAGAATAAAGCATGATTTCAATCACATCCATATGTTCTTTAGTATTTGGCATGCATCATATATACACACACACACCCATACATACAGAGGGTGTCAAAAAATGTATACACACTTTAAGAAAGGAGAAAACTGTATTAAAATTACAATGATGGTAACCACTTTGAGCATCTCTTGTAATTGCAGAAGTCAAACGTGACTTGTATTCATCTTTTGTTATCGGTATATATTGAATATTTCTTAAAATGTGTATACATTTCTTTGGCTCCCTCTCTCTAGATATAAATAGTAATTAATATATAATAACAATTAATAACAGTAGTTGTGTATATATATATATATATCAGATTGCTTATTTTATTCATATAATTTGTTTTATTTTATTTCACTAAATTCTAGCAGCAACTCCCCTGTTCTCTATCAATAAATATTTCTCATTCAGTTGGAGAAGGAATGATGAGTTTTTTAAAATAATCTTACTTATATACATGTTCCGTACTCTTCAGAAAAGGAGTTTATCAATTTCTACTCACATTACATATTTCTGTTTAAGAACATAACAGAGGAAGAATACTGAGAATAAATACCTATTTAAGAATAGTTCTAAGATTTCTGGTAAGCTTGGAATTCTTGAAAAAATAAATTTTTATACAAAATGACAGCTTGAATTCTTACACTTATGTAGGGAAATGATGAGAATTTGGAGTGTTGTTACATTTGTTCTAGGATATCACACTTAAAAATTGGAATGGCAGCACAGTAAAACCTTGGATTGCGAGTAACTAGGTTTGCTGATGAGCAAAGATTTCTATTAAGCTGGTGGAAACATAATAGTGGTTTTTGCCATGGCAAATTACTCATAATGGCAAAAACCTCAATTACGTTTGCACCAACCTAATAATACATTTTAATGTGGTAAATGAGCATTGTGTTGCAATACGAGTAGTTTGTTTCCAGAACAAATTATGCTCACAAACTGAGGTATTACTGTATATAGTGTAATTGTTAAGAATACAGAATTGGAACCAGGCTATTTGGTTTAAATTAACAGTACTGCCTATTACTGGCTGTGTTTCCTTGAACAAGTTGTTTAACCTCTCTGGGTCTTTGTTTCTCATCTGTAAAATGGAGTTATACCTTCATATCAGCTGTTAGGATTAAATAAATTAATGCATAAGGGACACACACTTACAATGTGGCCAGATCCACATTAAAGTACCGTGTATTAACAATTACAATTAGTGTGTGCTCCTATCTAGTGATTAAAATTTTTATTTGACATTTAATTATAACAACTAAAATCCACAATAAAAAGCACAAAAAAGTTCTCAACACAGTATTTTCACTTCCCCAACATGCTTTCTGCATGTAGGTATTTATTCCTTGAATAATCTTCATTTTACAGCTGGTTAACCTTCTTTCCCCAAATATCTGCCTCTGATGTTGTCCTCTCCAATTTTATATGTTCCCTCCACCATTCTAAAGCCTTTCTAAATCCTCCAATATAAATTATTGTCTCTCTGTCTTAATTCCCATAACAATTATCACCTCTGTAGGAGAAAAGATTGCATTCTGTTTGACTTTTTCCCTTCTCATCCAGATCTTCAATAACTCATTTTGTATTCTTGAGCTTTGAGTCCACTCATTCTCCCTCACATGCACCGTCTGAGCTTTTTCTGTTGCTCCACAGATAATTTTTTCAATTATAAAATTAATGGGTTTTGCACAGTTAACACATCTTAATAATTCTTTATATGTAGATATAATTGCTTACATAATTTATTCTTAGAATTCAGATTCAGTTGGTTCCCAAATATTTTTATTTGGGGATATTTAAATAAGCATGTGCCCTTGCTGTGTTTTCTCATTTTAACTTTAAGAAAAGGTATTAATTTTCCTCTGTGTTTACAAATGATTCTATACTATTTTAAAATTTATTTTTTCTCACATAGCGTTCAACCATAATATTACAAACATTGAATAAATATTACTAAGTTGCTATAACTTACTTATTTTGTTTATTTTCAAGAGTGTATTTCAGGACGTATATTGTTCAATTAGTTTTCCACTTCATTAATTTGACAAAAATTATATTTTTAAACCTCCTGAAAATGTGTAATAGTGAATAACAAAAATGTCATAGAAATTAATAAGTGTTATCTCTCTATATAAAAGTACATGATATATTCTTCAACCTTGAACCTTTAAATATAGATTAACCTAAAAGTGTTTATGATTTAAATCAAATATAGAATAGCAAAAACAATAACAAGAACACACATTTATATAGCTATACTATTTATTACACACTGTAATAAGAATTTTACTAATACATTTATTTATTTAAAAGACAAAAGTTAAACACTTTCTACTGCTACATGCTACTATCTTTTCTTGTTATTTTTTGTTGTATTTAATACTTTTGTTACAAATGTTACCTTGGGGATGAAAAAAATGTTGCCTTTTATGCTTTTTTTATTTGTTTTGTTTTTAAGAACTTACTTTCTTTCTATTTTTTCAAACTAAATGTACCACAATTAGTTTTTCATATACTCTGATATTCTATAGAGGAGTCTCTGATACACAAATCTTTTCTATTGCCTTTATCTTAAGTGATTTATCTTACAATCATGGAATTATTTTAAATGTAAAGATCATCCATTGGGCAAGTTATTTGTTGAATGCACGACTTATAATTAAAGACAGACAAAAAATATAATCTAAGTCTTCCTATTCCTTATCCTAGTACTTTTGTTTACAATTCATTATTTTGTCCTCACACAAAATAAAAGCTTCCTTGCCTATTATTATAGGAATGTTTTTACTTGAAATATATATATATATATATTTTTTTTTCTAACAATGTTTGAAGAAAACAATCAAGATAACTGCAACTATAAAATATATGGAGAAATAAGTATATATGAAACAAAAGAGAAAAACAAAATCTAAAAATCAATGATTATTGGAATTCCATATATTTACTATACCTTTTCCAACATACCTAGACTCATATGTCTCATTTTATGGAAAAAGTTGGCAATACTCTAGGTACAAATGTAAAAGATGTGGCAAGTCCAAAGTGAGTCTTCTTTATAGGAAAATTTCAATGAAATGTTTTCAGTCTCATTCTCTGCTCCTTTAAAGAGGCCTTTTGTTCCACCTTATCTCCATCCTAGTTTTGCATGTATGTGTTTGAAAAACTTTTGGATTTTGGTTTGGAAAATCTTCATGATAAGATTTATCTTTTTACTTTGTCCAGCTTGGGCCTCATTTTTTTGGACTCTTAGATACTTCAATCTCAATGCAAGAATTAAGGTCACTGGGGTTATACTTTAAGGGTTTTGGGGCTTGCTTTTGTGTAACTGAGACTGGTCCCATTTTTACATTAGCAGGACTTGAAAAATCACTCTACTGGGTAACAGACATAATCAGATACCATAGCCAACAAAATTAATGCTTTAGGCATGATCATAATATTATATTTCAAATAAGTGATTAGTGATTAGGCTCTTTGGGAAATACTATAATAAGCATTTTGTTAATAAACAAAATGCAGCAAACATGATGCCTTTTATTAAGTGAATAGCTGAAAGCTCAAAGCATTGGCTAGTACTGCAGTCTTGGAAGAAGAATGTCCCCTCATCCGATAAACATTAGTCCTGGCATATTTCCTAAAATAATCTATTTTTTTTTCCATTTTAGGCTTTTCTTATATAGACTTCAGCATATTTTTGAATACTTATAATAACGGTGCACCATGAAACTAATTCAATAGCAATTATATTAATATAGTGGCCTATTCTAGGATTTAGTTGTTTTAACCAATGAGAACCATCTGACCACAGGACACCCTTTACTGGGAAATAGGATACCATCTAGGAATGCACTGATGTATTTACAGAATATATATTGTCTAATAGTCACTGTCCACTGTGAGATAGACTTGAGCTAGTAACAAAACAAAATAATTTATTAATTTTAATTTATAGAAGGGTCATGTGTTCAATCCAAACTAAATATGAATTACCATTCACTCATTCACAAAGATTTATTAAGCACCAACTTGGGGGCAGATTATCTTCCAGGGTGTGGAATTTCTATAAATGTATAAGAGCAAACAGCACTGATGAAGCTCAAAGTCTTCTACATCTTGATCATATTAAACTGTTTTCGTAAAGACGTTTTTTGGCTATGGTTTCTATTTTACATGAAATACCGGGTTAATTTAAGACAGAGAGAGAGGGAGGGAGGGAGGGAGGGAGCGAGAGAATGAGCATCACCTTTAAATCTCAAAAACAAGATTATCAGTTACTTGTTACCTCAGTAAAATAAGGTTGCTTGGGCTTTTTGTCTCACTTCCCTGGGGAGGGATTTTTATTCTTTAGAGAGAGAAGTTCCCAGTATTTTTCTTTTTTACTAAAAGGAATCTATTCTTATATATATATTTTTTCCCCTGATTTTCACAGCGCCAGGACATAGAGTAATCAAAGTCATTTACTAGGATGACCGCCCACTTTAACAAGGCCATCGAGAGTGGCAGACTGTCAAAACTAGAGTCATTTTTTAATATAGAGAAGCCAGGAAGAAATAAGATGAAACGCCTGCCCTTTCACATTTCAGAACAGGGAAACTGATTCGTGCTGCCTCATCCCAGTGAGCGGTAATAGGTGTGCTTTTGTATGTGCTCAAGCCACAGAGCTCCTGAAGCACATTCTTTTAAAAAAACTCCTATAAATAAAATATTTTTTTCCCTTTCTGCTTATTTCTTTTGGAATGGCAGCTGCCTCAACTTAATGAGAGTGAAAATATTTCTCTGAGGATCAGGTGCTATTTCAGTAAGATTAATAAAGATCATGAAAGCTTATTTTGCTGTTTGAAAAAAGTGATTATAATTTATTTATTTATTTATTTATTTATTTACTTATTTACTTATTTATTTTTACCACTATCCCAGGATTCTATTCCATAACCAGTGAATTCCACTTTTAAGGCTTTAAACTATGACCAGTAAAATTATATTTTTTTCTAGTTTTCCCAATATTCAGCCCTAATAACATTGGATTTTGTTCACTTAAACAGTTAATTCTGAAAAATAAATGATTATTATTCTTTATTTACTATTAATAGACTCTCAATATTTGTCCTCTTACACTGTTAATTTGTTAATGGTAATTTTATAATAACAATGCATTTTGACAATCTCACATCTGTTAGTATCAGTAGATTCTTAGCATCATCTATTATTTTTGTTGTTCTCCAAGGCAAAGCCTTTATTTACAACTTTTTTCTTTTCTAATTATAGTTGACATTCAGTATTATTTTATATTAGTTTCAGGTGCACAGCAGGTGTAGTGCATAATAGATGAATTATTTATACAGCAATTTTTAAAGTTCATTTCTTCATATTATCTATCTGCTCATAGTGTGTGTGTGACGAATGATGGCTATATCCGAGGGTGCCAAAAAATGTATACACATGACTTGTATTCATCTTTTGTTATAGGTATATATTGAGTATTACTATTGTAATACAGTTTTTTCCTTTTTTAATATGTGTATACATTTTTGGGGGGGTGCTATATAGATATGCGCACGTGTGTGTGTGTGTGTGTTTCCCCTCAGTTGAAGAAAGCTTCTATTTCCTCCCTATCTTGATCAGGAATGTTTTGAAAGTAAACATAAAATATTTACATTACATTTCAATGCCTGTTAAAATAAAAGTATTATTTCTGTGTGTCTCCTAATACTGTAACTGCATTGTGGTAGGCTGAAAAATGGCAGCCCAAAATAGCCACGTCCTAATCCCTGGAACCTGCAAATGTTACCTTATATTTATAAGGGTCTTATAAAGACCCTTATAAACCCAAGGGTCTTTGTGGATGTGATTAAATTAACTCATGAGATGGGAGATCACCCTGGGTTATCCTGATGAGCCTGGCTTATCATGATCCTCATGAAATGCCACTCATGTATCCCTACGAAAAGGGCACAGAGAGAGACTGTAAACAAGGAGTGGAGAAGGCAATATGAAGACATAACAGAGATTTAAAACTGCTGACCTTGAAAGGTGTCATCAACCTAGAAAAGGTGTTTTCTGTTGTTGTCTTTTGGGTTTCTGTTTTTTGTTTTAAGTGGAATGTTCTATTTATTATTTACCTGAGCTTATTTTCTCTTGATATTTTCTCTCTCTAATCCCTTCTATGTTTTATGCTGCTGAGGTTGTATTTACATTTATTTTAAATTTTTGAACTCCCTGATAATTAAATTTCATATTGTAAAGGAATGCTACCTTTTCAAACATTACTGAAGATGTTTATTAAGATAATTGTACTTATTTTTGCATTAATTTTATTTCCTCAATGAATAGTTATTTCACTGTTCCAGTTAGTGGTGTTCCTCTTCTTTTTTCCCTTTAAATATCTGGTGATGATGGATTTTCTGAATAAGCTTATAATAGTACTTAACCTTGGTTAGTAGTAAGAGTTTAAGTCACTTCTTCTTAATCCCTCAGCACATGAAATATGTTTTCTTTTCCTAACAGTAGATGCAATTTTAGTTTATGTGATATCCAGCTGTGGTTGTACAAGTAATTATGAGTTTTGAGTCTGGTCTGGCTTTCCTTCCTTCCTTCCTTCCTTCGTTCCTTCCTTCCTTCCTTCCTTCCTTCCTTCCTTCCTTCCTTCCTTTTCTTTTCTTGTCTTTTTTTTTCTTTTTGACTAGCAAGAAAAAGACATTCCTATGGTACTGACCAGAAGTTGTTCTGAGCACTGTTCAGCTTGTCTCTCTCCAAATGCAACACCCTCTCTAAGAGCCTCCCTTACTCCATATCTTTGGAGGAGTATCCTTGCCAATTTATTCTGAAACAAATACTCTAGATACAGACTATGATAAGAGGTAACTGGCAGAGCGCCAATAAATTTCATAGTTGACTATGAGACACTTTCTTCTAGTTTCCCAGATCATGTTTCTTGAGCTGATGCACTTGGGAAGATTTGAAATCACACTATTTTGAAATTTCTAATATTGTCTATATTCAGTTGTGGAAGTTTCAGAATAGGTTTATCCTCCAAAGGCAACCTGACATTGTTGGCTCTATATCCTACAGAAATACCTCACTAATTTATTCTTACAAGGGAATCCTCTTGGTTTTTCCAGGACCTCCAAGTCTTTAACTGGTTTATTTACTTTATTTTGTGATTATTCTGTAAGTTCAGTGTGATTTTAGAAGGAAAAACAGGTTAATACATGCCCTTAATCAACCATTTTTAACCCGCAAATTTCATAGTCCTTCTACGTAACATTATCACAGTGAGGGGATAGCAGAAACAGTTAACAGCAGTCAGGGTTTAATACATGATTACAGTTCTCTGAATTATACTTGGAATTATGTAAATAGCAGTTGAAATGTAATCTCTGTTAGAAGGAATTGCACATTCTTAAATGTGATTATTTTAACTTTATTATAATTAATTTTAATAAAATTACATACCAGTTTTCTGGAATCCAGTCTACCATTAATTAAAATGAAACATATGATTAATGCATCCACCTTAAAAGTGCTTTTAAAAAATTAAGAAAGAAAAAATACACTAATAAATTAAATATGAATTTTATTAGTAAATAAGGAAAGTCAATTGGTTTCAAATAAATTAGAGCTAGATATTTCCTAGAATTTAAATTGTGCATAAAATGAAAACCCCATTGAAATGTAGTTTTAATTCACAAGCTAATGCTCTGATTTTTAAAATTTATAACTTCAGTGTGCAATCCAGATCCCTACTCCCAAATATACAGGGTGCCAAAAAATGTATACACATTTTAAGAAAGGAAAACTGTATTAAAATTGTAATACTCAATATATACTGATACCAAAAGAAGAATACAAGTCACGCTTGACTTCTGCAATTACAGGAGGTGCTCAAAGTGGTTACCATCAGTGTCCAGATACTTCTGATTATGGTGAACTAATGCTTGAGCAGCGTTGACCAACGTGTCCACTTGTATACATTTTTTTGGCAGCCCTGGTATGTTAATGTGGTCCACACATACCAAAAAACTACATTCCTAATAAGAATCCCTAGGTGACTATGATGAGGGGTACTGTTCAAACCCTTACGTCCTCATTTTACCACTCAATTTAAAGGCTCAGTGAAAATAGGCAGTCAGGTTTGATAATGCTGTAATAGCACTGACTTCAATAATAACTGTTTAAGAGTAACAATAACAAGAGCAAATGCAAATTCATTGTTTTCCAGTTGTCAGGTGATCTACTATGGATTTTGTATTAATGATCTTTCCTTATTCTTATAAAAATCAAATAGTTTATAATAATTAAATTCGTATTTCTGATTAAAGAATTTAGTCTAAGAAAGAGGAAGTGATTTATCTAATGTCCTCTAGGAAGCAAGTAGCAAATGCCTTCCGATACCAGAGACCTCTCTCATAATTCTCCCAGCTAGACAGTTCTATCCAAAAAATCATAATTAATTTTAAGAGTGAAAATTAAAAACATACCCATATTTCATATAATTACTATGTATATGTTAGTGTACCATATCACTAACAGAAAGACACCCTTATAGCACTGATTCTTTCCACGCAAGACAATGGACTTGTTTCCACTTATTCAAACCTTTTCTTAAGATTCTCAGTAATGATTCAATATTTCATCTATTGAATATCTAAAAAAATTTTGATGAATTATTTCTAAACTTTTCATTTTTTGTTCTATTACAACAGAGGTTTTTTTTCTCTCATTGTGTTTCTAATCTATTAACTTTCATTAAGAAAAGTATTTTTGGTATATAATTGACTCTCCAGTCAATTTAACATTTTTTTCTTTTTGTTTTTGTTGCATTAGTAGAGTTTTCCAGGCAGAGCACCTGTAAACTGTGAACATTTTGAACCACTTATCTAACAGTTACACCTCTCATATAATCATGTTAATTAAATAAATGCATTCTAATCAAGAATTGTGTGAAGCTATATGGAGTGGTAGAGTGAAAAACAAAAAAGAAAACCTTGCTTCCTAAAGCTTACAATTTAATGGGAATCTCTGGCATTTACCAATAATTATGCAAAAATGTAATTCCAAACTATGGTAGGTTCCGTTAAGAAATGACATAGGAAGTTTTGACAACCTATTGCAAGGGGCATGCAATTAAGAGTTTGATTTTAGGGAGGACCTGCAGTTAACTAGAGCATCAAAGAAGAGCATTTTACAGAAGGTGGCAGTATTTGCAAGCTCCAGACACGAGGAAAACACTGCACATTGGAGAGCCTAAGGCCCTGTGACTGGGGCACAGCCCACAACGGGGGATGAGATAGGAGTTTATTTATTGCTGTGTAAGAAGTTACCCCAAAACTTAATCGTTTCTAACAATAAATATGCATTTTCTAACAGTTTCTGGGAGTCAGGAATCAGAGTGTGCCTCTGACTCAAGGTTGATCCTGATATTGTAGTTACACCATTGGCTTGTTAGAGCTGTGTTCACCAGTTAAAGACTCAAAGTGAGGAGAGAGGATGAATCCACTTAGAGGCCCATTCATATGGTTGTTGGTAGGCTTCAGTTCCTGACACGTGAGCCTCCTCTAGGGTTGTTGTACAGCATGCCATAACACGGTGAGCAAATCTAAGAGACTGTGAGAGCATCCAAGATGGAAGCAAGTATTTTTACAGCCTAATCTGGAGAATGACAACCCATCCCTTCCATTTTTATGTTAGAAGGAATTCTGTAGGTCCAGTCTCTCTCCCAGATACCCTCCTCTCAGCATGCACTCAGTCGTTCAGATCGTCTTGATATCTCATGTCTATTTCCAGTGTGACCATAAGCTCTCATGAACCACCAAATCTTCCTGTATGCACAGCCTGACGGTGTCTTGTAAAATGTCCACGTTGCACTGCTCCTACTTCCTGTCTGAGGACCCCTCTGTGAGAGCTGGTGTAGGAGTTCGTTTGGCACATTCACTTGCACAACCTGAAAGTGAGTGGGAGGTAGTGCCCCCAGGGAGCGAATTTTGAACAATAGAATTCAGTAATTTCTGGGCAAGTTCATTCTTACAGTATTTCACACTTACAATAGAAGGGCCCCGGATGAAGTTACTATTCTTGAGCATGATCATGGTATTCTGTAATTTGTCTTACTTAGTAGTAGGCAGTTCAGTAATCCACACTTGTATTGGCTCTCCTTTCTTCTGCCTTCCTCCACTTTACCTCTTACTTCTGTTGTCTTGAATGCAACGTAATACCTCTGCCTCAGACTTAGCTTTCTGGAAGGACTAAGCTACCTGCTGATACTTACAATGTTACTCTTCTGGGTGGAATTTTGGAACTGCAGTTTACCCTCACCTAAAAGCAATAAGAACACCATGTAGTGGCACAAGCACTAAGGGTTTTACCTGTGATTTGGAAAAGTGTATGTACGTAGAAAGTGAAGAGTTGAGATATGTAATGGCTAAGGCCCTTGAGCAGTATGACAACAAAAAATAATTGTAAGGATTGTGAAGCGTGTTGGCTTTTATTAAATCACCGATTAGAAGGATGTACTGTATACAGTTATTATTTTTAAATCAAATTTTAGTGTAAAACATATCTGAGCTTCAGAAATTAAAAGTTTGCATTCACATATCCTTTACCTAGACTCTCCAGATTTCATTATTTACTATATATCCTTTATCTTCACTTTTCTATTTACTTAAAAATATGCACATGCAACACACACATTTTGAATTACATATTTATTATTTGAAACTATGTTTGTATATTTCAGACTTAAGTATTTTAGCAGTTATTTCCTTTTTAAAAAAAGACATTCTACCTATCTACTGTAATATAATTATCACACCCAGGGAAATTCACACTCATATATAAAGATGTTCTTTAATATATGTCATGTAGTATATATAACAATTTCCCCCAAATATCCTATTGAATGTCTTTCATAGTTGTTTTTGTTTATTTGTTGGTTTTTGATCCAAGATCTAATAAAAGATCACAGACTGGGTTTATTGGCTGTGTTTCTCTTGTGTCCTCTGATCTACAGCAACGACATCCTCCTTGTATTTGTATAACATGGAGGTGTTGGAGGTTATGGTGGCCATGAAAATTTTCTTCACTTACCTACCTCCGACTTTCAGGAAGAAATTGACTAAGGGTTTCAAGTCCATAACTCTGAAATCCATCTCTGTGGTGACACTAAGGTCACAGGCTGTCCCCAAAAGCAGATTCTCGGAAGACATGGAATTCTTCTTAGAGCTGATTTCTGTATTTTTACTGATTTTCTGTCTACTTGTTCTATCAATTACTGAAGTATTTGTTGAAGTCTCCAATTGTAATTTTAGATTTGCTTATTTGTTTTACTAATATCCATTTTTGTCTCATTTATTTTGTTACTCTGTTATTAGGAACATATACATTTAGGGTCAGTATGTCTTCTTGGAGACTTGACACTTAGTAATGATGTAACATCCTATTTTATTCCTGATGATATTCTTTGTTTTGAAGCCTGCTTTTCGTCCTATTAATATAGCCATTCTGGCTTTTTGGGGGGATGAGTGCTTGCATGGTATGGCTTTATCTTTTTATATGTGAACTGTATTCATCTGGACAATATTGAACTGGATCTTGCCATTGGATCCAATCTTATTATATATTGATAGTATTTTCTTGGACAATGTATAATTTGATCTGGCCATTGGATTCAATCTGACAATTACAATCTTTAGAAAGTCATACCATTCATATTTAATGTGATTATGAATATAATTGACTTAAAATATACCACATTGCTAGCTCTTTTCTACTCATTTCATCTATTTTTTGTATACTCTTGCCCTGCCTTATTTTATGATTAAATGGCATTATATATTTTATCATTTTACCTCCTCTATTGACTTATTGTCTCCTCTGTTGACATCAATTTTACATTTTTAAAATACTTTTTTAGTGATTTCCTTAGGATTTCAAATATACATCTTTATATCTTTAATTAATCAGGTTCTACCTTCAAATCATATTACTTATTCACCTGTCATAAGGACCTTAAAACCAGCCTTAAAATGCCCTAAGGCCAGTAGTGTTGCTATTGTTTCAGGCTAAGGATTTTATTTCCTGGTGGAGATATCAGGAAGATCTGGGTGGAGATACTAACCCTTCCCACATGGCTGTGCTCCTTGCCCCAATCTGCATCACAGTGGACACCCCCCACCCCCATTAGCTATAGACATCATCAGATGGACAAACTCTCACTTTCTCCATACACACACACCTTTCAACCTTCCATTTCAGTGTCCTCCACCCCCAGCTCTCTGCACAGTTCATTGAAAGTCACTCATTTCTTGTCTTGAATAACCATTTCAGACATTGTGTGAGAGGCCATTGGGGTTCCTAAAGAAAGAAATTTCCAAAGCATGCAGACCCGCACAATTTCTTCAGTGCTTAGACATTTCACATGGCACTGCCAGCCTGCAATCATCCTTCTTCAATTTGTCAGCTAGTCTAGCTAAACTCTTCTTATAAACGGCCTATAGTGTCTCCAAAATTTGTTTTGTTTTTGCTGTTTTAAGAATATGTTTTATCTGTATATAACAGCACTGTTGCATTATTTGGAACATTCATCTGTCTCCTGGATGTCGCTTTGTAAGAAAGACAACTCCACACCTGATTTTGACTAACTTAAATTCTTAAATTCTTAAGTGTGTATTAACTGCTAGAATTTTCAGATGACAGTAAATGTTACACTGAAATATTTTATGATGAAAAACCTTTAGAAGAGAATGCCCTTGGAATACTGTAAACAAAGTTTGAACATATTAAACAGGGAAGTTTTTAAACAGTAGTACTTAGTAAGTTCCTTACAGCTTGACATATCCTTAAATGCATACCTCACTAAGAATGATTGGTTCTATCGTAGAACAGTCCTATGCTGAGATCTATTCCATTACTGAAATAGCTAAAAGTCAATGTGTTATTGGGGGATATATAGCCAGTTGTATATTTACATTGTGCACTATACTATCTAATAAATGCTGAGGAACTCTAAATTATTATAGCTAAATGATTTACCCTTGAAATTCAGGGATTACTCTTATATATTTGACTCTCATATTTTATATAACAGTAAATTCATGTGGTTCAGAGTCCTAAATGTTTCTAAATGACTTCCAGTGACAAACAGTTTGGGAAATAATTACTTTGAACCTCATTATTTTTATTACTCATATTCTACACTATGCCATCTAGAGAAGAGAATACTGTAGTGAAGTAAAAAACATTCTTGATTTTCTGCTTACATTACCATCTTCCCAATAACATTTATTGATATGGGATTGCATTTTTTTTAAGTTCAAGGACTAAAATAACTGAAAATATAAAAGAGCATGCCTTAATTTTTTTGTTGTTAGACAGCCTCTGCTATAGAATTATTGTTTTTGAATGATAGTCACAAAATATCATAAAAGTCAGGTATGTAAACATTATATGCATCAGAATATGTTAGCTCGAATTTAACTTCATTCTAATTTTAGGAAAGATACAGAATAGAACAGAATGTGAAAGAAGGTCAAATGAAAATTTTTCTACAGGGTATAATTTGAGATAAAAGATCCAACATTCCTACCATTCTATAGTTCATAATATTGGGTTGTCTGAAAAGTCATGACGCATTTTTGCCAAAAAACATAGAAAAAATACGTCATCACTTTTCCCAATATACAGGGCCTAGAATTTTCAACATACTATATATCTTTAGCTTAATTAATCACATACAATTAACATTAAAAAGTACAATTTTTTTCAGAAGAATTAACAATTTACAACAAAATAAAATATCAATATATGATCCAGGATTTACTAAATTAAAGCTAAATTCACTTTAGGAAGCTTAGTGATTATTGATTTGCTCAGTCAAAATATAATAAACATTTTGGGACAACAAGGCATAGTTCAGTCAAATGAATTCAATTTTTTTTTATTTTCTCTATTAAATGTAAGACAAGGACCATTCAAATATAAACTATACTGTCTTCTGCCTGTGATAATGTTTCAGACACAATCATGTTCACTGACATAATCTAAGTAGCACCATTATATTCCTAGTTTTTTGTTTGTTTGTTTTTGTTTTTATCTAGGGCTAGCAATGCAACATGGCTCCAACAATGAGGTATAAAAAAGTCAATGAGTTGAGTTTTTAGGAATATTTTTAAAAATGGCCAAACTTCATGGGCTTTTGCACATAGATACTTGATGTTTTTTTCCTATCTCTTCCCCTTCTTTATGCTTGGAGCTTGGAATATTAAAAGGTTACCAGAAGTTTATCAACTCTTTTATGAACAGGAGAATGGAATTTGCATGCTAAAGGTTGCAGAGCAGGAAGACAGAATGCACCTGGGCCTTTGATGTTGTCAACCAAAAAAGAAAAAAAAAAAGGTTTAAGCTGTAATTAAGAATAAAAAGCATTTATTTATTTGAGCAGAGGATTAATTGCAATATGGGAGGCACAGATACAGGCAGCAATCTAAAAACATGCTCCAGGGAAAGAAAGCAGAGGCAGGAATTTATAAAGGTAAAGGACAGAAACATTCCAGCGAGGTTACATAGATTTTTTTTGTTGTTGGTGCTGTTGGTTTCTGTTTTAGTTTTAGTTTTAGTTTTTTTAAGATTTGTGATTTGTGCTGAAATTGTCACAGTTACACTAATTTATACCTGATTGTTTGCTAAGGCTAGTGCTTGGGCTAGTGCCGAGCAGCAAGTCCATGTATGTCCATTTTGGTGTGTAGCAGACCTCCATCCAAGATGTTCATAGCTTTGCAAACAGGTCAGCAGCTGAACCGCAGCTCTGAGAGCTGAGACAATGACACGTGCATAGGTCTCTCTTCTTCAGTGTCCTCCTGACTCCATTATGAGCCACTTTCTTAATTCTTACTCCACTTTATTTTCTCTCTTATCAGTGGTATTAGTCAGGAGCTGTATTTTAAATAAAAAATTACAACAACACCACCAACAAAATACCGAAGAGATCGGGGGAATGACAGAAAGGGACTCATAATTATGTCCATTTTTCTTTTCTTCCTTTACACTCTTGCTTTGAGAGCGAGCACCATTGTATGATAATGTGCTCAAAAATGCTCAATATTTATAACTAATTTATCTGATGTGCTTCCCATAACAAGAAAAAACAATGTGTGATGTGGTTGACAGAATCATAGAAATGTCTCCCTGAGATTTTCTGTTCCCTGGTTATTCAAGAAAGCACTAATAAGATTCTGCAAAGATGGATTATCTGAGAGGCTCCTTTATAATTATATGAGTGCTTAAAAATCAAAGAGGAAGACTACACGGTCAGTCAGAAATATGTCTCACGGACACCAGAGAGATTTGAGAGATGAAAAGGCCTCGATCTACTCTCACTGGTCTGAAGATGGACAAGTGGGGCCAGGAGCCAGGGAGTGCTAGCAGCCTCTAGAAGGATCCTGATTGGCCAGGAGCCAACAAGAAAATGGGTCTTGCTTTGCTTTACAACTACAAGAAACTGAATTGTACCAACTTGCATAAACTTGAAAATGGATCTCCCCTAGAGCCTTCCAAAAGGACATCCCTGCTGACAGTCACCTGGATTCTGTCCTGAGACCCAGGCAAGCTAGACTTCAGACCTGCTGAATGGTGAATTAATGTCTGAGTTGTTCTAAGCCTCCAAATTTGTGGTCACTTGTTATGGCAACATTATAAAACTAATAATCATGGTATATAAGAGCGCCTGTTTGGGGAATTTGCAGAAAATATCCCAACATATTGGTCCTTCAAAAATTATTTTCATCAAATGATAATGCAGAGGTCAGAGATCAGCCCTCTGAAAAATTACTGCTAATGACTCTTTTAATGGAAGAAGGAAAAGTAAGGGTCATATGATACAATCAGAGTGGACAGTGTGTGGCACCGTCTATAGTTCTTGGTGAGGTGGTGCCTCATCTGAAGTATGAAATAAATCCATAAATCTCTACTATTTCAGTTTTCACTAGTGTCAGTTTCTCAAAAAACCTTATATAAATTAATATAATTTTGACAAAACCTTAATATTATTAACATTTAGTTTGTTGTAACTCTCATTTGAACTATAATAATATGGTTTGCTGGGAAATATAGAAAATTTATGATTATGTATTTTTAAGCTTTTTTTCATATAAAAAACGTGGATCCAGACTATGTAATCCAATCTAGTCACTGTTTTTACTGTTGTAGTGCCATTCTTTAAAAAAAAAAGTGCAGTGCAATGTGAAATGAAAGGATTAAGTATTATACATTATTCATTCATATTAATAAGGTGCTCAATACAAAAGTATAAGTATTATGTTCACTGACTTTTATACATAAATTTACCTACATTGCCACAACACGATAGATATTTGAATGTATTCAAATTATTTTACAAACACACACACACACACACACAGACTCACACACAAAATAAGACTAAGACATGGTTACTAAATTTTACTTCCAATTTTATTAGGTGATTCAAAAGTAAGTAGTGCAGAGTATAGCTAATAGTACCAACTACTATTTCATCATCCACTCATAATATAAAAATATATTAAATAGTCAGTGTTTTATTCTCCAAGTTCCCTAAGAAACTAACCTAATATATAGGCACATAAAAATTCTGTTTCAGTGACTTGTATATTAATGCTTACGGAATTTAAGCAAGAACATGATTGAGGATAATTGTTTAACTGGATAATTATGTTCTGTCATTTTGATGAAAATTTTCAAAATAACACTGAAAACTCCTAATTAAGTCTTATTCTTAATCATTTGACATATTTCATTCTCTAAACATATAATACATTAGCACTTGCCATGTAGCAAGTGTTGTTCATGACACTTAGGGTATGGAAATTAACAAATAGAGTGTCTGACTTTAAGAATCTCCAGGACACATTAGAACATCTTCCAAGACAATATCTGAAGATGCCCATTAGAGATTTATTCAAAGGGCAGAGGAGGAAGTCCTTAATTCAAGGTAAGCACTTCATTTTTAGCTTCAAGCTTGCTGGGGAAAAATCAGTGAAATTGGCTGAGAGCAAGAGTCATGCGATAATATTGTTTAATTATTCTGAAATTGGAAATGAAAGAGAATTTAATATGGATACATTAAATTATTTTATGTGAACAAATTAAATGTTTTTGCATTGAGGTTTTTTTTTAATGAGGATGTAATTGTGTTAATTATGAACTGTAGAAAACACTATAAGTGGAAAAAGAAGAATTAGTGGTATTTTTTGGTATTGAGTTGGGGAAACTATGTTTCTGGCAATGGCAACAGATGCCGCTTGAAAGGCTGTGAAAATTCATGGAATCTTTGCACAACGACAATAGTTCAATACAGCTTGAGCAGTGCATTTTTGTTGAGAGTAGTGACAAGGGCTGAGTCTAAGAAACAAGCAGGGGGCAAGATCACAGAAGGCCTCAAATATATTACCAGGAAGTATTTTACTTCAAAATATGCTAAGGGAAGACCATGACAGAGGTAAACTGCAGAGGCAGGACCGTATTTACATTTCAGAACAACCGCACTGGCAGCAATATGGAGGATGGTCACAAAGGTGGTCAGAATGGGGGAACCCAAACGCAGAGATAATGCACACAAACATTAGCCCAGTGCCCGTAGAGACAGGGTGCAGGAGGGGGGCTTGAAGGAGGATTTAAGACAAAGTCAGCAAGGTTTTCTGATTGACTTGAAACAAAGGGGAGGGACAACCAAAGGGAGATTCAGAAACCACCCCAATTTACTGGCTATTGAAACAAGTCATCACACATACGTACAATAACTATGACTTAAAATGAAGGAAATCTTATTTACAGTTAGATTTTCAAAATTAACCTAAACATTTCCTAATACAGTTTGCCTATAAATTATGGTTATTTCTTTCTTATTTTCCTAGTACTCAAAAAACAGTAATTTGACTTTTCATGTAATCATGATATATATAAGTACCTAAGAAGTATTAATTGCAGAATATTTCCTTCATTAAGCCTTTCTCACATATGTTGGGATATTTCAAAGCATAATTTGTGATATTAAATAAAAAATAAAAAAGATATAGTTAATTCTAAAAGACACTGAAATGTAAATATGCAATCAATACAATCTAATTAAGAAAGCATAAAAAGTAGTATTTGTCCACATACATTACCCATTGATTTGTATGAGTACTCATGAGAAAGAAAATTTTCTTAGGAGGTAATAACAAAGGAAATAATACCATTAGAAGACAGGAAGTCAAATTCGAAACACTCTTGCAAGATCAACATTCATGATAGTTTAGTACCGTTTTCTCAATATATTTTAAAATGAATATGAGTTTAGGACACACCTAAATGTTGTTATTTTTAGAAAATTATGATATATTTCACCATGTTCTCAGGAGCAACTGAAATTCAAAGTGAACATGGGACCATTCCCTCAATTGTAATAGTGAGTTCTAGTAATGTGTGTATTTTGAGCCTTTATTTTATCTACTTCATGGAACAATTAGCAATATTTGCCTTATTTGTGAAGCTGGTTTAAACCTTTGCTGAGGAAGAGCAAATCTGTGATCTTGAGTCACAATCAGAATCAAGTAACTTTGAGGAGAGTGACTTAAAATCCCTGACTTATCGGTGACTAGGAAGAGTCGCAATAAGTGAATGAAAAGAACATGCTTCAAGTGACTGCTAAAGAAATATACATTCTCTTTCCTCTTCCATTGCATCTGTTAGGCTCAATTCATGCTTGGGTCCTGTATATTAAAGTGTTTATTTGTCACATAATGTTATTTGTTTAGAAACTTCTCATCATTATTCAATTAAATCCAGTGAACGTTAATTGAGCTCTTTCTAAGTGACAAGCAACATGCTGGGTGTGGAATATAACAAAGATAAAGAAACCTTTTATATCTTCAATAAAACGAGAGTTAAGTGATGAATACTTATACAAAAACAAATGGTTTTGTGTAAGAAAAGATAAATGCTAAGATATAAATTTTCACTAAGGTATGCATTAGGAATTTAAAATGAATGTATTTGTCACCCCTTTGAGGTTCAATTAGTGTACACCTAAACTATATTGTGAATGTAAATAAAAATTAATAAGATAAACAAATACCTGAAGTCAAAATATGAAGCATCAGTCCACAGATATAGAAGGCAATGTGTATATGGCAATGATTCTATAGAATTATATTGATGTGCAAGAAAAAAAAATAATAATAAGGTAAGACATGGAGCTGTAGCTGGGGGATAATCCCATCCATTCCTGCACAGAGGTTCTGAGACTGGATGCAGACTCTGGGGTTAACCTGCCTGCTTGGAAACTTGACTTTACTAAATTACCTGGGTGCTCTTGGCCAAAGTGTGCCTGACATGTGATACAGGCTCAAATGAGATGAGGTATGCCAGCACTGGTCCTCTCTGGACCCCCCAAAAAATAATCTGCTATTATTTCACTGAATCAATTATTCATAGATATTTTTATTATTCAACTAATGTTTACTTGTTCATGCTATGCTTCAATTAATATTTAAAACAAGTGCCCTTTGGCAGCAACTCAAGTGGCCATTTTTGCCCCTTGTTATTATCAATGTTTACCTTTTTATATCATGGTAAATTAAACACCCTCTTAAGAGTTTCCAACTCTAAAGTTCATTTGGGTCTAATGAACTATGTATGGTTCAACACTTATAAACTAGATTATATATTTTTAATGAACTTTGTTTCAACGCTTACAGACTTGCTACAATATATATTTATAATTTATAATTTTTTAATCACTTAACGTTCAGCGTTACTGGAATATTCCAAGACAAAACTCATTAATGAGACTAGGTTTAACGTGTATTATTTCTCAAGGTTTAGAGAAGTACAGGCAGTTAGAGAACACTAACAAATTTTAGTCTTTAGCATAAAAAGTCCTTAGGGTACACCATTGTCAGGAGGGAACAATTTTCCCCTCTAGCCTTTTTGAGTTGTCATGACTGCACTAATAGGAAAATTGGACACAAACCAGAATAACAGGAGAAAACTAATTGAATATCTGCATGCAGGAGATCATAAAGGATGCTTTAAGAAATGATGAACCATCCAGCTTTTCATAATTTTAAACAAAGAAGCAATACATTTGTGAAGAATTGACAGGACATGGACACATAGGTTGGGTGCTCATCAGTGAGGAATCTAAACCAAGCTTGAGCTTGGGTGGTAAATGACTAAAGGGGTAACAACATTTGTTTAGGCAAGCTTTTCAGCCCTGAATTTCTTAACTCTAGTGATAAGAATGTCTGTTCCTTAGCCCCCCTAAAGCAAAAAGGGTACCTTTCCCAGGGGAGATTTATCTTCTGGGAGACAAGGCAGGTCTATGTGCCCTTCTTGCACCAGCTGCTTGACAAGCAACTTTATTCAAGGTAATCAATATTTGGGGTAGGCCACTCTGGACCCTGCTGACATGATTGCGATTTTCTTGGCTGAGAATAAAAGATGGAGGGAGACAGATCATTTCTAATCTAAAGAGCTCCTCAGAGCAGAAAGACATTGCATGGGGACAGAGGCATGTTTGGGAGGCTGAAATCCCTCCCACACTCTGTGGTTGAGTAACAAAGTTTGCTATAATCCATGGTAAGGATACCTTTACCATTCAGTCACCCACTGGGTGAGGGTATACACATGGAAGTGGCTGCCATGAACAAAGAGAAGGAAAGGTTTACTGAGCAACTGGAAAGGACTCTCTCATAGAGGCATGATTTCTGGGGCTCCATGCATCCACAATACAGGAGATTTAACAAATCACACAGTTGGTTCACTCGCAATGCTACCATAATTAACAATATCACAAAATATAAAATGCCTAGCTTCTCCAAACCAAGCCTTAGCATGAATCGGGAGCAGAACAAGTAACAAGTCTCAACTAAGATAGAAAGGGGCACTCAAAGCAAATTAAAGGTAATGTGATAACAAATGGAAGATGTTTAGCCAAGGAGAAAAGAAATCACCTCCCAACCATAGAAAATCCTTATTTAAGTTTTTCTTTTGAGAACACTAGAGTGAAAAACACAGAAAAGAACCAAATTTTAGAGAAAATTGAATTCATGGTATAGAAGACATTTTCCCATTGAGATTTAATGATAAAATAAATTCCATAAACAGGAACTCAAAATTGAGAAGGGAAATTATAGAAGCACATGGAGAATAAAGCAAACTTCACACAGAACTAATAAATGATTAGGCCTGGCAAGGAAGAGAATGGATGCCTCTGAAAATGGAATCACTGACAAAAAGAAAAGCAAAAACTTACAAAATGTTACAGTTTGAGGAAATTAGGAAGAGGGTAACAGATAATGAGGACCAAAAAAAAAATCATCCAATTTAAATATAATTGGTATTTGTAGACACTTTAACAGTGAAAAGAAAAAGGTTTTGAAATTGCATGTTTTTCTAAAGAGAAATTTATAAAAGTAATAACTGAATTTGAAGCCTCAAGAGCACACTGGGAAGTGATGATACAGATAATTGACACCGAGACATAGGTTTTTTAAATTTCTGAACTTCAAGAGTAAAAAAAAAAGAATTTATGCAACCAGGCAGAAAGAAGCAATTCTGTCTCATGGGGTGGAATATGATAGAAGCTGGCCCCAGATCTCCTGAGAGTGCCAATCAGTGCCAGCAGGTAAAGAAGCCATCAGCACATTTCTCAAGTAAATAAAATGGGATCCTATGCTATGCCTAACTAAGATGTTGTTCAACTATAAAAACAACATACACAATGTCAAACCTGAAAGGTGAAAAAAAAGTCAAAACTCTAACACCCATTGGTCTTCCCTGAAGACAAAATCCAGCCAAACAAAACACTCATAGAGAAGCAAGCAGAGGACCACGGTGATATTTCTTCACAGAAGACACAGGAGCCATATCTGAAAAGTTCCGAGGGAAGGTGTGTGTGAACTTAAAATTTTGTACCCAGCCTTTCTTGTTTTTCTTTTTTCTTTTTTTCCCTCTAACTGAATAAAGGCAACACTCAGGCAATTCACAAACATGCAGACCCCCAGACACCAGCAAATTGCTTTCACATTTATTAAAAACAAAGCAAAACACCAAACTATACAATTAAATTAAATTAAAACAATAAATGTGACAAAGTAACTCGTGACTGGAGAAGCTTTAGCAAAGAAACTGGTGGCCATGCTGAACTACTGAGAGGATTCAAACTATCAGGGAAAACTAAGAAACATGAAGACTTGGATACATTTGAATCGCTGTCGAGGTAGGAATGGGAAATATCAGGACAATTCTGACATTTTTTATACTTATTATAAATGTTGAAATAATTTTTAAATCAGGTATGGATGAAATGCTAATGTAAATCCTGCGGCAATCTCATTCTGGCCTTATATGGTGAAAGGACTTTAATCTATTTTAAAATATAATTTACATTAAACAACTGTAAAATGTAAGGCTATAGCAGAAAAATTTAAGTAACAGAAATGATGAAAATTGGGAGATAATAGGTGGAGATGTGGTAGGAAATTTAAATGAACTAATTCCCTGATCTTTCAAAGAAAGTTTCAATCCCAATTCAAATTATGTATCATTTTATATTAAAACAAGATAATGCTCCAAACGCTTACTTTTTTTCATAATCTACTTTCTTCTAACTTTAGAAGAATATTTCAGGAGCATTTCAACTGAATAATATAAATTTGTATCTGCAACTCACCATGCCTTTCAGTATTATTTTCACTTGTTTTAGTACTTCAAATCCAAGTATAAGTATATTTTATTAATATAAAATGCATTTGATAACAACCTAAATAAAGGCATATTTACTTGGGGGGATGATCTCAGGGAACAGTTGTGAAGAATAATGGGAGAGAAACAGAACTAGACGGAGGGCCAAAGCGAAAAGATAGGAGTGATATTCCCACCACTGTGGGCTATTGGGTACGTGATTCCAAGGGACTGCTGAGAAGCAGTGTGAAGTGTACGTCAGGACCAGGGAGCACAAGAAGAATGCATTGATCCATCAGCTCCCATTCTATAGTTTCCAAAGATTCACTTCATAAACCACTAATTTCTGTTCACTTGGGTTGCATGTGTGAGGCAGCCAGGTTGTATTTATTGTGATTAACTGTCCTGATTTTTCTGGGGTTCCTGAGATACTTTTGGGGCTAAAAACAGGAAAGGCCTGGGAATACTAAAATGAGTTGGTCTGGTGACCTTAGTTATATTCTAGCCCATTCCTAGTGTCAATAAAGAAGAGGCATGGTAAAGGCAAGATTTATTGATATGAACTTGAGGTGAGATTGTGTTATCTTGAATAACTGGTCATTCATTGGTGGTGGAATAAGAGAGTAGAACAGAGAACATCTGAAGTGGTGAACAGAAACAGTGGTGTATGGTAACATTAAGATATTGTATTTCTCCATTAGTTCTAGCTCTCATGTTCCAAAATAGGTATTATGAACTTCAAAGCTGCTAAAGGACTAGATATTATTTGTTCTCACCACAAAAAAGGAAATAATAATTATGTGATATGATGGAGTTGCTAGCTAACACTAGGGTAGCAATCATTTTGCTGTGTATAAATGCAACAAATCAACTCATTGTACACCTTAAACTTATACAATGTTGCATGTCAACTGTATCTCGATTAAAAAAATAGCAGTGGCTGGTTATCAGAATGGGTGCATGTGTCATTTCACAGGCTTAACATTAAGCTCTGGCCTCCTTCTAATGTAAACTCCAGAATTCAACTGTACAGCAGTAAATTGGGAAACAGTGTTTTGAAAAGTCCTGCACATAAAACCCACGTAGATACATATAGCACATATACATGTACACACACACACACACACACACACACACACGTTGTCGTCATCATCATCATCATCCTCTGTACATATATTTTAATTAGAAAATGGAATAAGCAGATGAATACAGTTGACCCTTGAACCACACAGGATGGAACTGCATGGGTCCCCTTATACGCAGATTTTTAAAAAAACAAATCTGCAGTGATTTGGGAATCCACAGGTTTGGAGGGCCAATTGCATGCATTGTTCTATGCCATTTCATATAAGGGACTTGAGCATCCTTGGATTTTGGTACCCACAGGAGATCCTGAAACCAAAGCCCTGTGAATATCAAGGGATGACTACAGTTAAGTTTTTGGGGAGTCAAAGATTATATATGGATTTTCGACTGCAAGGGAGGTCAGCACCCCAACCTCCACATTGTCCAAGGGTCAATTGTAGTTTCAAAGGTGATGATTTATTAATTGTTGGAAATTTTGAGGTAATCTTAGTCAATTTGATATGAAAATCTGTATGCTATATGTTAGTTGCTATTGACCTAAAATTTGACCATACCTACCAGTTCTGTGCTACTACTAATATCAAGTATGGTTGTGGGCTAAATTGTGACCCCTTTCCTCCCAAAAAAGATATATGAAGTCCTAAACCCTGCTGTCCGTGAATGTGAGCTTATTTGAAAATGGGGTCTCTGCAGACTTAATCAAGTTAAAGTGAGATCGCATTAGCTTAGAGTGGGTCCTAAATTCAGCAACTGGTATTGTTATAAGGAGAGAGACACACAGAGACAGACATCAGGGGAAAGGGCCATGTGACAATGAAGACAGAGATTGGAGTGATGCAACTACAAGTCAAGGTATGCCAAGCATTTGTCAGGAACCATCAGAGCTGGGAAGAAACAAAGAAGGGCTCCTCCCAAGAGTCTCCAAAGGGTGTAAGGGCTTACTGATACCTCATTTTCAGACCTCTAGCCCCCAGACTTTGAGAGAATAAATTTCTGTTGCTTTAAGCCATATGCTTGTAATACTTTCTTATAGCAGCCCTAGGATATTAATAGAAATACTATCATTAGTACATTGGCAAGTGATATGAAGCCTGGCAATTAAGTTCTCAAACTCATCCTAGAAAACGTGCTACATACCTCATTGCTGAATATCACTATGGTCACCTTTGAAGTACTCCCCTTGGGAAGCTATGCACTGATGCCAGTGCCTAGTCCACCCTTCAAAGCGATTTTGGAACTCCTCATCTAGAATGACCATCAGAGCTGTCATTGTACTACCCTTGATGTCCTGAATGTCATTAAAATGTCTTTCTTTCAATATTTCCTTTATCTTTGAGTAAAGAAAGAAGTCATTGGGAGCCAGATCAAATGAGTAGGGAGGGTGTTCCAATACAGTTATTTGTTTACTAGCTACAAACTCCCTCACAGACAACAGTGCCATGTGAGCTGGTGCATTGTCATGATATAAGAGGCATGAATTGTTGGAGAAAAGCTCAGGCCATCTAACTTTTTCACTCAGCCTTTTTAGTACTTCCAAATAGTAAACTTGGTTAACTGTTTGTCCAATTGGTACAAATTCATAGTGAATAATCCCTCTGATATCAAAAAAGTTTAGCAATATCCTTGTAACAAGTTCGCGAACTTAATTGTCAGACCTCATATTTCATTTGGACACACTATGTTTTGACATGTTCTTATATGTATGGGCCTTTGCCATACCTTTAGGATTTGTGATGTATGGTTTGCTTCTGTGACCAGATGCATGACATGAGCTTCACAACAGCAAGAACAAAAGTGGTGGATAAACTAACAGTGTTGTTCCTCATGAGAGACCATTAGAAACTGGTCTTAGACATGGCTAGAACTAAATAATACAAAGCTTCTATAAAAAAAAAAGTAGTGGACTAAAAGCATTTTACTTCAATCTCATCTTTTTCAACTCATGGTTAATGCCCACCCCCCAAAAAATATAGAGTAGAAAATTTGAGCTTTAATAAAATATTTTAAAATTCATAATTTCAAGTACAAACTGAAGCATATTATCCAAAATTGTGAAATATTAATCTAAACAAGACTGTACAATGTTTAGCTCCACAAACTTCCTCAGTCCCCAAGATTTATATACATTTCCATGAAATTGTCTTATCCTATATAATCTCTACAAATTAAATCTAAAATATCAAGAATTATATAGAAAGGCAGCTGGTACAGTGGAAGATTCCTGTTTGGACCCAGATGTTTGCAAGAGAAAAACAGATAACTAAAATAAAAACAAGCTAATGAACCATTTCTATCTTTTTTTTATCATAGACTGATATTTGCTCCAATGAAAGCAGAATAAATTAGAGAAGGAGAGGTATTGCCAGAGATTGAATGTGTCTTTTCCAGATTCTAATGTTAAAACCTAATTCCCAGTCTGATAATATTTGGAGGTGGGGCCTTTGGGAAATAACTAAGTCATCAGGGCAGAGCCCTTGTGAATGCGATTAACTCCCTTATAAAAGAGACCCAGAAAAATCCCTCCTCCCTCTGCCATGTGAAGACAAAGCGAAAAGACACCTGCCTATGAACCAGAAAGTAGGATTTCCCCAGACACCAAATCTGTGGGCACCTTGATATTGAACTTCCCAGTCTTCTGAATGGTGAGAAATAAGTTTCTGACATTTATGTGTCACCCAGTCTATGTATTTTGTTACAGCAACCAGGACAGACTAAGACAAGAATAAAAAGAGACAATCTTGACTTTATGAATTGAGGGTACGCTGAAGAGTGTCTACGAGATCTCAATACTACTCTTTTTTTGCCCCTGTATTTTCTTTTGACCTCTGGGTTGCAAACCTGCAAATCACATTTTTCAGACACCCTTGCTAGCTGGATTTCTCTTGGTTTTTGCCAGCAAAATATACAAAAGATACTGGATAGAATTTGGAAGGAAGAAAGAAGAAAAATAGTATTAATTTGCTGTTTCTTTCAGCTTCTGTAAGTATCTGAGTCTGTGACGGTAGCAGGACCATAAGGGCAAGAGAACGTGTCTTGCCCATGGTCTTCTTGGCCTGGAACCTCCACCCAAAGGAAAGGTATTCAGGGGTGGTAGGCAGAGGAAGGAAGACCAGCTCTGCAAATATAAAATTAATTGAATCAAATGCTTAAAATGGGTAAATTTTATAACAAATAACCTGTATTTCACAAAACTCTTTTTTTTTTTTTAAGTGATTTCAAGCAGCAATCCATGTCAGTTACTTTGAAAGTAGTTTAGCAGCAGTGGGAGGGTGGTCTCCTGGCTTTTGCCTAACCAAAAAAAACCAAAAAAAAAAAACCACAAAAAACATTTCTAACAGTAGCAGATGCAGAGAGAGTGCAAGCACCTCAAACTGACAGCATCTCTGGGACCAAAATGGTCTTGTGAGTTGCAGCCTAAAGGCAGTGACCATTTCTTGATCTATGAGGAACAATTCTCCTATTTCCTTACCACCTTCAGCCATCCATCATTCTTCTAACCAGTGGTTGACGATACATTTCTCCATTCATAATGCTGAACCATTTCTGTTTATTGGAATGGACAGTGGCTGAATCATGCAAGGGACTTGGGTGATGAATCACATAGACTATAGGTATGCCGAATACCAAAAGATTTTTCTGTTGACTAATTTATTGAGGAACACTTTGGAAGCATCTTAGAATGCAAGCCCCAGAGAGCGGTAGTTACCAGTTGCCAAAATCTCTCACAAATAGAGAAAGAAATAAAAAAATGGGTCATAATTATAAAGAAAATGATATGGATTTTATGCTGTGGTATTGTGATTTATAGTAAGAAATGTATATTCAGTCTTCATCCACAGTTCTTGGCTCACAGTTCCCCAAACCCTTGAAAGCTTCTAAGTGTTGAGAGCGATAAGGGTGTCTTTTGCTATGTTAATGAGGTGACTTTTAGGAAGCCCGGGTGGGGGTGGGGGGAGGTCAGTTGCAGTGGAGCCAAGCATATGATTAGAAGATTGGAACATTCAGTTCTAACCCTGTCTTGGGGAGGGGGGTGGATTTGGTGGTTGACTCAATCCTTAATGACTATTGATTTAATCAATCGTGCTTATGTGATGAAGGCTCCATCAAAACACAAAAAGAAAAGGATCAGAGAAATTTCAGGAGAATTGGCGAACATTCGAGATTCGGAGAGAGGGACAAACCTGTAGAGAGCATAGAAGCTTTGCACGCTTTCCTCATACCCTGCCCTATGCATCTCTTCCATCTGTTCCTGAGTTACATCCTTTTAAATAAACCAGTGATCTAGTAAGTGAAATGTTTCTCTGAGTTCTGTGAGCCACTCTAGCAAATTAATCAAACCAAAGAGGAGATTGTGGGAACCTCTGATTTATGGTCACCTGGTCAGATATACAGGTAACAGCCCAGACTTGTGATTGGCACCCTAAATTGGAGGGTGTCTTTGGAACCTCCAACCTATTAGCTGGTCTGTTAGAAGTACAGGTGATAACTTGGGCTTCCAACTGGGGTCTGAACCTGGGGGAGCTGTTTTGTAGGACTGAATCCTTCACCTGTGGAATACAGGTGGGTAGTGTCAGAATTGAAGTAAATTACAGGACACCCAGCTGGTGTTGCAGAATTGTTTTTTGAATGTGTGGGAAACCTCTTCCCCCACAAATTTTGGAATTGGGTCTAGAACCCTTAATATATGCATAACTTTTTCTTTAAATCAGTAAATGGATATTTCTGATGAAAGTATGGTCACAGAAAAACAAAGGAAAAATAAAGAAAATGGTTCTCCATATTTTTATAGAATTTATAGATAACATCATCTTTATAAAAAATAAATGAAATGAACAATGAGAAACAAGTGGTCCAAGAAGAGTTTATATGATGCCCAATGACTAAGAAAGTGAGTTGGAAATTGTCAGAACATGACAAAAAATAAAGAGCCACTGCAGAAAATAAATGTCCATTATAGGTGGAAAAAGTTAGGTGTTCATAAGTAGTTATAAGGGTGCTTATCACAGTGAAAGAGAAAGAGGGAGAAGGAACAGGAGAAAGAAAGAGGAATCTAAATTGATCGTCAAAAAAATGATAGACTTAAAAAATAAGCTATACCAAATAGGCATTATTGGTGTTTTTAAGAACTAAGCAAATGAAACATTTAAAATGTAGGAAGAATCAAAAGTGTGATTGTCAAAAACTTTTTTGAAATGAAGACAAATAGAGTATACAGGCTGAAGGGGCTCATAGATTTTCAAAAAATAATGATACCCAACATTCATATCTCGCATTCCAAATCAAAGCATATTCTGGTCAAGATGTTACAATTCAAATACAAAGAAAGAATCTTAGAATTAGGCAGGGGAGAAAAATCATGTTTCCTACTAGTGTGAAATATGAAGTTGGATTTGACTCTTCACAGAAATATTCAATGCACGAAGACAGTTTGATCAGTATCTAAAATACACTTGAAAGGAAGAAAATGTGATGGAAGAATTTTATAATCAGCCAAGTTATCTTTTGATTATAAAGAAAATGTTTGAATATATAAAGGTAAAGTATAAACTTATTCCACTTATGAATAACAAGGTTTGAATCTCCTGAGGGAGGAAGCTACGGAGATGGGGATAAAGTAAGAAAAAGGGAAGAATGGAACTGAAATCAACTAATTAGGTAATGAGAATTAAGCAATAGTTTTTGAATTAACAAAAGTAAACACCCATGTCTACCTACCCCCACTCATGCCCAAATGTGTTAAAATTAATTTTTATCATGAAAGTCCCAGAAATGTAAGTGTAGTGACCACAATGATCAGAGCAGGAGCCGCGGGAGTATTCAGCCGGCTTCCTTTGTTTCCCAGAGTTCCTCACTTTGACTTAGTCCCCAGGTGAGGAGTCTTTTCAATGAGCAAAGCTCAGTTCTTTCTATGCTTACAGCTTTTTCAGACCCGACTCATCCAACACCATTCAGAAAGAACTTTAAACAGCATCAGTGTCATTCCTGTGAACTATTCATAGACAATTTACATTCTGGTTATCCAGTCGAGCCCATGAAAATCTAGTCCACACTGTCTCCTGCGGACACAATGATGGAAATGGGAAACCTGTTTACCCTCAGCCCACATCTATCTAACAAATCCATTTTTTGCATGTTGTGTTACTCATATTAGTTCATTTGATTTCCCCAGTGATACTAATAGTTGCCATCATGATTCCCATTTTACAGACACAGAAACGTCCACTCTATGAGGTTAAACACATGTTCTATTAAACACAGAAATTCAGTTTTGCAGATGCTGTTAGAACCACGTTGCTGTGGTTCTTTCGCACTGCTCCTCACTGCAATCACGAACGTGCTTATTGGCAGTTATATAAGAAACATGATCATATGAATTCAGAGAATAAGTGTCAAGTGTTAAAATTAAAAAAAATATAGCTTTTATAGGTTCCTACCTCCATATCTTCACTGACAGAAATCACAGATCTTGTTCCTGAGAATCACAATGTTTTTTGAAGCAAAATGGTAGGCTCTTTGAGATGTTTATTTCTATTGCTATAGTTATATGATGCCCTACATAAAATAACTCATACAGATATCAATGTTGCCTGGCCTAATATCATATAAAGTTTAACTTGGAAAAACTACTTTTTATACACTAAGATGCCTCATCACCAATTAATATACCATAGTAAGGGAGAATGGTAAAGTTCTATTTCCATAGGCCTTAATAAATATCTGACTATCTAGTCCAAGGGCTCACAAACTTTGATAATGCTCACCAAGGTAAGCATATTCATATGCAGAGCTCATTTATCCTACCCATTCATACTTTCCAGGAGAAAAACAGTGGCATGATAATAATAAAATGTTAAAATAAAATTGTGTTTTAGGAGGCATGATTTATTCTTCTGTATTAACTTTAAAGACATTAATTATTTATATTGAGCAATGAATATAAATATTTATTTAGATTATTATTCATTGAATGAACTTTGAGTCACACTAATTCTTTTCAAGGACTTACAGAAAACATTATAGTTCAAGTACAATATTTTTATAACTACATAATATATAGAGTAATTAAATGATATAATAAGTGAGATAAGCAAGAGTAATTTATATAACTACAATAAAAACATCATTAATTAATATAATAAACTAAAGATATCACTGTCAGTGACATGGAGATACATATCCTTCTGAAAAGTCTATACATATACATATATACTATAAATGTGCAGTGGGAGGAAATTTGTGAAGTAGTCAAACATTTATGTCAGTATTCTCAAAACTTCTACCACTGAAATGAACACAATTAGTAGGTTCCTAGCAAAAAAACGTTGATATTTATAAAAATGAGAGTCTATCAACTTGTATTTGATTTCACTGTAAAACACTATAAAACGGACATTCATTTCTGGAAAAGCTCACTGTTCAAGAGACACAGTATGCCTACATCCACACTTTGAGACACACTGGCCTAGATAATGAATACATTCCATCTGACAGTGCAAGAGAGATGCAGGCTGCTCCTTCAAGAAAGAAGAGAGAGGACAACATGTGTTCCTTGATTGTTGAATCATTGGGGTGAGTTAGCTTGTCACTGAACAAATAAATATTTCCAAAACAAATCACATCTTAGAGAATGACTCCATGATAGATAGGCACTATCCTGAATATTGAATTCAAACATGGTAAACACTCAATACATGTATATTAAATGAAGGAATGAATCCTCCATAGATGAGACTATCTGTGATTAGGTTCTGAATGTGTCATATTAAATATACATAATTATAGCTATTTAGATCAATAACTAATAACCTTTGAAAATATTCTAAAACACCTAACATATATAACAGCTATATTATTTCAACTCAGAGATAATAATCACAATAGTATAATGCTATTGATATAGGAATGGAGAAAAGTATGAATAATAAACAAATCAAGAACAATGTGAAAGAAACTGGAAAATATATTTAGGAGCTTCTTGGTAACTAATTTTTATTCCAAAATTAAACGTAACATTTAACATATTACATCCATGGAAATCATTGTTAGCAAACACATTTTTTTCCACATTAAAATTTATACTTCACATCTTTGTTAATTTCATTGTAATCCTATTTTTCAGTCTAATGTTGAATGGTTTTCATTTTTTAATCTATTTTTGCTCTCATAAATGGAATTTTTAATCTATGCCAGATTATGGAAAATATAAAATATCAGATACCTAAAATTATTTAGTTTTCTGAGTACATAGATTGCTTCAAATCATTCATCTCATTTTAGTTCTATTAAGTAATATGTTACAGCAAATAAAAGAAAAGGATTTTTATAAAGGAAGGGTTTTTATTTCTTTCCTTTTTAATGGAATAAAAATATTGATTTCTTTCTTAAATAAGAGAAATAGTATGTATGATGTATATTTATTTGGGGGGATTTAAAAAAGGTGAACCTACTGCCTAGTTTCTACAACAGAAATAAAATCTTGGTGTTTCTCACTAAAGAAATCATAAGTCATATTGGAAATATGCTTTTTTTCTTGTTTCTAAACAGCACTTTTGGACAAAAGCATAGAATTATAAAAAAGAATAAGGCATCAAAAAGTTGGCAATTTTGTGATAATGATTGATAGAGAAAGAGGAAACGTGATAGACTAATGCTCAAGGGTAGAGACAGTGGAAGCCCATCTTCCTGTTGTTACTGCAATGAGAGTCTCTGCTCAGAGTTAGGAGGAACAGAGGAAAGTGAAATATGAAAACAAAACAAAACAAAACAAAATTATTAAAGACTTTTTTTATGAGACAACTGCATTAGTCATCTAAGGAGTACACGTCCCACCAACCTGCTGATGCAGTAAGAATGGAAGCATCAGGCATTTTTCCCAAAGCAAAACATTAGAATGCTTACCCTTAAAGCAACACTGTCAAACAGATATTTTAGAAATGATATAATGGTTCTGTTACATACTCTGTTTAATATGGAAACTACTGGTCACATGTGATTACTTTAAGTATAGCTAATGTGGCCATGGGTTTACATTTTTAATTTTACATAAATGTAAATTTTAATATTTAATTTTAATCCATTTAAATTAATTTACATTTAAAATTTGGGCTTCTAAGAAGATGGTGTTAATGTACTGCTCTCTATTCCTCTCACGAAGTACAACTAAAAGCTCTGGGTATTATATATAAAATAAAAACAAAAAGATTGAAAGATGAAGAGAAGAAGACATTATTTAAGGAATTTGTTACCAAAGAACAATATAGTGGTGAGCTCCTTGGGTTTTATTTTTGCTTAATATATCTCATAACTGGCACTAAAGAACTTAAAAACCTGGAAATGCCAACTGGCCCAGACAATGAAAGCCTTGCCAAATGCCTGCTCTCTTCAGCCAACAAACCAAGAAAGAACAGCCTAGCAAGACAGAAAATTTTTAGACAATAAATGCTCCACTCCAGGAAACCAAATCCTTCCACTGAAGAAGAGAAAAACAAAGGGCATGCAGAAAAAGTACTTGAAAAAATAATGGCTGAAACATCATGAATTTGGTAAAAGACATAAACATACGAATTCAGGAAAGTGAACAAATCCCATAAAGTTTAAATAAAAAGAAATTCACCCTGAGATACATCATACTAAAACTTCTGGGGGGGTAAAAAAAATTCTGATAGAAGTGAATAGGAAAAAAAAAAAAGACAGCTTATCTAAAAAGGGAAAACAGAAAAATAATGGAAATGAAAGCCATTTTTTCATAAACAACAATTGAGGCAAGAAGAAATTCATACAATTTTTTAAAGCTGAAAAAAAGAACTGTCAATGTGGAATCTTATATCCAATGAAAACATCCTTTAGGAATAATGAGAAAATCTTCTCAGATGAAAGAAAACTAAAACAAAAAATTGTTGCTAACAGATTTACTCCAACATTTTTCAAAATTAAAAAAATTTACCACACAGAAAGGAAATAATAAAAGCAGAAAACTTGGAAGCAGAACTTGGAAGGAAGAAAGAACATGGGAAGTAAACCCCCCAAATTCTATGTACAACAGAGTTTCCTTTTTCTATTGAGTCTTATAAGTTACTATTAATGGTTGAAGCAATCATTACATCATTATTTAATGTGTTTCTAAATACATGTAGAAGAAATATTTAAAATAATTATAAATTGGGGAGTGTAAAGTGACTGAATGGGAGGTATGATTTCTAGGGTTAATTAAAACTAGTAAAAGAATGACACCA
This sequence comes from Hipposideros armiger, assembly GCF_001890085.2. Lineage (NCBI taxonomy): Eukaryota > Metazoa > Chordata > Mammalia > Chiroptera > Hipposideridae > Hipposideros > Hipposideros armiger. The sequence continues at coordinate 387,364 of NW_017732063.1, forward strand.
GTGGACTTTGCTATATTATGTATATATAGTATAATATCTAGGACCACTACAAAAGTATACTAAGAGATACACTCAGAAAATACTAACTAAATCAAAATGGAATTCTAAAAGAAATGTTCATTCAGGTAATTCACAAGAAGGCAGAAAAAAGAAAAACAGAACACACAGAAAATGAGGAGAATAAAAGGGTAGATTTAAGCTTAAATATATCAATAATTACATAAAATCTAAATTATATAACACACTACTTCAGAGAGATTGGCATAGAGAATTAAAAAAAAATCCAGCTATATACTGCCTATAAGAAATGCTTCAAATATCACAATATAAGCATGTTGAATTAAATATTAAGATGGAAAATTCATCTTTACGTAAAAAATATAAGTCATGATATTGGTATCATTAAAAAAAGACTTCAGAGCAAACAAAATTATCAGATACAGATAGGGAATTTTATTATGATTAAATGGACCAATACACCTATATGACATAGCAATCTTAAATGTGTATCTAGCAAATAACAGTTCTGCAAAACCCATGATGCAAGAACTGACAGGAACTATAAACAGATCTACAGATATAGCTGGTGACTTCAGCACCTCTCTCTCAACAATTGATAGAACTAGGCAGAAAATCTTCAAAAATAAAGAAGAACTAAAAAACATCAAAACCAAGAGGCTAATATTGTCATTTACAGATTAGTCCACCCAATGAAAGCAGAAGACATGTGCTTTTTTAAGCACCCATGGCACATACACCAAGACAGGTCATATCTTGAGCCATAAAGCATAGTTCAAAACATTTGAGTTGAATTCGTACACAGCAAGTTCTACAGCCACCTGAAAATGAAACCAGAAATCAATAACAGAAGGACAATAGGGCTATCTTTAAACACTTGGAAACCAGACAAGACACTTCTAAATAATCCATGGGTCAAAGAGGAAGTCTCAAGAAAAACACTTTATTGAACTGCATGGAAATGAAATACAATATATCAAATCTTATGGAACATTGTTAAAACAATAACAACAGAAGAATTAATACAGCAATGGTATACATTAGAATAGAGGAAACAGACTTACAAAACAAGCCTGAAGCCAGTAGAATAAAAGATGATAAAATAAAATAAAATGAGATAAGATAGTAAGAACAGTAATCAGTGAAGCTTAAAAATAGAAAAACAATTGAGAAAATTATGAAACAAAAAGCTGGTTCTTTGAAAAAAATTAATAAATATGACCAACTTTGAGCAAATCTGACAAAAGGATGATTCATGAATATCAAAGTAAGAGGGAATATCACTATAGAATCCTCAGACTTCAAAAAGATACTAAAATATATACTATAAACAACGCTACCAACCTAAATATAACATATTAAATTATATGGAGCAATCCCTTAATACACTTACCCACTATGAAATAGATCACTTGTGTAGTTCTATAACAAATGAATTGAATTTGTAATAATAATAATAAACAAAAGCAAGTCTTCAATTGCTTGTGGTTTCATTTCAGAATTCTGTCAAATATTTAGGAAAAAACTAAGATCATTTTTTCAAAATCTCTTCAGAAAACAGAAGAGAAACACTTTCCATTTTATTTTATGAGGGTATTATTACAGTAATATCAAAATAAGAAAAAACATGCACAAAAAGAAAACTACAGATCAATATCCATCATGAAATTAAGTGCAGAAATTCTTACCAAAATATTCATGAGTAGAACAATATATAAAAATAATTATACACCATTACCAATTGATACTTATTCTTGTCATGCAAGGCTGTTTCAATATTTCAATAATATTGGTGTAATCCACCCATTAATATCCTAAAGAAGAAAAATCATATGTTGCATGGGAGTATTATTCAATACAGAAAAACTTCACATCCCATTCAGGATTTAAAAAAAAAAGAAGAAGAAAAAGAAAAGAAAAATGGGAATAAACGATGATGTGGGCCAAGAGAATAACCTCCCCCCCTCACCCCCCTACTGGACAACTTTAAAGTTTTCCTATAGAAGTTTTAAGTCTCCTCTTCCTTAGTTTCTTAGCCCCTGGCTTTGATTACCCTTTTAATCAGTTTCTGAATCCTAGACTAAAGATTGCCCCTAGACTGAATCACAGAATATCTCTCACTCACCCAGGCTTTAGATAAGTACTTAAAGCATGTGACTTCCCAACATTCCCCAAGCCACTCCGGACCTAACTCTTGGGTAATCCCATCCCAGAGACTAAATAGGTTTTAACATTTTCCCAGGCCAGTGTATTTGTTGATTGTGAAGCCGAATGTTGTTTCCAAACCTGTAGCCACCCTACAGCAATAGCTTTGAGCTCTGCTCTTTAAGAAATTTATTAATTAAAATCTATTTTTCCTCATTCAGGGACCTTGGGGATACAGAGGATACCCCAACAAGATTGCCAGTCACAACCAAAGGAGCCAACAGGGTCTTCCATGCAGAGCTCCAGACCTATTCCTCTCATCTGAGACAAACTAGGGTGAGAGTTCCATAAATCCCTCCATAGGCAGGGACAACGCTACACCCCTGCCCAGCAGGAGGCAGATACAGAAGAAAAGACCTCCTGTCCCTCAGCCTCCCACAGAGATTTTATGGGGATCACATCTCTCAAGGGGAAAACAAGGCAGGCAGTTAGAGGCAGGCTTTGGGTGTCTGCATTCCTGCATGTCCCACAGAATGCACCACCCAAAAGACCTCTCCTCTCCACCCAAAACTTCTCTTTTCTTCCAATAAACTCCTTTTCTGGAGAGATGAGATCAATCAGGTGGTCCCACACCCAGAGAGGAACAACCCACTCTATAGGAAGAAGGGATAAAAACTCCAAGTCCTGCCCAAACAAGGTCTTTTTGAGCTTCCTTTGCTCAGCCTGCTCTAAACTCTTTGGAGTGTACATTCTTTTCTAATAATGGCCCTTGAGCCGTTCTCTACTGCTCGGGCCCGCTTTTGCTTCTTTGAAATGTCTTCTTTTCTCCTAATAAACTCCTTTTCTGCAACTTTACCTCTCTGGTCTGTGTCTCCACTCTTTGGTTCCACGAGACCAAGACCCAGCACAAGAAATATCCTACATCAATGGGGACATTTTTTATTTGATAAAGAGCATCTATCAAAATCAAAACCAAAAATCCTATAGTTAACATATTTAATGGTGAAAGATCAAATTGTTTCCCCCTTTAGATCAGGAACAAGGCAAAGATTTATTCTCACCACTCTAATGACATGGGAAGTTCCAGAAAGTGTAATTAGGTTGAAAAAAAAGTAATTAAAGAATAGACACATGGGAAAGGAAGAAATAAATTGTCTCTATTTGCAGATGACATGATTACATACAAAGACAAGTCTAGTAGTTTACATACACACACTCAAAAATTACTCACAGAATTAATAAGTTCAGCAAAGTTATAGAACACAAGATAAGCATAAAATTTAATTGTATTTCTATGTTACTGGAAATAACAAATGGACACTAAAATTAAAAATTTAATGTCATTTATAATCACTAAAGAAATGAAATGCATGAAAAATAACCAAATACAAGACTTGCATTACAAAATTGTAAAAATACTAATGAAATAAAAAAGACTAAATAAATGGGTAGATATGCAGTGTTGTAGATTGAAAGATTCAACTTTGTTAGTGCATTAGTTTGCTATGGCTGTCATAACAAAGTATCATGAACTAGGTAGCATAAATAACAGAAATATATTTTCTCACAATCCTGGATGCTAAGTTCAAGATCAAGGTATCGGTAGGGTTGTATTTTTTCCTAAGGCCCCTCTTCTTGGCTTCTTGATGGCCATCTTCTCTCTTTGCCTTCAGCTGTCTTCCTCTGAGCCTGTCTGTCCTAACTGCCACCCATATTGGATTAGAGCCTACCCTACTGACCTCATTTTAACTTAATTACCTCTTTAATCACCCTATCTCCAAATATAGCCACATTCTCAGATTGTTAAGCCTGGGGTTAAGAATGCAATACTCCCCAATGTATTTTGGGGAGGCACAATTCAGCTCAAAGCAGTAAGAATGCCAATCCTGTCAAGATTTATATGTAAGTTTAAAGCACTTTCCATCAAGACACCAGCAAGAATTTTTATATAGACAGGGTTATTTTGAAATACATATGGAAAACAGCAAAGGAACTAGATCTAAAAGAATTTTGAAAATGAAGAATATAGTGGGAAGACTCAGTCTACTCAACTTTAAGACTTATTATATTATCTATAGTAATCAAGACTACATGGTATTGGTGGAATATGCACATGGGTCAATGAAAGAGAACATAGAATTCAGAAACAGAACTACAAATATGCCCAAATAATACATGGATGGATCTTGAGATTATTATGCTGAGCAACATAAATCAGAGAGAAAAAGTCAAGAACCATATGATTTCACTGATATGTAGTATATAAAACTGAAAAGACAACAAAAGAACAAGACAAACAAATAAAGAAGCAAAAACTCGTAGACATAGACAATAGTTTAGTGGTTACCAGAGGGTAAGCGGGGAGGGGGTGGTGGATGAGGGCAAAGTGGGTCCAATATATGGTGATGGAAGGAGAACTGACTCTGGGTGGTGAGCACACAATGTGATACATAGATGATGTATTACAGAATTGTATACCTGAAATCTATGTAACTTTACTAACAATTGTCACCCCAATAAACTTTAATTAAAAAAAAAAAAGAAAAGTGAAAAAAAAAAACACAAACAATTCATGGGGGAAAGATAGTCTTTTTTCTTTTTCTTTTTTTTTTTTTTTAGCTGAGCCATCCTGCTACCTATTGGCAGCTCAGCGGCTGCTCAGCTCGGGCTGGACTCGAACCGCTGTTGCTCAGAGCTCAAACTCTTGAGTGAGCTCTTAACCAACTGAGCCACTCGGCCGGCCCCAAGATACCCTTTTTTAACCAATGGAACTACAGCAATGTGATAGGCAAGAAAATTGATCTTTTACCTAAGCCACAAGTCTTACACAAAACTTAACTCAAAATAGATTATAGAGTTAAATATAAAATGTAAAATATAAACCTTTTAGTCAAAAACTTTGGAAGTCTTTGGAATTCTGAATGTTCTTGGACTTTGACACACAAAGTGCAATTCATAAAAAGAAAATTTGATAAATAGGCCTCCCTAGGATTTAAAAACGTTTTGCTCTGCGAAAGACCTGTTGTAAATAGCATAAGGCAAGTTGCAGAGTGGGCAAAATATTTATAAACTACAAGAGCGACAAAGGACAAGTATGTGGAATGTATAAAAACTCTCAAAACTCAATGATAATAAATAAATCAGTAAACAAAGAAGCAGCACAATTAGAAATTAGGCAAAAATACATGAAAAGAAATTTCACCTAAGAGAATATACAGATGGCAAATAAGCACATGAAAAGTTGTTCAGAGACATGAGCCATTAAGGAAATGCTAATTAAAACTACAATGAGATACGATTATATACATAGAATAATGAGGAAAATAATGTCACTATAGTGACACCATCAGATGCTGGCAAAGGTGTAGAGAAACCGAATCTCTTATATATTGCTGGTGGGAATTCAAATTGGTACAGCCACTATGGAAATTGGTTCGGCAGTCCCTTAAGAAAAAAACAATAACATCCAATTATGATATCATCCAGCAATTGCACCCCTGAGCATTTATCCCAAAGAAATTAAAATTTATATTCACACAAAACCCATATACAAATGTTTACAGCAATTCTATTTGTTACTCAAAACTAAAAATGACCCAGATGTTCTTTGATGGGTGAATGGTTAACTCATGGAATATTACTCATCAATAAGCAGGAAGGGACTATTGATAAACACAACTTGGATGAATCTCCAGAGAATTATGCTGAGGAAAAAAAAGCACAGTGACAAAGCTAAGTGAAAAAACCCTACAATATGTAAATCCTATACTATAGGATTCCATGTACTTAACAACCTTTAAATGACAAAATGATAGAAATGGAGAACAGATTTGTGTTTGCCAAGAGTTAATGAAGAGGTACCTGTGTCCTTAAAAAGACAACAGGAGAGATCCTTGGGATGACGGAATTCTTTTCTGTCTTGATTGTAACAATGCCAATAGCTAGTTTTTAAGATCTAATCATTGAGAGAAACTGAGTAATGAGTACATGAGAATCCTCTCTATTGTTTCTTACCATGGCTGGTGAATCTATAATTACCTCAAAATGAACATTTTATTTAAATTAAATAATTATATATAAACCCTAAATAGTAATAGTAGTCTCATTTTTGATATCATAGAGTAAAGCCTTTATCAGTTTGGCACTTGTGTTTTCATGACCTAGGCAGACTCCTATGACTAGGTCAAAAGAAAAGATTACTCTGTGCATCCTCTCATCCTGCAATACTCACATGATTACAGACCCAACTCCAAGACAGAGCTTACAAATCAGCATATTATCGAATTTCTAAATAAATAAAAATAATCAATATGTGTGTGTATGTGTTACATGTTAATTTCATAGTTTAGAAAGATTTTTTGTAAGATTAAGAAAAGAAAAAATCCTAATATGCAAATTAAGCAAATAAAAGTTATAGTAAGAGAAAAAAGAAAGTAAAAACCCAATAGAGCAGGTAATGAAATTCCAGTAAGGACCATTACTAGTACTTTAAAAAAAAAAAAAAGGTATTAGAGCACAATGATGAGCATGATTTAAAACTAGAAAAATATTGAGGACAAAAGCAGTACGTGTGATTTTTAAAAAGGTAAATATACACTCCAAAAATGACAGAAACAGGATAAAAAATTATTTTCCAAACATGATTTAAACCTATTTTTTACCAACTGAGGAAATCCTTTCAGCCTAACATTTCCCCTCAAGTGCAATGCGGATTGTGACTTTGAACTCCTGGAGATGGAAAGCTAGTATTTCATTACTTAATATGGTCACAACCATTATGATGCAAATACTGTTTACTGAGTTTAAATTTTGAGAATCAATTATCAATTTTCAGGTCAAGAAAAGATGTTATGCTTAAAGCATGCTATGAAAATTGAAGACCTGTGAAAATGTAAAAGTGTAACTAATACAAAGCAGATTGTGGAGAAAATTTGGTAGAGAAGGAAGGGCATTAATATTGACATTAAAGTATGGAAACTAAATATAAATATAGAAAAATGAATTGAGACTTAATTATATTGTTTATATTATGATAATTGGTAGAAAACCCAAAACAGTAGAATTGTTGTGATTTATAGAAATGGAAGAGAGGACTTCAGCAAGGTAAATATTTGTTCTTGATATTGGGGTCATAGTAAATATTCTCTGATATTAATAAATTCAGAAAATAACATATATAGGCATAGATATAGATGTAGCAATAGATTATATATATATTGTATATCTATCTATATATCTATATATATCTCTATATATCTATATTTATAGATATATAAACTTATATATGTAGATAGATAGATCTTATTTTGGAAGGAAAATAATCCAAATATAAACAATTTTAAAGAAGTCCTCTGCAGAGTAGATCTAGAAGTGAAGAAGTGGTATGAGACTGACAATTTTCATTATAAGACATTCTTTAATATGAATTTTTAATGTGGAAGTATGCCTTGATAGAAATAAATATTTTAAAAGTATAAAGCTATTTATTTTTAATTGATAGTGATTTATGATCTAAGGATCCTTATTTTTTAATTAATATGAAAAAAACTAGGATGAAAACAATTTACCAGGCTGCAATAATGCCTATGAACATTTTTTCTAGCACTTTTTGTATGTAAAATATGTTATTTTCCTTGCTTCATATTGCCGAGTTTGAAATATCACTCACCCAGGGCTCTTTGTTTCTTCCTAGTTACTTGGCTAGGAGCTGCTTCTGTTTACAAGCATATATCATATGAATTACAAGCAAATAAAATAATTGGCTTTCAATTAGACTAAATTTTTACCAAGTGGATTCTTGTGGCCTGATTATGCCTTCGTAGTCTAAATAGCCACATTCACAACACAAATGGGCTCTTAATTTAATTAATTACACTTTTTAGTAAGGAAGTTCTTGTTTTGTATAAAATGTGATATCATTAAAATGGCTACAAGAAAAATAAAAATTGCCTTTTATTGGGAATATAAAATTAATAGGAAGATTTAACTACCTAGCCAGAAAAGTATAATAATGTTTATTTATAATTTTAACGTTAAGAATCTTAAAATCTTTCTGGTTTTACTTTCAAAAAAAGTCATCATCAATATTTAAAAATGTATGCTTCTGGATTAAATCATCCAATTATTTTATTTCTCTGTTTAAATATCCCAAGATCTTCTGGCAATAGAGTATAAGTCACTACTGCTTTGTTCTCAATAGAGAGTTGCTGGTACCTCCAATGTTATCCCAGAAACCCAGAAATATATTGTCTATACTAATTATCCAGTTTTTTTGTTTTTGGTTTTTTAATTTACCTATGATGTCACTTATTTTCTCAACTGTGCACCATATCACACACATTACAAATAAATTCATTACAATTTAAAGGATATAATTTTCCTTCTCTGTTTCACTAGTTTTCTACCATTTCTTTCTCCCAATAATGAATATAACTTAAAATAATCATTGACTGTTTGTTTTAATTTGTCAGCAGAAATTATTATTTCCTGATAGGGACATCTTTGTTAAAAACAGGTAACTATTTTTAAGAAGGTCAAAATAATCAAGATAATAAAAGCCTTGAAATACTTTCCTTTCTGAATTTAGAAATTAAGCTATGACAGAACACATTTTTTTAAAACATCTACAAAAATAATAGCAAATTTTCAAATAGTTAACTTTGTTATCAAATAAGTATCATGAAAATTAAGTAATTTAATGAGAGAATATATTTCATGATTCAAGAGGATAATCAGCTTTATCAATATTCACAAGCCTTATGTATAGATTTATAACGCAAATATATGCATAATGTATTTTAAAAGTTTTCAGTAAGTTCAGGAATGAGGAGCACTTAACATTTATAATATCAAAGTATTTATACCATTTTTCTTTTATTCTTTAATTATATGTATACAATACTTAAAAGTTATATTCTATTTCATTATTGTATTTATGAATTAAAATTTTTATTAGTTTGCTTAAATCCCTCCATTAGCAAGAAAATGAAAATTGAGTGATATATTTCCATTTATATATTAATTTCAACTTTTATAAAAAATTTTACTGTATTTCTCAAATATGAATAACTATAATTATAAGGTTTCAAAAAATGATAGAGAAGATATATTTCATGAATTTGCATTAATGATACCTAAGTGTACTTAATATTTATTGTAAATTTGAACTAAAAACTACCAAATGAGACAAAGGACATTATATAATGACAAAAGAGTTAATCCATCAGGAAAACATAACAGTTATAAATATATATGTACCCAACATCAGTAATCTAAATATGGAAAGAAAACATTGACAGAACTGACAGGAAAAATAGATAGCAATGCAGTAATAATAGGTGGCTTCAATATCCCATTTCCAATAATAGAGAGAACATGCAGACAGAAGATTAGTAAGGAAAAATGGACTTGAATAACACCACAGACTAAATCACCCTAACAGATTATCTATCTATCTATCTATCTATCTATCTATCTATCTATCTATCTATCTATAACATTCTACCAAACATCAGCAGAATATACATTCTTTTCAACTGCATGTGCTTTTCCCGAGGATAGATCACATGCTAGTTTACAAAACAAATTTAAGAAGATTGAAATCATACCAAGAAGTTTCTTCTACCACAATGGAACAAAACTAGAAGTCAATAGTATAAACAAAACTGGAAATTTCACAAATATGTGGAAATTAAACCGTCTTAAGAAGAAAAAAGGTAGAGCTATTGCACTTCTTGATTTCAAAATATAGTGCAAAGTTACAGTAATCACAATAGTATGGTAACAGCAGGAAGACAGACATATAAACCAATGAAACAAAATATAGAACCCAGAAATAAATTTACATATATACGGTCAACTGATCTTTAACCAGGTTGCCAAAAATACACAAAGAGGAAAGGATAGTCTTTTCAACAAATGGTGTTAGGAAAACTAGATATCCACATGGAAAAGAATGAAATTGATATCTTATATCATGGCACACCCAAAAATCAACGCAAAATGGATTAAAGACTGAAACGTAAGACCTGAAACTGTAAAGCTTTTAAAAGAAAATTGGAAAAAAGCTTTATGTTATAGCTTTTGGCAATATTTTTTTGGATATAACACAAAAAGCACAGGCAACAAAATAAAAAATAAACAAGTGGGGTTACATCCAACTATAAAGCTTCTGCACAGGTATGGGAACAGTCAACAGAGTGAAAGGTGACCAATGAATTGGGGAAAGTATTTGTAAACCATATAGTCGATAAGGGCATAATGTCAAACATATATAAGAAACTCCTATATTTAATAGTAAAAAGAAAAACCCTAATGACCCAATTAAAAAATGGCCTAAGGAGTTGAATAGACATTTTTCCAAAGAAAATATAAAAATGGCCAACAAGTATATTCAAACAAATGCTCAATGTCACTAATCATTAGGAAATGCAAATCAAAACCACAATGAGATACCACCTCTCACCTGTCTAGATGGCTACTATAAGAATAAAAAAAATAGTACAAATGTGGCTTGAAATAGGTGTCTTAGTTTGAAGTCTGTACCATAGGTACTGTGTTAAAAACCACTACATACAGTTATTAGTGGTAAAAGTTGGGCCACATTTCAGCAGTAAACCATTCATGCATAACCTCTGAAAGAGATTGATGTCTCTTGTTAATACATATTTTGTCCATTTATGCTAGGTAGGAGCTACAGATTAATATTTTATCCTCTAATTTTTTATTGCCTTTAACACAGTAACAGCAGGGACATTACACAACAAACTAATAAGAAGTGAAGCCTGTGTTAGCTCTTTGATCAAATGTGTTTCATACAAACTGGCTAGGAACATCAAAACAATTAGTCAGACCTGAAATTCAATCTGAGCTAGCATTCATATTCAAAGGTTTGCATTCAGATAAGTTCAGAGACCAAATATTATATTTTGATTTGTTTTGAAGTGGCCATCTGCCCATATCAAAAAGCTACTACAACAGTTTGGCAGGCAGATTAAAGAACTAAAATAACTGCTTTGTGTAGGTCAGGTTCACAAGCACCCTGGTGTTGCTTGGAACACACAAAAACTAATGTTCACAGCTTGTGGTACTTTACCCACAAGTGACTGTAACTTCTAAATTGTCAACAATTGAAGCATTCATAAGAATCCTTTATAGAAACTATATAAATAGATATCAAACTTCAAATATCCATGGCCAATATATTATAAAACAGCATAAAAATCTAATAAAATATTATAGAAAATTGCATGCTATAATAATCCTGATGTACTCATGATTTATATCTTGACACATTTAAAATGCTCCTTTTGATTCAAAAGGGGTTTTAACTATATTGATAGTTTTATTTGTACATTAAATATTTATGTGCTGGTCAATAGTCTGATTTTTAATTGGTTAAAGCAAACTCAGTGCCACAAAGACTTACTTTAGTCGCACCTTCCCGGGATTTAAGTGGAACAGCCTTTATCTTCATCCCCTCTGCCCCTCCCCACTCCCTTCTAAATTCCTGTCCTCACCATCTTCTCAAGTCTATGCCCGGGAACTCCAGGCTTTTGCAGTTGCTTTGCTTAAAAGACGAGCCATTGAAAGGAGTTAAAGATCACTCTCAGGTAGCAAGTTGCAGCTAGGGGTACTGTGAGGACAGGTGGGCAGAAAGACAAGCTCCCTTGGTAACCAGAGCTTAGAGAAGAGCCTTTAGTACAGAGTGGACCACCAGCTGAGCTCTATGGAGTGAGAGCTGCAGGCTGGCAGTGAGAAGGGCAACCGCAATGTAGGCCTAGAAAAGGTAGGTTTGACGGCACTTCACAGAGCTCACCAGCCAGATGATGGTCACCAAGAACAGCAGGACAATGTTTCCAGTACTGAAGATGAACATCTCTGGCCTGGACACCAAAGCCAGGCATTCTTTCCTCCTGGACTTCCTGGTGCTAGGCAACCCCTGCTGGAAGTACACAAACAGGGAGTGGGTGCCCAGGGGTCATTCTGGGCTATTGGTGCCCAGCTGTGTTTACATCCACCCTGACTCTCTGAACTTGAGAGCCCAATGGATGAATGTTCCTATACCCTTCTGCAAAGTCAACAAGCTCAACAGAGGGTGTCAGATCATACTGAACTCCTTACATAAATGTAAACTTCAAATTCACATAGTAAGAGTTGGGGGTCTACAGGACATGATTCTCAGCCATTGCATTCCCAAGACTCAGTGCATACCTGTGATGGCTTATCAGAATGAGGAGACCGCAGCTCTTCAAACTACATATAATCTACTTACAGAGGCTTTCCTTGACGCAGAGAAGCAGGGATCACAGAGACGGAAGAATCTGAAGAGAAGCAATCTCGGTATTCTTAATGGAATGGCTTATTCCTGGAATGAATACTTTTTGTCCACTGCCAAACCATACCATCAGTTGGGAGGTCCTCTCTCACTGTTCTTCACACGTGGCTGGGACAGATTCTCTCTCTGTCTTAAAGAGCCACAGTTTATCCTCTTCACTCTCAGCCCTTAAACTCATTGGAACAATTCATAATCCAGGACAGGTTTATTTTATTTTTTACTTCAGGTTTTATTTTTAATAAAACAAATGAGTCTGACAATTTCAACCGATTAGCAGTAACAGTACACAAATCAAGCCTTCCTCTGGGGACTGCCTCCTCCTTGATGTCTCTTTGGTTACACTGTGGATCCTGAGTGGGTCCCCAGTGTACAAGTCCCTCAGGGACACAGAGATGCAGACAACTTTCCCAGGCTGCATGGCTCCATCCAAAGACAGTGGGGTATGCGCCACGTTCTGCATGATCGTAAAACCAATCTGGTTGTCAGCAGTGTTGGTAGCATGGCACTTGCTAAGCCTCCAGCCTTGAAGGAGTCTCTCTGGTAGGAACTTACTGGGTCAAAGCTGTACACAGCTCCCTTCCCGTCTTTAAGTCCTCGGATGATGTTGTAAACATAGATGGAAAGAAGCACTTTGAATAGAAGATCATTTGCCTGCATTCCAGAAGTCACCCATGTAGTCACTGCCTTATTATTGAAATGCTTACACATCTTTAGTTTGGCTTCAAGAATCTCTGTCAGGATAAGACAGTCTCCACGAATACCATTGAATCCAATGACTATTTTGGAAAATTAAACACTATAGCAAGTTTTTAGTTTTCTGCCTAATTCTTTCAAATTCTAGTCTTCTGTTAAATTGAATGTGCATCTAGAAATATTTATTTTGGAAAAAAAATGAGCAAGCTCCTTTTCACAGAATGAAAATCTTTAAAATTTAAGCTGGATTATACAAAAGAACACATGCTTTTCTTTTCAAAGGAAAGTGATTTAAAAGCTCATAATGTCTGAGCAAAGGTTTTCTGAAGCTCAAATGCTTCTTAAATGCCCCGTCTTTTGAGTGATAATTTCTAAATTGGAAGCATGCAGAGTGATACAAAATTGATGATAAAAAAATCAACTTTAAATTATTTTAACTGGCTCTTTAAGTTTTACATTAAGAAATCTCAGTTCATGATATAACTTAAAATTTTCTGGTGAATTATGAGATTAAGTTCATCCAAAGAGGAGATAATGCATTTCTACACTCATTTGTGACAACTGGAACAATGGCTGTATTAGACTAAAAAGTGGTATTTTGACAGTATGAAGGTGCAAATGTATGTGAAAGTAACATTTTGCCAAAGCTGAGCAGATGTGTTTTTATACTAGTGCTGATTTAGGGCTTTTTCACAGGATATTTCTTTTGATTGAAAATGACTTTCCCCATGTCATTGTCTGACTTCTTCAATTTCATCTCTCATGGAGGCCATACCTGACCACTCCACATCAACTGCTTTAATACACCCTGAAGACACCTTGATTTCTTAGATTATTTTTCAGAATTTATCAACTTTTAATCTACTATGTTATTTACTTGATTATGTTCAGTATTGTTTATTGATTGCCTCCCCTGCCCCAGCCAGAATTTAAGTTCCTCAATTGCAGGGATTTTTTTTTTTTTTGTCTTGTTAAGACAAAAATCTATCCCCAGGACCTAGAACCATTGTGGGCACATAGCCAAAGCTCAGTACACGTGTGTCAAATAAAAGAATCAGTGATCTAAGAGAACTTCCCAGAGATCTTCTTCTGTCATAATCATATAAAAATATGTAATATCTGTGAAACAGCAATAACTAATCACATGTGAAGAACAAGCTGAAATTAAAGGTAATAGTAAAACTAAAAAATGGGTTTTGATGAGACTAAGAAAAATACTGTTAAGGAAGTAAAAACACAACCTAAAATTAATAGCCGTAATAAAGGCCTTAAAGCAAAAAAACAACATAATTGTAAATGCCATAGCAATAACCATTTTTTGGTTAAAATCCTGAATCAAAGACAAAGTATAAAGTCTGAGGTTCAAAAGTTCTATAAAATGGAGACAGTTTAAAACAAGATTACCCAAATATCTGACAAAAAAAAAGTTAAGTATAAATAGTTATTTAAAAGGAAGAATATTTAAATAGTAATAAAGAATAAAGGAAATGTCAAACGGTATTGTCAAACGTTCCAGTCTAAAATAAAGATATGATTAGGCTGGAACCACTGAATTTCAGAAATGATTATTAAGTGTACAAAGAGAAATTATATATATATATATATATATATATATATATATATATACATATATATATATATATATATGAAATAGAGGTAATTGAATTATTTAACTGTAGACTGATCTTTTTATATATCTATGTTACCATATGATCTACCTTTCTATCTCCTATTTTTCCAACATACTTTTGATATTTTCAAGAGAATCACAACACATTTTGAAAATGTATTAATAATGATATTTAAGTGACATTTTCTTACAAAAATCTTATAAAACTATTAATAACAGAATTTGATAAAGTAAATAAATATTATAAAGTTAAAACATACATTTCTGAATGTTTGTGTAAATAAGAAAATCAAGCTTGAACTTTTAGGTTTCTTATAAATACCAAAAACTATTACACACTTTAAAACTTAAGCATAACATCAGTTCAGAAAACTATTTGCATTATCTATGAAAGCTGAACTTACATATTTCCGAATTCATCCGTTCCACTCCTATGTATATATATGAACCCAATATTAATTGAATGTAAGTAAATTTGAGTCCCACCCTGCCAGTCCCTCTATAACACTCCTAGCTTTTGCGATATTATGAGACATGTTCACTAAAGGTAGGAGATGATTTCAGGTCCTATATCTATTTGCCATCCTCTGATGTACATGGAATTCTCCAAAGGGAGCCAACCCTCTTTTGCTGCATTTTGTAAACAGATCTGAAACCCAGTACCTGATAGGACAACCAAGCTCATTTCTTTGGCAGGCCATGTTTTTGTCACCCTACTCACAACATTGCTCAGTGTGTCCTATTTTCTATGTACCAGAAATCTGTTCCTCCATCTCCATTTGTAAAGATATTTATTTCTGTTCCTTCAGTATTACCAAATCATCAACGTTTAGACTGATTATTTTCTGTGTGATTTTACATGTCAAAGGCAATCGTTATCAATCGAACGCCCCAGCAGCCTAGATCTGTGCCCTTATCACCATCTCCACTGTAGAACATACAGAGCAGTGTCCTAAATGTCATTCTTCTCAAAAGCCCAATTGCCTCAGATGATGTTCCCTACTATTTTTTGCAACCTCTGAGACTGAACCTCGGAGCTGAATTCAGTTCTTCTTTTCACTTATACTGACTAGATCCATAGAAGGGGGCTTATGAACTTACGGATTTATAAAATTATCTCAAATCCTAGGACATTAGCTCCCCCTGTATATCATGCCCTACAAGCATGGTTGTTTCCTTGTGACCTGGGTCTGGGCAGGAATCCCCTCCCCCTTCTTTGTCAGGAAGTGAAGTCCTATCTTTGTGCTTGATTTTGTTAAATTTCTCCTCTTAAATTGGCTCACACTACATTTGGAAAGGCTGTTTTGATTATTCTACATTTCTGACTTTCAATTTGTGAGCATGTCTAACTTATTGTGTGCAAACCTTTCAAGGATTCAGGAGTAAATCATTACCTCTCTGTTCTAAGAAGAACAAATGGTGCAGTCACTATCCAAAGGAAGATTATTTTTAGTAGATCTGTCCAATTTTTCTGAAAAGATGCAATTAAAATGTAGACCACAAATGTATGTATTTATACTGCACTGTGTAATAAAACAAAAACACAGGTAAATAAAAGTAAAGCTTTCTTCAGGATTTCACAGTTCACCAAATAGCACTATAAAATGTCTTTGTAAAAGAAGATAATAGGCCTGTTGTTGGTTTCAAAACAGTTCTAGGAGGGTAAGTGTCTTGAACTGTCACCAAATGTGGCATCCATCTTATCTATTAACAGTCTAGGGAAGACCATTTTCAGAATGCAAAAGTTTAAAACTGAAATTCACTTCTTGGGGTTAGAGCTTTTAATGGACTGACTGTCACTGATAAGGAAGTGATGGAGAACACAGCGTTTCTTCAATCTCATTAGTTGGATGTATAGTGTGAAGTTGAATTTCCCAATCTCCAGAATACTAACATATACTACTTGCTGAAGAGAAAAGAGGAAAGCAATTCAAAGTTCTATATTTAACTTTTATTCTTTTGAATACAGCATGAAACGCACTGTTTCCATGGCATTGCATTTCCTTATTCTTTTAGTGGATAAAAAGATAAATCTCTTATTATTTTATCATAATATCACCTTTCAAAATGAAATCGATTTTGGATCTCTCAAGTGGTTAGGGAGCTCCCCTTAGTTCAAATAAAGTTGGCAACTATAGTGCTTTCTTTATTAGAAAGAGACAGGGAATATATTGAATCATCAGTGTCACAGGGGTCCTTTATATAAGTGTTTGCTTCAAACTTTTAATGCTGGGCAAATGTGACATTTAAGATATATTTATTTTGGAGAAACAAAAATAAATTTGATGACCCTTATTTGTAATGCCCATGAAATATGATTTTCTATTGGTCATTTATATTAACTGTCAATGTGTGAAATTAGATCTCAAAATACAGAAACATCTGGATGTGAACACAAACTATGTCAATCATGCAGTATTGGTTGACAGGTACCCAAATGTTTGGCACATGGTAGCTTAACTAACAAAACACGTTTCTTTATAAAAATAATGGGTTTCTCTTGCCAATGTGTTTTTTTCCTTCTAATTTAATGGATAAAATCTATTAATTAAGGCATTTACATTTTTCATATGTATTTTTTCAACTGAAATTCATTCAGATAGAAATGTATAGGGTCAGCCGAGTGGCTCAATTGGTTAAGAGCACAAGCTCTGAGCAACAGTATTACCAGTTCAATTCTCACATGGGCCAGTGAGCTGTGCCTGAGCTGAGCTGCCGCTGAGTTGCCAACAGGTGGCAGGATGGCTCAGCTGGTGAGAGCATGTGCTCCTAACAAGGTTGGTGGATGGACTCCTGCATGGGATGGTGGGCTATGTGTGCCCCACCTCCCCAACTAAGATTGAACACGGCACCTTGAGCTGAGTGGTTGCGAGCTGCCACCCGGCAGCCAGATGGCGACTGCACTTGGAGCTGAGCTAAGTGTGTCCTTCACAACTGAGATTGAGGGACAACAACTTGACTCTTCTTCTTCCTCAATTTCCCGACACTGTTCCCCTTCCCCAATTCCCCAACAACAACAAAACAAAATAAAAGAAATGTATAATTAAAGAAAAAAACCCCACTCATTTAGTTCCAGCTCCACTACTCTTTTATTTCTTTGTTCCGAGCAAATGAATTTCTGAGTTCTGTGTGTCCACTGTGTCTAATAACTACATAATTGTCAAAGCCACTTATCCTTTCATGGTAGTTTTAAAAAGATCAGAGAGGGAGTAGGGTAATCTCCAACATGAAATATATATATATATGCAGCAGTGAATAAAAATACTATTTTTCTCCAAGAAGGTGATTGCTATAAACATGTGAAGTTTCAATTGGGAGGAGACTGTATCTTGTGATACCTATAGCAGTATGACCATGTAAACCAGAAAAAAAATAGTGGCTTCAAAGGATATACTAATAAGTAAAATGTCTGGAACACTTTTCTATTTTTCAGCTGTTATGCTGATGACTTTAAAGATTTTCTTACAAAATTCTCAGAAACAAGCCTATAAACTAGATTTTATAAGACCATGATTTTTCAGATGAAGAAACAGATTCAGGGAATTTGGGTAATACACACAAGGCGGAATAGTAAGCACTAGAACTGGATTCAGAATCTGAGGGTCTGGCAATGGAGCTGATCTAATTTACCCATGATTACAGCCTCAAATTTGGAATTAAAAATGTATGAGAATTTCTTTAGAGGTTTAAAAGAGATAGAAAGAGAACATATATTTTAGGCAAACTGCATTGAAATCAAGTTTTCTTTGTTTCAAAAAATATGAGTACTACCGTGGTTAACGAACTCAGGTTTGGCTGCTTGACGCTCATGAGCCAACGATCGAGAGATGAGAGTTGGCAGAAAGAAAAGTAGGTTTATTCAAAATGCTGGCATTCTGGGAAGATGGCAGACTACCATCACAAAGGCCATCTTACTCATTCCTAGAATGGTCAAGGGGTTTTATAGGTACACAAAAAGAGGCAGAGCAAAGGAACGAGGGAGTTAGTCAGGTGACTTCTTAGTGCTGACATCCAGGAGAACGTCTCCTGAGGCCCTGTTTGTTCTACAATGGTTATCTTAAACTTTGTTGTAGGAGTGATTCATAGGTCACCTGATAGAAAATTGAACTCTGGTTGACAGCATCAAGATGGCTGAGCATTGAATCAGCTTTTTTCAAGTCAGCATTCTGCTGATTACTCAGATTAGTGAGGTATGCATGTAGCCTCAAGGAAACATAGTTATTAAATCAGGTAGGCGGGAAAGAAAAAAGAAAAAGGAAAATAAACTAAATTTTGTAAATCTTGGAAAGTACACCCTCACCCTTAAACAGTGATTTTTAAAAATAATGTTTTCAATATTCTTCCTCCTTTTCAAATAAGAAATGCTTACTTGATTATTAGGAAATGTATAAACAATCTTATTTATGTTACTATATGATTAAAGTTTCTTCATTTTTAACCAATTGCTTTTGGCAGGAAATGCTTTTAAGGACTTCAATTAAAATGGCTAGGATGAGGTAGGTCCAAGGTCAAGTGTTGCTTTTTCTGTTCGCTTAATAAGGAGGAGCTTTCCAGCTTATTTTCTTCAGCTCACAAGGACATTTTTGGTATTGTTAACATCAACATTCAAAATTGAGAAATCTTGCATTAAAATATGAGTCTCTGTCTTTTTCACAAACATTAGAATATCTGCCAAACCTGGTTCTGATTCCATGTGGCAAGAGTCCATGGTTGCTGGATAGCAGCTGCCACCTTTAGGCAGGCCATGCACTTTGCATTGTCTCCAAGCCACCAGGGGAGCCTGTTTCACTCATTTACATTTGCAATCTGGCATAAAAAAAAATAATTTAAGAAATTTGCATCTTCTCTTTAATGCAATCGTTTAATATTTTTTCCCCTTCCCAGTACTCATTAGGCTCTTGTGAAATGCCCTGAGTCCAAATCAGTGAATAATTTTATAGCCAGTAGAAAGAAGGATGGATTAATTTGATTAATTTCCTCTACATGCTTTGAAGTAAAGCATCAAAGAATCACTGTTTACCTCTTGCAATGCTCAGATTTGATGCTAGAATAAAGAAAATAGGATTCAACTTTCATTCAAAGGACAATTGCAGAGTATTGGAACTTTGTGCTTAAACAAAGACTTATCACAGTTGATTTTTTTCTTTTCTTAAAAGATATGTATTTAGCATTAATATTATTTACCCCCTGGCATATATCAGTAAGTTTCCCCTTAATATGATTTTTGAATGTAGATTTCTAATTAAAAAATGCATTTGCACTATAAAAGAAGCTTTCATCCAAGAAGAAAATCTGACACTATTTTAATATACTCAAATCTGTGCTTTTCGAAAAACTTCCTGAGGTATTGCATTACAATTAGTTCCCATAAAGTAACATAGTCCACGAAGTTCTGGAAAGAACCTTGCATGCTAGCCCTATAATTATACGTGCATTATCTCAGCTAATTGAAAAAAACAATAAATTTTAATAAATTTATGAAATTATAAATTATATGTATCATTTAGAGCATCATTTATATTTTTTAGAAAGCATTTTGTATTTTGATTCTTACATAGCTAAAAATTAAAAATGAGATACAGTTTTGCTGTCTTCTGTCTTTACGATCCTTTCTATCTGTCTCTGTCTCTCCAGCTCTCACAAACTCGCACACGCACACACACGCACACGGATTGGTGATTTCTTTGCTTCTTGAAGTCTAAAAGACAATATTTAAATGATGTTTTAGAACATAAAAAAAGAAAAATTAATACTATGACATACTCTCCTAATAATAGTCTGTAGTGTACTGACATATGCTTGCTGATGGTTAAAACGGAAAATATTTTTAAATGATACACAAGGCATCAATTTTCCAAGAGCTTTCTTTAGTAATCCATGCCCTTTGACTTAACAATTCACTTTCTACAAAGAGTTTACATCAACTTTATACATAGAACTGTTTATCGTGGTGCCACAAAATTGTTAGGTGAATGTAGGCATGAGCTACAGGAGGGGTGGATAATGAAGTAACTGGTCCTTTGCACTGCTCAGGTCCACTCCCCAAGGACTAATTTTGTGCTTAGAACATCCTGATAAGAGGGAAATAAAATCCATCCAGAATTATTGTTTTTTTTTAAGGCCTGTACAGAATGTTAAACTTACCCTTGATTTAACCGTCGCCTCATTATAGTATGATAGTTACAATAATTAGCATTGAGGTTTTAACCACTCCCCCGCACCCTTTTGGATTTTTCTGTGTGCATTATGAGTAAGGGCATATGCAGAAAGGAATAGGATATATATATATATATATATATATATATATATATATATATATATATATAAAACCTACACATGTTAATCAAATGACCCATGTCTGTAAGTCACATGCAGAGCTGGCCCAGAGCCAACAATATAAGCTCAAGCCCCAAACCGTTTGGGGCCATTGTCTCTCTTGACTTGGCCTCTTCTTCTCTTAGAACTTATCCTAGTAAACTTTCCTTCCTCTATACTTTCATGTTTGCCGATCTGTAATTCTTTACTGCATAGACAAAAGGGTTGAGCAGTTACTCTGGTAACAAAATGAAAACCTGTAAAGAGAATTTTAAATCTAGGAAATTATTTTTCTTTTATCACAAAGTATATTATTCTAATACTAATTAAAATGATATATATGAAATGGGTGAAAAAGAAACAAAGGTCATCAAATATATTCTAATGTTAAATGACGAAAGAGTGCCAGAAGTTGCAAAATTCAATTTTGTGTGTGTGTGTGTGTGTGTGTGTGTGTGTGTGTAATTATTTCTTCTATTCTGTGGCTTGCCTGTAAAATCCCTTAGTAGTATATTTTGAATGACAAAATTTCTTTATTTGAATATACTCTAAGTCACCAGTATTTTTATTTTTGCCTTATGCCTTACATGTACTGTTTAAAAACATTGCCTAAAATAGGGTCAGAAAATTATTTTCCAGGATTACCTTCAGAAGGCTTCATTATTTTACCTTTCATATTCAGATATGCAGTCGCCCTGGAATATAATTTTGTAGATGGTGTGAGACTGGAACAGAGTTTTACATCGTTTGTATGGATACGTAATTTGCCCAACCATATTCATTTTAAATATCTTTCTTTCCTCTTAGCTCTGCAGTGCTACATTTAAAAATGACTTTGATTTCCTCAACAGTATGTTTGTTTTCTTTTCAGTAAGGCTGGTTCTCTTTTACTTTCTTTGACTTTAATCTGCTGATATTTTTATGACCTTTTGAGACTAACATTTTGGCTAAAGATTTTCAACCTCTTTATGTGTTTAAGATCATGAGTTTCTCTCCATTGTCTTCATGATACCATACAAACTTCCAAACTACAATAGTCCCCCCTTATCCACAGGGATATACATATTCCAAGACCCCCTGCGGATGCCTGAAACTGTGAACAGTACCAAATTCTACAATATACTCTGTTTTTTCCCATACATACCTACGATAAAGTTTAATTTATAAATTAGGCGCGTAAGAGATGAACAATAATAACTAATAATAAAATAGAACAATTATAACAATATATTGCAAAAAAAGTTAAGTAAACTAAGGGTTACTTGAACACCAGCACTAAGTAAGATACCCTGATGGTTGATCTGATAACTGACACAGCTACTGAGTGACTAAGGGGCAGGTAGCAGTATATTGGAAGCACTGGATGAAGGGATGGTTAACATCTCTGGGAGGGATGGAGCTGAACTTCCAAGTTTTCATCACAGCTCAGAATGGCACACAATTGAAAACTTATGAATTGTTTATGTCTGAAATTTTCCATTTAATGTTTTCAGACCCTTGATGGACCACAGGTGACTGAAACCAAGAAACGCGAGACCTCGGATAAGGGAGGGCTCCCGTAGTTAGGACGGTGCACTAAACCCTGAATTATCTTTTTGTATTAATCCCGAATGATAATTCATTGCCAGCTTGAAGGATACTAAGGTTTGCCACTGAAGGGCACTGTTGGGACACTGCTGGAGAAAGGGGCTTCTTTATTTCCTCCTGCCTTTTTTGCTTCTCGCTACTGAGGGTGTTCAGCCCACGTTCAGGACACTGAAGAGCCTCAGTATGTCCTGCCGGCCCTTTCCCAGCCAGCTCTGTGGGACCTCAGTTTAGCAGCAACCCAATGGGTACTCCAGCCAACTTCCCTGCTAGTTCAACAGACCCCACCCACTCCAAATGTAGCTTCACGAGTTTCCCTTATACACAAGGAGGCAAATTCCTGCTTGCCAGCATCTTCCCGTGGAACATCCTTGAATTTGTACAAACTCTGGTGGGCTATAGCTACACCCACCCCAGGTAGGTGTGAGCCTCAGCTTTGGGGCGCAGGTGTGTTAAGTAGGTAGAAGTGGGAGAAGAGTTTCATACTATATACAAAAGCAGTAGTGGCTATATTTGGTATTGCTGCCTTCTTTACTCCATTCACCTGTCACTAGGTAGTAATCTTTTAATTAACTGCCCTCATTCCAATTGATGCATGATTTATCCCCTGACTGGACCCTGACAGAAAAAAAAAAAAGCATTATTTAAAGAAGAAGAAAACATGAAGGGCCGGCCAAGTGGCTCAGTTGGTTAAGGGCTCGCTCAAGAGTGCAAGCTCTGGGCCGGCTGAATGGCGCAATGGTTAAGAACTGGCTTGGGACACCAGAGGACCCCGGTTTGGATCCCACATATGAGGGCCAGAGACACTGCCCTCTACAGCTAGATGATGAACAACAGCTCAACCTGGAGCTGCGCTACTGTGAGTCGCTGGCGACGGTGTAGGCTGCAGCCCCTGTGGCAGTGGGTTGCCATGGGCTACCGTGTGTAGCCAGCAGCCATCGTGAGCGGCAGCAGCTGCAGTGAGCTGCCATCAGTCCAGAAGCCGGCGACTGATCTGCCTCACCCAGGAAGAGCGCAATGATGGTGCCAACTTGGGCCAGTGAAGCAATGTCCTCCACAACTAGATTGAGGAACAAAAGGACAGCAACTTGTCTGTTCCCCTTCCCCCAATTCCCCAATTAAAAAAAAAAGAGTGCGAGCTCTAAGCAACAGCGGTTCGAGTCCCGGCCGGGCTGAGCTGCCGCTGAGCTGCCAACAGGCAGCAGGATGGCTCAGCTAAAGAAAAAAAAAAAAAAGAAAAAAAAAAGGAAGACATGTAAAAAAATCCACCTGATAAAATGTAAGGGCAATATTTAGGTCAAATGTAAGACACACTTGAAAATACTCTTTGTAAATAGAACCTTCCTCATTTGAGAAGAAAAAAGAGGGAAAAATATGACTATGGATCTACTAACTAATCTTATAAAGAGGGAGGAAAAAACTTCTCTTACCAAACTTATTTTACAAATCATTGCAACAGTGAGCATAAATGCAGTTTTGTGAACTACACCCCATACATGATAGATTGGTCCAACATAAAAAAAAAAAAAATTTGAATGCCATATAAATGGAACTTAACAGAAGTAAAAATAGTAACCAATATAGAGTTAGGATAAAATGGTTGAAATGCCACCTCCAGTTCCTGCATCATGGATTACCAACGTGATTAATGCTCTGGCAGTGAGCCCTCGTGTGCATTTTCTCAACAACCTACAGGTTCCAACTGCTTCCCCAAACACCCCTCCCTGAGGCCCTCAGCAGGCGTGCTCCACTCCTCGCCACCACCTGTCCCTTGGTCTACGGAACAACCAACATGCTGTCCTGTACGGGACTGAAATTGCCTCACCGCATGTGGAATTTTAATATAAAAAGTAATCATTATAATCCAGAAGCCATTTTATGCAATCTATGAAAAGGTGGAATTTATGGTTGACAATAAGTCTGTGAGTTTATTAGGTCTTCAGAGGAATCAAAAAGAAGAGGGGAAGTGAGTTCTCAAACTATTCTATCTATAATGCAAATTTTCAAAATTTTTGTGTGTGTGTCCTTCTGAGTCAGTAAAATAAACAAACTGGATTTTCCTTTTTCGCTTGTGAAATCTCTTCCTCAGAATGTTGACATCATGAATGAATTAATTTAATGAATTCTCAAAGCAATGAGAAGGTTTTCATTTAAATCCTTTAAAGCAGAACTCAAATGTAAAAATTCCGTGGATCTCTAGGAAACAAGTAAGCTTTTGAGTTAAACACTCCTAGATCTATACCCTAGTACAATGAATTACATATTATTTGTTTGTATATATTCTCTATACAACATCACAAAAGAAATTTGAAATGTGGCTTCCATATTTCCCTTGTGTTATTTTATCTTTCCACAGTTTCATGTTTTTTCCCTGACTGAGTGTGGCACTCTGAATGCTAAATAAATGTTATTGAAAAAATAATTTTTAAAATAATTTAGAAAGAATCATTCATGCATCTGCTACTCCCAATTATACAAATAAAAAGTTTTCTCTCATTTGATTCAAAAAACATAATAATGTTTCTAAAGTTTTCTTTCAAATCTACTCCATGTGCAAATTTATACATACATATACACAATGTATGACAATTAAGTTTGCAAACTCATCCTAGAAAAAGTGCTACATACCTCATTGCTGAATATCACTATGGTCACCTTCGAAGTACTCTCCTTGGGAAGCTATGTACTGTCGCCAGTGCTTAGTCCACCCATCAAAGCAATTTTGGAGCTCTTTTTATGGAATGGCCATCAGAGCTGTTGTTATATTCCCTTCAGGTCCTGAATGTCATCAAAATGTCTTCCTTTCAGTATTTCCTTTATCTTCAGGTAAAGCAAGAAGTCATTGGGGGCCAGATCAGGTGAGTAGAGAGAGTGTTCCAATACAGTTATTTGTTTACTGGGTAAAAACTCCCTCACAGACAGTGCCCTGTGAGTTGGTGTGTTGTTGTGATGCAAGAGCCATGGATTGTTGGTGAGAAGTTCAGGTCATTTAACTTTTTTCAAGAAGCCTTTTCAGCACTTCCAAATAGTAAACTTAGTGAACTGTTTGTCCAGTTGGTACAAATTCATAATGAATAATCCCTCTGATATCAAGAATGGTTAGTGACATAGTTGCAACAAGTTCGCAAACTTAATTGCCAGACCTCGTATATAATCTAAATATTCTTATTTTTAAAAAGTGTTCATAAAAAAACCCACCACTCAAATAGATGACAGTTTTATAAGTCACTTCTTTTTCTTTTTCTTTTTTTTTTTGACAGCCTATTTATCCTACTATATAAAATTCTCAAAGGAAGGCTTACAGTAAATGATATTGTATTTCATAGGTCATGTAATTTGCAATTTGTCACTCTTCATTTTGCAGGAAATGGTACATGATGTCAACAACACATCAGCAATATATTAACATTTTTGTTGTCTCTCAGTATGAATAGATTTTTGTTTTTAATTTTCATGACAGTCAAAGCAAAATATAAAATGTTCTGGTCAGTTATGGATTGTATAAAAATGTATGCATTAAGCTGGGTATGATGCTGTTTCTCAGTGATGTGTCTAATTGATGTACCTTTCTTTTTTGGTGGAGGTGTTCTATAAACTTGTAGAAAGGAACATACATACATTTTTTCATTCATTCTTTTAAATAATCACTGACTCTGTCAACATGCTTTGATCAAATGCCTTATGAATTCAAGAAGAACATCATTGAGGTAAAACATGATGAAAACTGGAATAGTATCTGCTCTTATGAATCTCATGGAAAAGCAAGAGAAACAAAAAAGCAACCATGTATTTTCTAATGTGAGCTTTCGGTGTATGTGCCCATGTTTGCTGCCTGGATGCCTACTTGCCAAACACTCTTCTGTTACCATGTATGTGGCACTGACAAAGGAGGTTCCCTTTGTCCGTTGTATATTTCTCACCTAATACCTCTTATAGAAAAGTGGGAGAGAGCAGCTACTTTATTTATGGTCTGTGGTCAGACATGTGACTCAAGCTTAACCAATAGCACATTTCAATGTGACCTTTCAAAGTGGATTGTTTGGCTGAAGTGTTGGGAGAATTTGGGGTTGTTGGGTCATCACAAGGTGGCAGCAGTAATTGCCCTGATAGCTCTAGCAATGGCAGCTGTGAAGGTGGCCCTGGCAGAGGTGCTGCTGGTGACACCCTGAATAGATTGAAGTTATTATGTGTTCTTACCCATGACCTCTGCTTCCAGCATCCACTGACATGAGCTTTGATATAATTCTAGGATTGCTGTCTCTCAATGATTCCATGAGGCTTTTATTTACAACTACTTCCAATGTACCCACTCTTCCCAAAACAAAACAAAAACAAAAATATATGTATAGTTAGGGTCAGAAAGATCAGCTAAAATGACCTTCATAACTTAAAATAAAACTTATGGTCAATAGTTTATGTCCCAAAAGAGTAAAATTATGATTAAAAGAATAGAATTACATTCTATGTGGACATAACAGTTCTTATGTGCTTTAATTTCACATATATATGAGATAAATAAATAAATAAATAAATATATATATATAAATATATATATAAATATATATATATTTGTTGTTGTTTGTTTGTTTGTTTTTTTCCATTTAGTATTTTTCCCCCCTCATTCATTAAAACATGGAAACCACTCAGAATAGGGCTTGGTGAGTAGTAAATGTGTTGTCAGTATGAGCTATTTTATTATCTTTCAGGGGTAAAGCATAGAGATTAAGAGTACAGATGCTAGTCCTACACTGATTTCATTCATAAACTAGCACTTCCATTGACACAGCTGTGTGACTTTGGGAAGTTACTTAACATCACTGTGCCTGAATTTTTTCATACCTGTAATGGGGCCAACAATCATATCATTCAAGACTGAAATTAATAATTCTTGTAATATTTGTAGCACAGCATTGACATATAATAAGCTGTCATTGAATGTTATTTATTTCTAGCTTTATCTAATTTTCTGTCCTTTTTCTCCAATAAATGAATTCAAATTTAATAATTAAGCTGATATATACATATTTACTCTCTCCTTAATGATGAAAGAATTTATAGCTTTTCATGTTTTCTTTGAGTAAAGCTTTAAGTATATTTTATACAATTTGTTATGTTGGGTTCTGCCAGTCCTTAATTTCTAAACAGTCTGTTGTAATTTTGATTTCCTTTTAGAGAAATTAGAGTTATGTAGATGAGTCTATATTATAATTTCCTACTAGTTATTTTGGTCTTAGGCTTATTAATTTCTTAGCACTGAGGCCAGAAACTGTGATCTTTTTTATTTTTAATAATTGATTAAAGTATATTAATTACTTTGAGAACATAAATTTTGAATGTTTCCTAGACTATGGAAACTCTTTATATGTCTATTTGATCCAATTTTAAATTTTTACATAAACTTTATAACTCAGACTTGTTATTCATGTTCTTCAAAATCTATACCATTTCTGAGTTTTCCATGGACTTGCTTGATATCATTTTGAGGAATGAGTTAAAGATATCCACTTACATGGTAACACTGAATTAATCATGTTCTCATTATTCTAAAAGTGTTTGCTGTTCGCACTATTATATATTCTTTGTGGATAATGCATTTATCATTATGAAACAATCCTCTTTGTACTCAATGTAATTTCCCCTTGAATTTTTCCAATTTAATATTGATATTACTCCTTTTTTTTTCCTTTTTTGCTGTTATTTATTTGTCTGCTTTTATCAAGTCAAAAATGGTCTCTTCACTACTATTCCTGTGAGAATATTTTTAGCAGAGCCAGTCTAAAATTAGAAAGGAATGAAAAGCAAGGGCACAGGTTTAGTCTTTGTTTCCAAGAACAGCCATGTTCTCTCCAACTGTCCCTGAAGCGAATGGTTCATGTAAGTCACGTGGCCAGCGGTTATGCTCAGCCAGTCTCTCCTTGACCCAGACATGACAGTTTTCCACATTGATGTCACACATTTGCTGCTATATATGCTATATGTACTCAGGACTGGCTATAGAATTTGCAAGGCACAGTGCAAAATGAAAATGCAGCTCCTCTTGTTTAGAAATCCTTCAGAACTTCAAAATGGCAACAGCAGAGCTATTTGAGAATGCATCAATATGCCTTCCTTTTCTTACCTGTGATATTGTTCTATTTTTACTCTCAACATTATCTTACAATGCTTTTTTCTTTGTTGGATAATTACATTTTTAAAAATTTTAGTAGTGCTGTGATATTCCTAAATGTTATTGATTTGTGTTTTATTACAAAATTGTTTCATTGATGAAGATAATAACTGATGATTGAGGGCCTCGATGTACATTATCTGTGAATTGTTTACATTGAGATTACATACATGTAAGAATCAATGGACTTTAAGTCTCAGTTATAAAGTTCATAAATTAATCATGTTTCCATTTACTCATTCTATTATTTTTGTTGATATGATTTTACTCTAACCCAGTGACAAATGTGTCTTTTGCTATTTCAAGGCTAGAAACAATTTAGTACCACTTCTTCTCAATTTAAGTGTGTTACTTAATTTTGGAATTAAATGCATCATAATTCAAAGTTAATTGCAGAGACTTTTGGTTAAATTATTGCAATTTATCCTTCTCTTTGTATTTATAAGCTCTTTAACCTTGTATATATTCAAGATATCAAAGTAGCCTTGAAAGCTTATTAGAAATGAAAGCTTTTTCTCTTAGATTAATCTGCTACTATGATACAAAGGGTGTTTTATTAAATATTCATTTTCTTCTATCAGCCCTGATATTAGTAATTTAAGTTTGGCCATAGAGTAATCAATTAAAGTAAGGCATGCTGTGTGAACACTCAACCTAACACATTAATTTAATCTCTTTTGGCTACTCCTGCTGTCTCACAAATCATTTCTATGGTTACAACACATTTGTCAAAGTTTCTAATAGAAAAACATCCTATGATAGCAATGCCTCTACTAAATAAATATAAGATCTATGGATAATGATAATATTTAGATTTAATTTCTACAAATCAGGTGACATTCCTCTAATATCACAGAACACGTAAAATAAAACTGAGCTAAATACATGGAAGTCTTTTAAAAATTATTGCAGGTAAAAATAACTGTAGTAGGTTGATCATAGAAATTGCACAGATGATTATGGAAGAAAAGCATAGAATTTGATTAACTCAATAGTAAATCAAGGATCATGAACAAGCAAGCCGCACCTGAAAACTGGCAGATAAGTGGGATTATGTCCAAACATCACCTTTTCTTTGGGGCTGGATCTTTCTCCATATTCCCAGTAAACATTTGTTAATATTACCGGAGAATCAAAGAACAAGAAACTTTACAAACAATATTGCCTGAAACCTTAGAAATCACTATTGCAAATCTTTAAAATTATACCATAGTGTGGCCATAGGTAAATGTACTTGTGTTGTAAGGAATTTCACTTTACCCTAAAAGAGGCCTTGCTTTCCCCTGGGCTTCAGGGAGAGAATCTCCTTTGAACTGGTTTGTCTGACAGGGGTGTCTGTGCAGGGGCCTGGCCACCCCAGGCTAGGGAGGGGCTGACCAGGATAGAAAGACCAACAATGTAATGGAGGGTAAGGCTTTGGGTCACACATATTTGAAATTGAGGCTAAGATGAACCATGGGGCAAGTGGAACGCTAGTAACAACTGAATAGTGAAGCTAAAGACTGAGCTGAGCTGCCTCAGTTGGCAAAGTGGAAAACTTAGCATATTCATATGAAGGAAGAAGCAACGCCTCTGACTCCACATGCAGAGGACAATGGAAACTCTGCATTTAGTGTTTCTCCAGACTCCACGCTATGTGCTTCTTTCCTTTGTTGATTTCTGTCTTATTCATTCACTATCATAAGTCAAAAGCAGCCTGTAGGGAGTTCTTTGAGTCCTACTAGCAAATGGGTGTTGCAAGGGTTGTTTTGTTGAGGGCTGTGTTTCCTTTCATTTTGTAGTTGGCCTGAACTCACAAAACTACATATTGCATTTTCAGAAATTCTTTTTTAAATGTAACTTTTCTGGCCCTTGACAAATAGAGCCTTAATATCTACTAATAGAAAATAGTCCATGAAAATCGGACAAAGAATTATATGCTTAAAAGTAAGTGGAATATTGAATGAAACAAATGTCTCCAATGCTTTTCATCATGACACCTAAAAACTATTTATACCTGTATACCCACTGCTGGAAAACTAGGAGGCTGGGTTTTAAAACTTTTGACATGTTATTGGATATTTTAATGTCTCTGTGTATGACAATTATCATGCTTTCGACTCATAGTTCTTGGTTTCCTTTATATGTGTTTTTCATTAAACTTCTGTAAACTTTAGCTGAACTCTCTAAGGCCAACTCATGAACCTACTCCAGAATTGCTATTAATGTGTCACTTTCAACTATAGTCACGGGTCTTTCAATTGCATTGTAGTCTCACTAGTTTTTGAATGGCTAGAACTTAGAGTCTTTGTGCAGCTCACAGCAAATTTTGTTCCCTGCCATAATTACATTACGCATATGGTGAATAATTTAGTTGATATTTTTGTTAGCATTCTCAATTCTCTTGTTCCTTCATCCTTTGACCCAGCATAAAAATCCCTTATAACTGAATGCATAGTTCTAGAAATCTCCTTCTGCTTTCTTAATTTAAGCCTATTGTTCTTTAAACTAGACGGTGTAATTGTTCATGTGCTTTGTTTTGAGTGCTGTGTTAGGCACTGGAGAAACGATGCTAAGCATGATGGATATAAACTCTGCTTTCAGCAGAAGTCATTTGGGGGGAACAAACAAGAGATTACAGAGGCTTGTAAAAAGTCCTATGATGAGTTAAATAGAGAGAATTATCAGAATGATCCAGCCAAATCAAGGACATGGAAGTCAGCGATTACTTCCCAGAGAAAGTGCTAAACAACATTCATCAGCGGCCTGTAAAATCCAGTTATAAAACACAGTCCTAGTCAGTTAGCTAAGTTTTGAGTAATGTTTGCCTTTACTCTTGTACCTATGATTTCCTGATTCCATATTTCCATTCTGAGAGTGTCCATAACAGGCTATATTCATTTTTTGCTCCCATTCACTTCCCAAACAATTACAGCCTTGTTTCTCCATTCCAATGTACCACTGAAACTACTTTGGTAAAGGTAATGCTATATTTTCCATCCTCTGACTATATTAGTTCTTAGAAATATTTTTAGGTATGTGTTTATTTTTTCAGATTTTTAATCTAGAGATAAATATATAGTGTTTTAATAAAAATGATTTAAAGTTGGCCTTTGAGTCCTACTGTTCTTGAAAACATACTTATTCTTGACTTCTTAAAAACATTTAATACTGATTTCCACATGAGTGCCTTCCTAATTCTTCTATGTTTAATGAAGTTTATCCTTATTTTTAATTATAGTAAAGTACACATAACAAAATTTACCTTCTTAACCATTTTTTAAGTGTCTAGTTTAGGAGTATTACGTGTATTCACACTGTTGTGAAGCAATCTCCAGAACTCTTCATCTTACAAAATTGAAATTCTATAACAGTTAAGCGACTATTTCCATTGCCTAGTAACCAACAGTCTACCTTCTGTCTATACAAAATGGACTAGTCTAGGTACTTTATGTAAGTGCAATCGTGCAATATTTGTTTGTGTGTGTGACTGGTTTATTTCACTTAGCATAATGTCTTTAATGATCATCCATGTTGTAGCATGAGTCAGAATTTCCTTTTCAAGACTGAGTAGTATTTCATATAGATATACATTTTGTTTATCCATTCATCTATTTATTAATAATTGGGTTGTTTCCACCTTTTAGCTGTTGTAAAGAATGTTGCTATGGCTATGGGTGTAGTCCCTACTATTTGAGTCCCAACTTTCAATTATTTTGGATATATATCCAGAGGCGGTTACCAGATTATATGGTAATGTTATTTTCAAATTTTGAGGAACCACCATGCTATTTTCCATAGCAGCTGCATCATTTTACATTGTCATTAACAGTGTACAAGGGTTCCTATTTCTACACATCCTTGGCAACACCTGTTATTTTCTGTTTTTATGATAGTAGCAATCCTAAAGGGTGTGAGGTGGCATTTCATTGTGTTTTTAGTTTTCATTTTCTTAACAATTAGTGATGTTGAGCATTTTTTCATGGAGATTTTGGCCATTTGTACACCTTTTTTGGAGAAATACCTACTCAAGTCCTTTGCCCATTTTTAAGTTAATTTCTGTTTGTTTTGGTCTTGAGTTTTTAGGAATTCTTTATATGGTCTGGATAGTAACCTCACTATCTGTATGATTTGCAAATATTTTCTCCAAAGGTTTCTTTTTCATTCTATTGACTGTCTTTCTTGCACATGTTTTAAATTTTCATGTTGTCCAATTTATCTATCTGTACATTTGTTGCCTATGTTTTTGGTGTCTGATCCAAGAAATCATTGCCAAATCCAATGTCTAGAAGCTTTTTCTTTAAGTTTCCTTCTAAGAGTTTTGTAGTGTTAGTTCTTACGTTTAGGTTTTTGATCCATTTTGAATTGATTTGTTTTTATATGGTGTGAAATAAGGTTTCAAGTTCATTATTTTTTGCATGTGGCTATATTCTTGGGGTTCCTTGATATTCTCTATGAATTTTGGGATTTTTAAGAAAGATTTCTCCAGTTCAATTCCTGGCCTGAGCTGAGCTGCCGCTGAGCTGCCAACAAGTGGCAGGATGGCTCAGCTAAAAAAAAAAAAAAAAAAAAAAAAAATTTCTGTAAAAAAAACACATCACTGGGATTTTGATTGGGATTATATTGAATCTGTAGCTAGAGATCACTTTGGGTAATATTGACATCTTAACAAAACTAGTTCATCCAATCCATCAACAAAGAATGTCTTTCTATTAATTTGTGTCATCTTTAATTACTTTCAACAATGTTTTGTAGTTTTCAGGGTGTAATCATTTTGTCTTCTTGGTTAACTTTATTCCTGTGTTTTAATGCTGTTATAAATATAATTATTTTTTTTCCTTTTTAGATCACTCATTATTAATTTATAAAAACACAACTGATTTTGTGCATTGATTTTGTATCTTGAAAATTTTTGCTGAATTCATTTATTAGTTCTAACAGAATTTTGTGGAATCTTTATTAAGTTTTCTACATATAAAGTCATGTCACCTGTGAACAGACATGATTTTCCTTCTTCCTTTCCAATTTGAATACAATGCCCTAAGTCTTTTAATTCACTGACCCCTTAGCTTCCTTTCCTTCCTTTTTCTTCTTTAATATTGCTCTTTCCCACTTCTGACTTTAGTCCTCCACTGTTTTTATTCTAAACAAGCAGGGCTTTGAACCACCTATTTTTATGATATTGAATTCCTCTTCAGTACCTCTAACCCTGGCTTTGTTCCAGCCCTGTATTTCCCATTGCCTCCTAGATTTTTTTCAGCTTTATGTTTGCTAGAAATCACACATTTAACATGATGAAAACCTAATATGCTGAGTAGAGCAACCCTAAACTCACCACTGGACACTTAGCTCTGGTCCTAGAAATGTGATCGCTATACCTATGCAGCATATGTCTATAGACTTATCCAATACCTTCCATTCACATCCCCACTCCAGTAGCAGGGTGTGCATGGTCTCCCAGGTTCCCCTTCAGGTTCTGACTTATCTACAAATACCGGTGTTTCAGAAGTCTTGTTACTGATTTTCCCCCATGATTCTGCAAATTTCCCAGCTTTTGACACAGTTATAGAAGATTTTTATAGTAAATCCCTTATTCCATAATATGGAACTTTCATGAATGAACCCTATCTGATACAGATGTTATTACTAGAGTAGTGGTGTTGCTTTAAAAAAAAAACTAAGACATTTTACATTGCATTGGCTATGAAAAAGCGGATGTTGGAGAGACAAACAAGAATATTGTCTCTGGAGGGCGAAAATAAGGTGGATCATCATATTTTTTTTATGGATGAATGTTTGCAATGCTGTTTATTTAATGTGGAAGATGGAAAATAAATCTAACCCAGTATTTGTGATGTTGGAAAGTAAAACTATTTCTCACATTCACCCTTGCTAGCAGGAGCAGAAAAAAAAAAAATCTCAAAGTAAAGGAAAGCCTCAGGAAAATAAAAGATCAAACCCAGGCACTGCCAGCAACACATCAAGGTAAACTCAGTGGTATAGATTGTGGAACCTTCATTAAGTAACTTATTAAAAAATAAAATTAAAGTATTACATTACAGATGTAGTTCACTATTCAAAGTGGTTCGGAGACTATAAATGGCATGTAACACAGCAGCCTGACCCACAGCCCAGAGTAGATGGGGGCCTGTCTCAAAAAAGACTTGACGGTATGGCTTCTGTCTAATGGAGACAATGACAATAAGGTTTATAAGAAATTCACACAGTGTTTAGAATTGTATAGACAGAAGTACTAACCATTGTTGGATTAAAAAACACAGGGACACTTTTAAATGAAACGGAGCCTCAGGGCCTCCAAAGGATGAGAAAACACCAGCCTGAAGAATGGGCTTTTTCCTTTGTTGGAAAAAAATGGATACTAAGTTAGACCCAAGAGCCTAGAGCACAGGTTGAACAAAGTGCCTGGAACAGCTATTCCAAAGATCAGAACAATGTCCTGGTCAATGTTTACTACCTTCCTTCAAAGCAGGGGGGATTGGTAACATGAGCCCAGCTAGATTTTAAAATTACTACAAAACAGTGCCTGCTATGTGCCTTCTAAGTCCCATTTTTTTCAAAATAAGAGTGTCTACTGCAGATATCCCTTTTCTACCTTCAGCGGGCTGAACAGTGATCCCCTAAAAGGTAGATCTACGTTCTAATCCCCAGACTTAGAATATCATCTTATATGGCAAAGAGTATTATTTGCCTTTAATGGCAAGAGGTATTGTTAAGTTAAGGGTTTTGAGAGGAGGAGCTTATCCTGGACTATCTGAGTACTTGTAAATGCCATCACATAGAGGGTTCTCTATTATGGGAATAAGAGAGAGACAAGGAGAGATGAAGAAGAGACACGGGAGGGAAAGACAATAAAAACTCAGGCAGAAAGAGATGCAGACAAAGGCAAGGAATGCTAGCGGCCATCCAAAGATGGAAAAGAGACAAGGACCAAGTTCTTTTTCAGAGAACGTGAGTGGAGCACAGCCCTGTCATAATTCAGACTTCTGGCCTCCACAACTGTGAAAGAATAAATTTCAATTCTTTTCAGCCACCCAATTTATGGAATTTATTACAGCAGTCATAGGAAACTAATTTACTGTCTCAAATTGTATATTGTGTGAGGGCTGTTTTCAGATAAGTTGACGTTTTAGACCACAGGCCTCTGTCCCTGAATATCTGTGTCCAAAGACTCAGTCATAAAGGCTGATTTTAGATCATTTGATCTTGTGTCTGGAGCCTGATCTTGTGCTATGGTTGGATGTGAGTTTTGAGCTCTAGGTTATAATTTGCATATGGAATTATATAAATAATTTTAGCCAGAGGACATTTTGAAATAAAGGGAGCCCCAAATTCTTTGTCATTAGAATTGGAGTCAATTTTCTCTTGAACTATAACATTGTCACTAGAATTGCTGGTCTCCTATAAAATGGTTCTATTGCTTGTTACCTAACTTCATGATGTTCAAGAATTAAACATCATGAAATTGATACTGCCTTTCCTATTTAACTTCTCTGTTGAGAGAATCGAATTAAGGAAAATAAAAATGCTGAATTTGCATGATCACACACACACACACACACACACACAGGGAAATGACAAATGTGATATGTGAAAGATGGTACCTGATACCATAAAACCATACAATAAAGGGATTGAACCTGATTATGGGGATCAGGAAGTTTTTATTGTTTTTGTTTTTATTGAGGCTGTGACCCTTTGGTTAATGACTCAAACTTGTCTTCATAGAAATGAGAGAAAAAAATTATCTAAAAAGGATGCATATGTAGAGAGGCCAAGGGGAAAATGGATTCAAGAATCTGAAAGAGGATGTCTTAGCTAGAACTAAGAAAAGAAGGATAACATGGTCTAGACAGAAAGAAGTATGTATGGCCCGGACACAGTGACCTTTGGAGGACATGTTAAAAATAATTGTTTTCAAGTTAAGAGCAATGGGTAACTGTGAATTGGTTTTAAATTAAAAGTGAAGCACAGAATAAGATTTGCTTTATGGAATGATATATATTTTTTATCTTGGTGAAGTAATATTTAAAACAAACCAAAGTCAACCGGTTTAAAAAGCTATTTCTATTAGATTAGGAGAAAGCTGATGGCAGTTTAGGCTACAATGTTAGATACAGAAAGGAGTTCAGATTCTAGAAATATTTAAATGCTAAGAGGGAATACTTACTCATAACATTTCAATAGTATTTGAGGAAGATTAAAATCACAAGGATATTTTGGTACAGTTAGTAACCTGACAAAATTAATACCACTTAATTGAAACAGCCAGAATATATTGCCACAATGTATGAATTGATTTTATACTTTTAACTCAGTCACTTAATAGATGTATAACTCTTAATATATATATATATATATATATATATATATACATCTATATCTATATATCTATCTATAATCTATCATCTATCTATATTTAACCAACTAAAACAATACTATAAAAATAAAAATAACATGATAATTTAAAAATATGCATTAAAATTAAACATTTAATTCAGGGTAAACAGAAAAATATAATTTATTAAACTGAAAATATTCTTAAATTTCACCATATAATGTTATTCCAGCAGTAACCAGAATAAATGTTAAATAAGTAAAATTTTGGAAAATTTTTATTGCCTATCTTAACATGAGTGCTTAAAATATGAATGCATTCATGATTATACTATAAATCCTAGTGATATTTTAAGCATATTAATGATAATAATTGATTCAGTCTCAATTTTCTCTTACTTTAGTGAAGATATAAATTTAGTCTCCTAGATCTTCTAAGGGCAAAACTATTAAAAGCACAGAGACACTATGTGACAGTGCTTACGAATTTAACCCATCTTACATTTTGTGTATAAATGACTCTTTCTCTACTTGTTACAAAATCAAACTTAAACACCACACATTTAAGAAAATTTGAAAATCTATCAAAACGGCTGAATAGAGAGGTGTCCACTTGAAATTGTCACATAAAATGTTTCCAGAGGTTAACTTCTGCCCTCATGCTGCTGTTTTAGGCTATCTACCTGGAAAAGACAGAACAAATTACTGAAGAAAATATTATGTGACTGAACTTTTTTAATCATTAAAAATGGAGACGCTTAACAAAACCTAGTATCCCAGGCTGTTTTTTAAAGTTTCACTCTCTGTGCCCACAAACAATGCTGAACTCTAAATATGACTTTCTTCAGCTATTTTCTTGGCACACTGTGTGTAAATCTTATATGAATGAACAAATAATTCCAATTTTTATCACATGAAGAATGAGGCTCAGATTTGTCCAAACTCATTCACTGTCTTATTCATAGTAAAAAATCTGTATATGTTTATACTAAAAACTAAATAATTTTAGTTTTCCACATAGATACAATCACCATATCACATACACACAACATACAAAATAAGCCTACTCTTAAGTAAAAGATTTGCTTTTTACATAAAAAAGCAATCATTAACATGATTACCCATAAGTAAATATATAATTATGAATTGAGACATGGAAGCTATTAAACATTGTATCTTAAAGGGTTATATATAAAATTAATTTATATACATATAGATATAATTTGGTTGATCAAAGATGTTTTAAATAAAATATTGGGATACAATTAAGGGATTAATTTGATGGGAAAAATAATTCAAGTTTATTTTTTCTCCAATTATTTTGTATGGATATTATACAACTCTATTTTGTATATTTTGTAATAAGAATGCACTTTGACTGCTAGGTTATATTAATCAATTATGAATGAAAAGTTTGAGAAGTTCTTCATATTTTTGTTTAGTAATATTAAAAATAAAAAAAGAGGGCCAGCTGAGTGGCTCAGTTGGTTAAGCACATGAGCTCTGTGCAACAGGGTTGCTGGTTCAATTCCCACATGGGCCAGTGAGCTGCCCCCGAGCTGAGCTGCTGCTGAGCTGCCAAGAGGTGGCAGGATAACTTAGCTGGTGAGAACACGTGCTCCTAATTGCAAGGTTGCTGGCTCGACTCCCACATGGGATGGTGGGCTACGCTTACTTCTAACTAAGATTGAATATGGCACCTTGAGCTGAGCTGCCCTGAGCTGCCAATGGGTCGCTGGATGGCTCTGTGGTTAGAGCGTGCACTCTTAGGAAAAAGTTTGCCAGTTCGACTCCTGCATGGGATGATGGGCTGTGCCCCCCACAACTAAGATTGAAGGACAACAACTTGGCTGTTCCCTTTCCCCAATTCCTCAATAAAATTTTGAAAAAATAAATAAATCAAAGGAAAAATGAAATCTGATACCATACCATGTTTTAAAATGTGAGGCTTCTCTATAATACCATGTATTGTTATTATAATAATTTTTATTTAATCTAGTGATAATTAGAGTGAGAAAGTAGAGAAAATCTAAAAACAAATTCCATTTAGCCATTGTCATTACAACAAATTTAAAATATATTGCCACATTGTCCCTAAAAAGTAAGCAACTTAAAATTTATGTTAAGCACAATGAAATATTTCTATAATGGGCTTGTGGCTATAGCACATTTATGAAAAAGTAAACAGTAATTATTAAAATATTTATATATAAATATATTTATTAGTTTATAATTGTAGAACATCTCACTTGTTTTTTTTTTTAATTTCATAAGCTGTTGCACCATTTTTAAATGAGGGAAATGCAACTCCCTTGGTGCTCCCTTACTTGTTGTATATTAGTGTCAGAATCATTGCAATCAACCCAGTTCACCCACAGGAGCAAGTTTCCCACTGGTAATGGTGAGTCCGCTGGAACTGCAGCCTGGCATGCTGACTGGGTGGCCTGCCCATATCTACGGATACGTCTTCTCACTTATTTACTCCACTATCGGAAATTTGGGAGGAAAAATAAAAAAAGGCCATTATTGATAGTTTTTCACTTTCCTGGGAAAACCAATATACACTTATTCTCAGTTAATGCCCTTGCCCTCTTTTTTTTTTGAAATTATGAGTTAATTGTAATTCAGAACTAAAAGAAAGCACTCTTTGGAAGAGTTTTAATTATTTCCAAATGCCTCTCTAGCATGTAAATGCTAAACCGTGTGACTTTCCCCATTTATGGGCTGTAAGAAATAAACAGCTGGGATAAACAGCAGGCATTTCAAGATATTTTATTTATTTCTCAGCAGAAGTTTAAGCATATGTCATAATGATGGCATTTACATCATAATATATGTTGCTTCATACAGCTCTGCAAACCCATCAAAATCTGCACAAATGACTATGGAATCATAGAATGAGAAGAGTCTATCAAACACACTTCCATCTGCTTCGTTTCCAAAAGTTCAACTTTTATTATAAACTAAGCAACTGAAAATCAAAGTTCTGAAAACTTAATTGCCTTCCTTAAATTTTAGTTTAACTTTTAGGATGATCCAATATGCCATGGAATAGGCATTTGCATTTTGTTGTATTTTTCCTTTCCTCAAAATCCTGCAGCCTCGGCTTCCTGATATGTAATTAATGTCATTTATCACTTTACAGAGAAACAATATACTATTTAAGATCAAATAGCCAATATTCTGTTAACTCCAGAATGAAACTATTCTTTTGAGAATTTGAATGGGTAAGAAACGAAAAAGAGATTTTTTAATAATTGTAGCTTTTGTTAGCATGTGGAGAACATGTCTTGGAGAATTGATCATGTAATTATATTTTATTAGACCATAAGCCAGAGAGAGTGTAGGGTAGGATGTGACAGTCATTATATTTTGTCAAAGAGGAAGACAAAAATGGAAAACTTGTCCTTTCCGGTTCAAAGAATTAAAGGAAGGAAGAAACTGATAATGTTTTTTGCAGACATTTGAAGTGTGTGACCTGGTTGCCCCAAGCTGGACAAAAATTTTGTAAAGATTAAAGCATGGCGTTAGCTGCATGTGACTCCAATGCAGAGGGGCTTTGCCACATTCTGTTTGGGCCCCTAGAATACTGCCAGAAGGTAGGATGGTCCTGAGGCATCCAGCAGTGACAGAGGATGTGACAGTGGGACAGGGGTTCCGAGCAGCACCTCTCCTGCCTCTCCATGAACTTTGCACACTGTGGAAGAAACCCACTTTTCACGTACCTGGAGGCCAGTGTTCAGAAAAACAAGCCATGTGTAATGTTGGGAGCATTCTAAACATGGTCATTGCAGTGGGGTTAAGAGGCCCTTTTAAAAAAGGAATTCTGGGCAGTTTGCCTGGATGGAAACCAAATGAGAGTCACAGTCAAAACATGTAACTCTAGAGAGCCAAATTGGGGTTAAGTCACCAGGGGCAGTATGGACAGTCCTGGAATCATCAAAAGCAAAGATCCTAACTTCCCTTGTCATTGAATTCATCAGTAGATGACAGGAAAAAGCCAAACCAACTCCACGGCAGAAATTAACAACTCCCAACTATCTCCAAAATTGCTATTCTGGAACAAACATGAGTGCTATTTACTTCAAGAACAGAATATGTAAATACTAAGATATTAAAATCAATCATTTTTTTTCTAGAGCACATTACATCAATTTTACCAACTGTTGTTCATGGCTGTTTAATCTCACTGTTCATCTTTCTCTCCTAGTATGTGTCTTCTAAAGATAATACTCTGATAATTTACCAATGATATTCT
Source organism: Hipposideros armiger (assembly GCF_001890085.2). Lineage (NCBI taxonomy): Eukaryota > Metazoa > Chordata > Mammalia > Chiroptera > Hipposideridae > Hipposideros > Hipposideros armiger. The sequence goes on from NW_017732063.1 coordinate 428,843, forward strand.
ATTCTTGACTATATGAGTTTAGAACCTTGCCCTCCCTATTACTAACTGTGTCGCTTGGCTAATTACTTAACTGCTCTCTGTCCCATTTATCTCCTCTGCAATATGGAGAGTATAAGTGCACCCTGCAGAAGAAGGGGGTTGTGAGGAGCAGACTGGCATATTGTAGATACTAGCTAAGTTTAGACAATAAATTATAAGCTCCATGACGGGTGGAATTGTGTTCTTTTTCTTCACTGATATACTCCAATGCCTAGAAAATGATTAGCATATAATGCATAGTAAATTAGTACTCACTGATTGTGTGAACAAATAAAATATAGAAGAAAATAGTAAAATTTTATTTTATAATAGCTATGCAATATCTTTTTTTGTTGTTCTTAACTGTTAGTTTTTATGGAACTAGCATCTAAGACTTTATAAACATAATGTGTATGTGACTTCACAAACAGGCAGGCTTATTGGAAAAAAAACCTGATGTAAGAAAAACATGTTCGTTGCTACTCTTTTAGCTCCCTTTATTATGGTCTTTGAACTCAGTACCCATGTGAGGTGTACAGACAGCATTTCCACCTGCAACACCATAGACACCTTTACTGCCCTACACACAAACCACATTCTTTACCTATTGTCCTCACATTCTCATTAGATTAATTTACTGCATATTACCTATTATATATTTTTATTTTACAATGTAATGTAAAATCACTTGTAGAGATTCATAGATGTGGAGAGTTCTGCAGAGATATTGGGGCCAGAGTACCCAGGGAAGATAAAGGATTTAATTAGGGGCAGGGGCAGAAGATATGAGAGAATTCTATAAAAAAAGCCATTATTTCCTCTATGTCTTTGTAAACATGTTGTATTCAGTGGTAAAATGCTCAGTTTCAGTTAAATATGCAGCAAATGCAATAGCAAGATATATTTTATATTTATTCAAAAGATAATTTGAGTGCAGACCATCAAGACTATATTTTGCATGAAAATTTGCCCAATTTTGATCAGATATTTTCTGAGAGAATATATTAAATCATAAAGGTCCAGTGTTGCTGACTATAGCTTTCACAATCCTCAAGGTCATTTTTAGCAATATGTATCCAGATGGCATTGCAAGAAATCAACAATATAGCAATCCAGTGTCTCAAAATATTTAATGATCTAAATATTTAAAATCCATGTTAACATGATTTTTTTTTGAAATCCTATGACAATGTTTATATAGACTAAATATTTCCCTTCATCCACAAAATGGCCTAAGGAATAGATGTTAGTTCTAATGCTATTACCCAGGAGATCTTGCAGTAGGGGAGGATCTGATATTTGCATATCTTTAATGCATAAAGTTACAATATTTTTAAGGTAACCTTATTTGCCCAGGACCTAAGCAAAGTAGTAGGGCATATTTTTAGTGGTTTATTATTAATATTTAAGTACTCACTGTTTGCTAGAACAGAGCTTCTCATCTATAATGTGCATAGGAATTCCTTGTTAGAATGCTGATTCTGATTAAGCTTGTTTGGCTTGCAAATTGAGACTCTACAGTTTTAATAAAACCCTACGTGACGCTGAGACTGCTCTGAGGACCACATTTTAAGTGACAAGATGTAAAACATTATACTAAATACTGAGATGCTACAGGAGTTGATACAACCTGTGGTCTAATTTCAGAAAATTCATAAACTAGAAGGAAATGAGACATCACTAGTTATGCTACTTTCTCTGAAACTTGAATCGCCAAAATGTTAAGTACAAAATAATCTCAATGATGGGAAATGCAGTACAAAAGTTACTGGTATTAATTAAATTTCTACCCAGCTTAAGAACACGGTATATGTTTTCAAATCTTAAAATATATGTTCAAATAATTTATCTGTACATGTTTAAATAAAACACTTGTTTAAATATTTAACACAAACAAGCCCAGCCACATAAATCATTCGGAGGTGATGGGGAGTGGTCGTAGTTTCATTCATATAGAAGAGGCGTTGCAGGCTATGCCTGGTGGCCAAATCCAGACAACCATAGTTTTTGTGAGGACAGCAAGCTAACAATGATGATTATATTTTTTTAATGGTTGAATGCATTTAAACTTCCTGATGCATTAAAATTATGTGAAATTCAAAATTAAGTGTTCATTAATGTATTATTGACACGGTCACATCCATTAATGTAGGCACCGTCTATGGCAGCCTCCGTGCTCCTGCAGCAGAGCTGAATAGTGGCAACAAAGACGACATGGTCCACAAGGCATAAAATTCCTATTATCAGTAAATTTCATACAAGTATGGAAACCAACCAGTGAAACTATTTCTGTCTGCATTCAATTGTTTTCTAGTGTTGTCAGGTAAATGCATATCTTCTGTTTTTAAAAGAAAGCACATTTGAGTTAGGAAAAGACCACAGGACTTGAAGCCAAGAGTGTGTCTTTAAGGTCCTGAAGAATTTTCTGGAGTTCCCCAGACCAGCAGGCCCAACACTGTTAAATAAGTAGTTTATATTCCAGGCTGCTGTGGTCTTTTCCTGGCCCAATACTTACATATTAAGTATTAATACTTACATATTAAGCTTTTTTGTTTGTTTTTGTCTTAATTTATAAACTCTGCGATGTCTTAATAAAAAAAAGAATATTGGTAAGATTTAAACTGTCTCACAAATGACTTTCCTTTCTACCAACCTTGAATTTTTTTTTTATTTGAAAGTGTTTTATTCTCTTGGCTTTATAAGCTTGTTTTTCTTGCATACTTTGAGAGTTTCAAATAGGTTATTTGTGTGGTCATCTGATCTAAACTAATGAAGTTTTACTGATATAATAAAATAAGACAACACGAACTCCAAATTTTAATCAAAACCCATCTATATCCAGCTATATCCAGAAATAAAATAAAATGCAGTGTGGAGCAGAGTTATAAGTTTTACCTAAAATATATGCCAAAGTTTCATGAAGGGAACTTAAATGTATGAAGTATTGTATTTAAATAGCCGCATTAGAGATAGAATTACTCATAATTAAGGACACTATTACTCTAAAAAAATAAATAAAAATGTTTAGCAGTTTTACAAACTGCATTTTACATTTAGTATAAAAAACAACAATATGAATTCAAAGAACAGAAAAAACATCCATGTGTTACTGGAAAATTTGTATAGAAATAATTCTGTAGCGGGTTAAATAAATAATTCAATAGAATAAACATTCTCCAATAATTCCTAATCTTTAGGAAAATGTTGCATATTTTTTTATTAGACTATAATTGCCAGCACTTACTGGCAGGGTGATTTAGCCTGAAGATTTTGTCTCTTTAAGCCTCAATCTTCACATATATTGGATAATTCCCAAAATATTTCCATGTGTATTCAATTAAATAATTCATGAAATGTAGTTAGTGTTAGAGTATCGATAATAAATCCTTGATAAAAATTAGCAATTACTATCAATTTTCCGGGCACATACTTTCCAGGAAAGAAAAGAATCTGGTTTAGGAGACATTTTTTAATGTATATTTTGAATAAAATTTGTAAACATACTTTAGTAATTATAGTGCTTGATATTCTTTGATATTTCATAACATGTTCCAATGCATACAGAAACAAGCCACCCAAAATAAATATTCCTGCAAAGGACACTTCCCATTTTTAACAGCTTTATTGAGATATAATTGTATACCCCGAAAATGCATGTTTCATATATTCATGAGTTTGGGCATATGTATACACCTGTAATACCATCATCGCAATCAAGATAATAGACATGTTTAATACCCCCAAAGTGTGTTAAGAACACTTACCATGAGCTCTACTCTCTTAACAAACTTTTAAGTTTTCACAGAGTTATATGTATTTTGAACACCATAAAATGGAAGCAGAGAGTAATTAGAGGAGAGAAAATTACCAATGTGAGAAAATGGTTGATATGTAGGATAAGCAGTTACATACATGAGTTTGGAGGACAGGAGAAATATCTGGCTCCAAGACATCAACAGGAGTATCATAAACACATAAATGATAACAAACAAACAACAACTGAGACACAACACTGGACTAGAGGGGATCGTGGAGGAGAGAATCAGTCATATCAACTTCGTAAACGTTGAAGAGCAAGGACTGGAAAAGGAGACATGAGGAGCATCATAGCCTATGAGGAAGGAGAAAAGCCATTAGTGAGATTTCTAGAAGTGGTTACTGAGTTACTGTTTCTAAGAAGTGGAGAAAGATCTTGATGGTGTAGAAGTTTTGGAGATTTTGTAAATGGCGTTTGAGCAGAGAAGTGGAGTCAGAATACGAATGTTGTGAAGACAGAATTAGGAATGAGGATACGTGAAAGCAAACCTAAAGAACTGTCAAGATGCTTTACTGTGAAAGGGACAAAGAAATTGGCATTAACTGGGGAGAAATGTGGCTTAAGTGGGGCTATCTTCTGATAAGAAAGAAATATGATAGAGTTATTGATTAGCAACATAGGAATTGATGATCTTATTAAAAGATCCAGTAGCAAAGTCAGTATGGGAAGATATACTATATGTAGATGGATATATTGGTTCATGGAAATAATTCCTATGGGAGTGTTTCTATTTGTTATTATTATTTATTTATGTATTTAATTGTTCAGACCTCTGAGGTAAAAAAAAGATGAGAGCAAACACTAGGGTACATTGAAGTTTATGAAAAGTACCTGAATGATGGATACCAAAACAATGAGAAAGCATTTTTAGGATAGTTGTGAGTATGTATTTGTGATTTTTCCTCATGAATTTAATGCTAACCCAGTCTGCTTAGTTGTATGCTTTTCCAGTAAGATTCAGGCACTTGAAATAGGTGGCTTTGCACACATGTCGAAGGAAGCTCTAAGTTTTCGCGAGAGGTAGAATAAGGGAAGAGAGAGATGTAAAGAAATATAGTATTTCATCAAAAAGGGAGCCTTTAATAAAATAGAAACTATGAAATATTTCAATCAAAGACCACACTGGTGTTACAAGGCTAAATGATAAACAAACAAACAAAAATTATAATGTGATCCAGAGTGCAATAATTATAGGAAGCAGTTACTGCCCCTAAGGCTGGTAGGAAACAAAAGCCAAGTAATGTTTTCAGAACTGTGACTTCTCAAGAGGGTTTTGAGCATGGCTGGTGCTAGGAGCAGTGAGGGTGCCCACCAGGATACAGACCATTGTGTGTACCATGTGGGGCCTGCCTGGGGCTCAGATTCATTCTGGGAAACCGGAAGTGGCTTCCTTCTTCCCTTCTCCTGCTTTGCAGTCTCCCACCAGTACAATGAATTACCAGAACCTAACTGGCTGGAAGTTAGCAACGAAATTTGGGGAAAGGATTTGGCAAATACCGAACCCCAATATCAGAGCAAAAAATATATAAAGGTTTAACAGACACTTTCTGTATTTCTCTTGTGTTTAAACAGGGTTTAACTCCTGAGTATAACAGTATCCACATGTCAAAAATTTTCACAGCGTGAGCTTAATTGCTTCTTCTAAAACAAGGGAAAAAGTAAAAACAACAATACCAAGTATAATCCTTGGCTTCCCATAAGGAGGTTGAGCACTCATTTCAGTCTCTTTTACCTATAATTGAACCCTTCAGGAAAATGTTCATAGCAGAGACTAGGACTCCCAACATGTAATTGTGTTGATTCAGTGGTGATAGTAATACAACTTAAGTAAATATGGACATTTCCATCACCATGGCAAAGGATATTTGTTTTAGTAACAATTTTCTTTCTTTATTTGCCATACTGCCTATTCTTGAAAAGACCTCATGTTGATTCAGGATCAATTATAATTCAATAAAAAAACACAGGGTTGTATCATCCAAGAATACTATAAAGGACTGTATGCTACTATATACCATATATTTAATAACCTAAAAGAAATGGACAAGTTCTTAGAAACATATAACCTTCCTAGACTGAATAACAAAGAACTGGAAAATGTACATAGACTGATCAACAGTAAGGAAATTTAATCAGTTATCCAAAACCTCCCCAAAAGCAAAAGTCCAGGACCAGCTGGCTTCACTAGTGAATTCTACCAAACATTAAAAGAGGATCTAATACCTGTTCTACTCAAACTCTTCCAAACAATTGAAGAAGAGGCAATACTTCCTAATTCATTTTATGAGGCCAACATTACCCTGATAACAAAACCTGGTAAGGATAACACAGGAATAGAAAACTACAGACAACTCTCTGTGATGAATACAGGTGCAAAAAGCCTAAACAAAATTCTAGCAAATCGACTACAACAATGCATTAAAAAGATTATACATCATGATCAGTGCATTTCATCCCAGGGGCACAAGGATGGTTCAACATACACAAATCAATCAATATGATACACCACATAAACAAAACAAGGGAGAAAAATCATACAATTATATCAATAGATGCAGAAAAAGTGTTTGACAAGATACAACATCCATTTATGATTAAAACACTTAATAAAATTGGTATAGAAGGAAAGTACTTTAACATAATAAAAGCCATATGTGACAAACCCTCAGTTAATATCATAATTAATGGTGAAAAACTGAAGCCCTTTGCTCTACATTCAGGAACATGACAGGGCTGTGCCCTATCACCACTGCTTTTCAATATAGTATTGGAAGTCTTAGCCAGAGCAATTACACAAGAGAAAGAAATAAAAGACATCTGAATTGGGAATAAAGAAGTTAAACTGTCACTTTTTGCAGATGACATGATGCTTTATATAGAAAACACTAAAAACTCCACCAAAAAGCTATTAGAAACAATAAATGAATACAGTAAACTTGCCGGCTACAAAATCAATGTACAAAAGTTCATTGCATTCCTATATACTAACAATTAAATCTCAGAAAAAAAATTTAAGAAAAAAATTCCTTTTGCAATTACAATAAAAAGAATAAAATACCTAGGAATAAACTTAATCAAGGATGTGAAAGACCTATACACTAAAAACTATAAGGCATTTTTAAAAGAAATTGAAGAAGACACAAAGAAATGGAAAGATATTCTGTGTTCATGGATTGGAAGAATCAACATCATTAAAATGGCCATGTTACCCAAAGCAATATACAGATTTAATGCAATACCATCAAAATCCCAATGGCAATTTTTAAAGAAATAGAAAAAAAAATCATCAGGTTTATATGGAACCACAAAAGACCCCAAATAGCCAAAGCAATCCTGAAAAAAAAAAAAAGAATAATGCTGGAGGTATCACACTTCTTGGCTTCAGCTTGTACTACAGAGCAACAATAATCAAAACAGCATGGCATTAAAGGAAAAACAGATGCACAGGCCAATTAAATAGAGTTAAAAACCCAGAAAGAAACCCACATAAATATGGACAGATAATTTTTGACAAAGGATCTAAAAAGATACAATGGAGAAAAGACAGCTTCTTCAATAAATGGTGCTGAGAGAATTGGAAAGCCACATGCAAAAGAATGAGACTAGACTGCTATCTGTCACCATGTACCAAAATTAATTAAAAAATGGATCAAAGACCTAGACATAAGACTGAAACAATAAACTGCATAGAAGAAAGCATAGGAACTAAACTTATGGACCCTGGGTTCTAAGGGGATTTTATAGATTTGACCTCAAAGTCAAAGAAAGTAAAAGATAAAATACATGAATGGGGCTATAGTAAACTAAAAAGCTTCTGTACAGCAAAAGAAACCATCCACAAAATAAAGAGGCAACCAACCAAATTGAAGAAAATATTTGCAAACAATGTCTCAAATAAATGGCTAATATTCAAAATAAATAAGAAACTCATACAACTCAACAACAACAAAAAAACAAACAATTCAATTAAAAAATGGGCAGAAGACCTGAATAGACATGTCTCCAAAATACAGATGCTCAATAGACATATAAAAAGATGCTCAACATCACTAATCACTAGAGAAATGCAAATACCACAATGAGATATCACCCGGTTATAATAGCTATCATCACCAAGACAAATAACAAGTGTTGGAGAGGCTGTGGAGAAAAACGAACCCTCATACACTGTTGGTGGGAATGCAGATTGGTCCAGCTGCTATGAAAGGCAGTGTGGAGGTTCCTCAAAAAATTAAGAATAGAATTACCACATAACCTAGCAATCTCTCTCCTGGGTATCTACCAAAAAACCCTGAAAACATTTATCTGTATAGATATACGTGCTTTGGGCCAGCCGAGTGGTGCGTTGGTTAGGAATTGGCTTGAGACACCAGCTCTGAGCAGCAGGGCCACTGGTTCAGATCCCACATGAGGCCAGTGATGCTACGCCCTCTACAGCTAAGATGGTGAACAACAGCACGACCTGGAGCTGGGCTGCCATGAGTCGCCAGTGATGGCGTAGGCTGCAGTGGAGCTGGCCAGAAGCTGGCGTGTGCTTTCATGAGCTGCCATGAGCTGCCGTGAGTGGCTGTCCAATGGCCAGCGAGCGACTGCCTCACTTGGGAAGAGCACAATGATAATACCTACATAGGCCAGTGAAGCGATGTCCTCCACAACTAGACTGAAGAACCAAAGAACAGCAACTTGTCTGTTCCCCTTCCCTGATTCCCCAACGCTGTTTCCCTCCCCCAAACCCCCCAAAAAAAATCTTAAAAAAAATAAAAAAGATATACATGCTTTGATATTCATTGCAGCTTTATTTACGGTGGCCAAGACATGGAAACAACCAAAGTGCCCTTCTATAGATGATTGGATAAAGAAGATATGGTAAAAATTGGGAACCGTGTAATTTAATTGCTATCAGTGGGATACAAAACTGAAAGCAACAAAGGAACAAGACAAACAAATGAAGAAACAATCATAGACACAAACAATAGTTTAGTGGTGACCAGAGGGTAAGCGGGGAGGGGATAGTAGATGAGGGTAAAGGGATCAAATATATGGTGATGGAAGGAGAACTGACTCTGGGTGGTGAACAAACAATGTGATATATAGATGATGTATTATAGAATGTACACTTGAAACCTATGTAATTTTACTAACCACTGTCACCCTAATAAATTTTAATTAAAGAAAAAAAACAACACAGGGCTGTAGAGAGATTCCAATAAAACTAAGAGAGAAACTTGTACGAGTAAATAATTCCATACATATGCTTAAGGAAAGCATGTAGAGTTTAGGTGATCTGTAATACATTTTTATTGGAAATTTAAATGATCTATTGTTACTTATATGAACACATATTCATATATTTGGTTTAAATAAAGTATATTGATATGGCAGATTATGACATTCTGGTTATGTAAAAACAATGCAAAACAAAACAGATATTTCCAGAGAAGATGGAAAAATGAGCAACTCCCAGGGAACAAATATGCATTAACAAAAATGATTTAAAAATGGGGCATGAATTCACAAATATACCTTAAGAAAAATGATAAAAAGATGGGACATGAATTCATGATATCTAAACAGAAAGAGGCTTAAAAATAAAAACTTTTAGTTTTCTATTATTTGCTCAGCCATACAGTATTATTAGAATGATAAACCAGTTTATTTCCTCAGATGGTTAGAAACTAAGTTGGAATAAGCCCTGTAAAAGAGTTGAAAATATGTAAAATATATTTCAACATTTTATCAACCTGATTTCATTATCTTCTCATCTGATTTCTCAATTTCTTTTACTTGGGACTCCTAGAATCTATGAATTATTCCACTTTACAAAGTAATCTAAACTCAAGCAGTGTTTAAACAGGTTCAGATCTGTACTCTGTCAGGATTGTATTACCCTATTTTTGATTCTAAATCTTCCTGAATAAACAGTCATAGTAACTAAACCCTGGTTGTATCACTACTTTTTTTTTTTTTTTTAGCTGAGCCATCCTGCCACCTGTTGGCAGCTCAGCAGCTGCTCAGCTCAGGCTGGGACTCGAACCGCTGTTGCTCAGAGCTCATACTCTTGAGCGAGCTCTTAACCGACTGAGCCACTCGGCCGGCCCTTCACTTCTTAATTCAATAACTGAATTAACTGCATTGTTGGTATATGTCTCTTGTTCTTGACACCCCAATCCAAAGAATGGGATAGTTCCTTTCAATCTCCATTTAGAGTCTGGAGACAAACAGACCCTCGGGCAGGCATTTCCCACTAACTGGGCCCTCTAACATGAGGATCTTTAATTATCTGCTTCTTTATTCTACATATCTGCTGATATACTCCTCTCTGTTTTGGGGTCACTCTGTTTATCATTTAATATGCCATATAAATACTATATCTCACTTACCAAATGAAACTATCTTTTGTTCCTTCGTGGGTAGCTCATGCCAGGTCCTAAGCCCTTTCCCCCTAAATTACTCTATGTCATGATAAGTAGATGACAAGCCTCAGAGATATAATGTAGCATTTAATAACTCTACAGATAGGTCCTCCGAATTACTGCCCAAGACAATTGGGCCACCCTTTAACGATGCGCTCTGCATTCTAGAGTTATATTAAAATTAATGAATCATTTTTCTTCTTTCTAGAAAACCATTAATTTAGTTCTAAGATGTATATCTTAGATGTATTCCAAACTATAACAGGCTTCTCATATTGTCATCAGCAAAATTGAAATTTGAACAAATGATGTGCTTTGGTGTATTAAAAGTCAAAATAAGCTTTGGAAGAAGTAGGTTAAAACACATGTGATGACAATAATATTCTTTCAAAACAAAGATAACTTGATTGCCATTCGGCCTCTCACTTGGTCAAGGCCCTATGGGCACTCACATAGGTACCCACAAGGTAAAAATCACTTTTGACTAAAGCTGCTTCTTCAGTCCAAAGCCTTCAGCTAAGAAAGTTGATCTCCTCAGGGGCCCAGAGTGAAGCAGCCTCAAGGTGTGCATTTAAATTATTTATAGAGAGCGATTTATACAATTACAAATGAATCATTTTGCAATAAAATTAAGTGTTCAGAACAATCAGCATATTGGCGACTGTCACAGTCAGCAGTGGGTGAGTGATAAAATACTGAGAATTACTTCAAGCACATATGTGATGGCATCAAGTTGTCATGGTCTTTGTTATCTACCACAAGATAAGCGGCATACCTGCCAGGTGGGCCAGCATTGCCCAATCTACAGAGGGTGCCCAAAAAATTTATATGCATTTTAAGCAAGGAAAAAAAAACAAAACTATATTAAAATTGTAAAACAATGAATGATGCTAGCATTCATTTGATTAACGCCATCTTTGGAGCAAATGTCATACTACACATTGCTACCGTAATTCAATGCAACTTCGAAAAGTAATACATAGATAACATCTCTTAAAATGTGTACATTTTTTTGGCACCCCGGTATTGTGAGTCATGCTGGGGGAGGGGGGTTCTGCTACACTCTCCACTCATTTTCTCTTATGCATTTGAGCCTCTCTCTGGCTAGTCAGCACCATCCCCTTTGCTTGAATGCTTAAACTCCTTTTCAGTGATTTTTTTTTTTAAATCTGACAAAAGCTCTTCTGCCCTGCCTCACCTTCTTCTCCAGGGTCATTCATATTTACATTCCTGGTTATTCCTGAGGAATTCTCTCCATTTGTTCACCAAAGCAGTGCTTGGATCAGCCACTGCTATGCTCCTGTGACAACTTTTACATAGGCTCCTCATGGAAAGAATAACATGGTGTCCAGCTAACTTTTAGTATCTCTCAGTAAACATGGAAACTTTCAGCAATAATGTATATATTTTAATGCATTTAATTTGATTTTGCTCTCTCAACTTTGATGAATTGTTTTCACTTTCACATAGCACTCATTTTCATTTTGTTCTCTAAAGTTGTTATAATCTCCATGGGGTACTTACAAAAAAACAAAACACAAAAAACAAATAATGAACCTTCAATTATTCTAACCTCTACATCTGAGTAATTTTTAACTAAGAATACTATTATTAACATATTATTCACAGCCTGATTTTTTAAAATGTATTTAATACTCAGCTTTAAATCTGTAGATCTAATGCTTTATTCAGATAGATCACTAATATTATAGTTGAATATAACTTGCTGGATGACTGAAAAAATTAATATCTATACTTTCCCGAACTTCAATATCATAGATATTTTATATATTCAACACAATCATTTGCCATACAAAAATATAAACCTCCGATAATTTTCTATTCAATAGACAAAGTTTTAGTAAAATTTACTTTGGGTTTTTAAAATTCCTTTCAATCCTTCTCTTTTTTATGTTTTAAATTCTCAAGAGATTAAATCCGTTAAAATGAACCTCATCTTCAATTAGCAAGAAGAACATATGTATGCTCTTCATTAAAATCCCCAGGTTTCATGAGCAACAGTTCATTTTGGGTTTTCAGATAATTAAAGCCTCATACACATTTCCTGATATTCCATCTGGCATTAAAGTGTATTCAACTAGAGACCACTTGAGTTACTAGACAGCTGAAAAGCTTAATAACAAACATTAATATTTGGAACACCTTCACTTTGATGTTGTATAGATAAGTACATTATTACAACCTCAAATATTCTCAAACAAGAAAAAAAACAAAGATGGTGGATATCACCTTCTTTGATAACCTTGCTAGAGGGTAGCAATTAGAAGTCTGTTGAAAGTTTCAGTTTAAATACATCTTATATAGCTGCTAAAGTAGAAATGCAGGTACAAAATAAGGTTTAAATATTTATTTCAAGAAATATTGTTTCTATTCCACTGTCCAACTAAAATGCTCCTCACCCCCATAATCTTTGAGATTGATAATGTCATAAAGGCAGTGATCTCGTGACACTTGTCCACTGAGGAAAGTCTAATATAATTGGTGCCCAATAATATTGGTTAAATAGAGTCTATTCTTAAATGTTTGGAATTTAAGGTAATTGTGTTTGTTATTTCAGCCATTTTCTAATGTGCATTATTAGATATATTATAAAATGTTCCTTATGAATAAAATTGCATTTAATAATTTCAAAGTATCCCAGGAAATAGGAGTCTTGATTCTTAAGCTGAATCAGAATTTTCCATGATCAACAGATTAGTTTTAAACGCTACACATTTGTGATATGTCTCTATCTATTAACACTTTTAAAAATGTCATCTAACATTAAATAATATTTCATCCCATATTACGTACCAACATCTGATGAAACATTAGAACCTAATGGGGCTAAAGTATCATTTCCTTTAAGTGGGAGATGAAGAGCTTAATGGTAATGGATGTCCAGATAAAGCCTCAAGAGAAAAATGATGAACTTATTTTAATGCATGCAGGTCTTAAGACAACAGTCATTTTTCTGGAAATTTACATGAGTTAACACTGCATTCACCTCAAAGACTTAGGGGTTCATTCTAGAGTATGTTTTGTCATCTGCAAGTTTCTCCAGTTCACACACTACCATTTAGAAGGAATATGGGGGCCAGGGCAGGTCTCCTGATATTCTTTCTCTTCCATCACTTTAGTTTGTGAATATGCTCTTATCATGTAAAACTGAGAAGATTTAGTTTTAGGACAGAGTTAGTTGATTCTCTGTGAAGTGAGATCTAATATGTCAAATATAATTGCATACATTGAAGTTTTTGCTTGGATCAAAATCAGCATAGTTGTATTGTGTTGCCGGAAAAGTCATGACATATTTCGTCTATGTTTTTCAAAGGTCATTTATTTATATAAAGAACAAAGATCAATCAATGATATATTGTCCGTTTTGTTCGATAACCTTTTGCCATCTTTCAGTGAGCTTCATAATTCCTCGTTCATAGAAGGATCTTTATTTGCGAAAAACTGAACAAGGTGCTAATCTACAGCCTCATCTGAATTGAACGATATACCACGCAAGGAGTTTTGTAAAGAGCGAAACAAGTGGAAGTCTGACGGCACAAGGTCAGGCGAGTATGGTGGGTGTGGCAACACATCCCATCCAAGCTCCAATAATTTTTGATGGGTGATCAAACTTGTGTGTGGTCTCGCATTGTCACGATGGAACACAACTTCTTTACAATTAACAATCTCTGGATGTTTCTGGATGATGGATTCATTCAAACTGTCCAATTGCCAACAGTACACATTCAAATTGATTTTTTGGTCCCTTGTTAGGCATTCAAAAAACACAACACCTTTAAAATTCCACCGCACTGAGAGCATAACCTTCCTCTGATGAATGCCTGCTTTCCATGTCATTTGAGGTGAATCATCACGTCAGGACCAAGACCATTTGCACACCACATTGTTGTAAACAATCCACTTCTTATCACTAGTTATCAGTTGCTTCAAAAAAGGATCGTTTTCCTCACGTTTAATAAGCATATTGCAGATGTTTATATGTGTTGTCAAATGAACTTCTTTGAGCTCATGCAGAACCCAAATATCAAGCTTGCTTGCATATTCCAGCTTCTTCAGGTGGTCGTGAATGCTTGAATGATGGATGTTCAATGTTTCTGCAATCTCTTGTGTTATGTAATGTGGGTTTGACTCAATCAAAGCCTTTATTTTGTCGTCATCAACCTCGGTGGGCCTCCTTGACTGAGGAGCGTCATTGAGATCAAAATCACCAGCACGGAATTTTGTGAACCTTTGGCACTGACGTACTTGTAGAACATTGTCACCATAAACTTCATGCAACTTTTCAGAAGCTTGATGAGCGTTCTTCCCTTTATGGAAGTAAAACAGAAAAATATGGCAAAAACGCACAGTTTGGTCTTCCATCTTCAATTTTTAAAATCTCCAAAACTCAACCAAATTTCTCAATTTTTTTTAGAATGAAGCTAGAACTGTCAGCTGTCAAATGACATAGCAATAACATAGATGCGAATGACTCCAGTACTTCCAAAAATGAACTAGTGCCATCTGTCGCAAACATGTGTCATGACTTTTCCGACAACCCAATAGTTACTGAAAGGGCCTGTAGTACTGCTGCTGTTTTGGAAATTAGTGTTTTGAAATAAGGAGAAATAAAGGACATATGTTGCTTTAAAGTTGTTAGAGTTGTCAGTGACCCTGTTACAAAGACGATTCACACTTTGTGATCCAAAACAGCAGCTTCCACAAATATCATGATTGCTTTATTGACTACAAGTGATGTTTAGTTATTTAAGTGGCTAGAAGCTTTGTAAATACAGGGATGTGTGGAAGAATAAGGTAAGATGGGAATAAGACAAAAAATGGGATGATGAAATAAATAGGTAACAGGTATTTCTATCAGAGTGAACAGACTAATTGGAAAGACAGGCAAATGCTGGGTAACACAGGTGACATTCAAGCATGGTATCATGGAGTTAATGCAATTGCTGCAAGAAATTGTCAGGTTAGTCAAGGCAATCTGATCAATGAGCTCTGTGAGAATAAACAGAACCTAAAATAAAGCCTCGAAGGATGAAATTATCCTCAGGCTCCGTTGCAGATGGAAAGGAGCATCAAGAGAGGAGGGATGATTTTGTTCGTAAGAATATATGTGAGAGATTTAGGGTTGTATTTTTTTTTTTTTACTTTAAGTACCAACCAAAATACTACTTCCCTTAATATTAAGCCATTCTTAATTCACAGAGATAACTATACATGAGCATTATTACTTACTATTGAGAAATGTATTGAATTTTTCCTTAAAAAATTGAGTGTGGTTATTTTATAGAGGATATTACTGAGTGATGTTCAATTTAAACTATCATTTAAAAAGTGACTGCAAATAGAAAGATTTATACCTAACATAAAAAAATCCATGTTTAAAATTTTTATCAGTGAAGGGGAACTGCATGGAATAAGATGAATCTGAGCTTTGATTTTGAAGAAGGGTACTTCAAAATTCCATGTAATGAACCGACAAAAACAAATTGATAACTGGACAGAACTCATAACACTATTTAAAAGGATCTCTATTTTCTAACAAAAATAGAGATAAATTTCTTTAAAATATGTAATAAAACTATATGTTTCATCAGAAATATTAAATTGAGGTAAATATGAAATATGTTCAGTTTTAGTAGTTTAGCTTGATAAAGTTAAATTACATATCAAAATGCACAAAATAAAACCCCCCGCCCCACCGCCCCTGTCAGTAGTCCGGCTCAAATAACAAATTTCAACCTAAGTCAGCCCACACTTACGGAAATGCCTCACTGTCAAGGAAAACTACCACCACTCACAGTTCTCCAACTCAGTTTTAGCTAGCTTACCTCACCCTAGGAAATAGGACAGTTAACCTTATAACGAAACCTCTGACCTTGTAGCCATTCATGCCCTGTTTCTGTTTTGCCCTTTCTAGATCTATAAAATTCCCGCTTGCCCAAAATCCCTTGGGGAGCAAGCTCCAATGCTTGTGATGCACTGTGCTTCCTCATCCATGGATGGCTCTCTTTTGAATAAAGGACATCAAACTTCTTACTAAATTATATTATTTTTGTCATTTGACAGGCTATATCTGCATAAGTATACTAATGATATTTATCATTTACTGTATACTTGCAATGTGTTAAACACTAATTTAAAGACTATATATATTTCTATTGCAAACTATATATATTCTACATTTTAATTTCACGATCTGTCCAGAAATGTGCCATGGTCTCCACTTTTCACATGAAGGCATAAAGGCTTTGAGCCTTTAAGCCGGCAATGCACTAAATAAGGATTTAAACAAAGTTCTTTCTGACACTAAGAAATGAATATTTAACTACTATTTATACACAGAATAGAAAATGTAGTGTGTGTGTGTGTGTGTGTGTGTGTGTGTGTGTGTGTGTGTGTGTTTTGTGCTGTGCTCTTGATCAGTATGCATTGCCCAGAAATCTATTACTTGCAAAGTTTTGCTCCCTGGAATGAATCAAGCCATGCCTAGCATGCTATAATCCATTTTGTCAGCTTCATGTAGACGGGTTTAGTGTGTAATTCTTGTCCTGCCCTCGTTCCCATAAGTCTTTTGAGCCCCACGGTCCCCAGTAGTGGAATTTACCTTTTTCTTCTGTTATAAACCCTTAGGGTTGTTGAAAAATTGGTTCTTTTCCATTTGCCTGATTGAAAGGGCTATGAATTCAAATCACTTCCTAGTTTAAATTGGCTTTTCATTTATGGAGTCCTTCCTTGCAGATTTGTCCTGGCTGATGGCTGAGATTTTTCATTGCTAAGTGCTTTGGCTTGCTTTAGAAGAAAGCACTATCTCAGTGCAAAATGTTACAATTAATATTAAAATCAGAGTCCACTGGCTTTAAAAAGACTATTTAAAAGAAGCACAAAGAATTGCAGAAGAAAAGCGACATATGGTTCTTTGTATTTCATAGATATGCTTTTTCAAAAAACGCACGTTTTTTTTCAATGTATATAATTTTTAGAAGAGAAACATAAAATACTACATATGAAAACCAATACAATATTAAGATTTCTGAAATATTAAAAAGGAGCACTGCAGTTAAGATATTTGTCATATTATATACATTTTAAATTTAAACTGACACAGAAATTTCATTTTCCTCTCTTATATAGCTTTTATAACTGATCATATATAGCTGTCATTATTATTACACTAACAATTTTGGATAGTAAGAAATATCTTATTGTTTTTTAAAGGCAGTAATGATATAGAATGAGGCAGTGAGAAAAATACCAACATAACAGCAACTATTTCATAAAGCTCTAAAAATAGTAACATTGGTGTTCATCTAACGCTGAGTTTTCTTTGTTCAATATGAAAATAAAGTCCATCTTGATAAATATAAAATAAATGTGTTTTGAATAGCTCAATGTTTATATAATGAAATTATTTTTATTCAACCTCATGTGTGTAGATTTTGAATTTGGTCAACTTGTACAGTAATCATATGGTTCTTTAAAAGAAGACATGACTAAATTATGCCCACTATAGCTTCTTTTCCTTAAAAAATTACAGTTCATGATTTTATGATATAAATATTAGTAAATTATATTTCACCTTAGTGTATAAGTAAATACAGGTTCAATGTGCATCTCTTTCCTTATCTATTTATGCTATTTTTGTATTTGTGTGTAAATAACTATTGATATTACATTTAGCTATTCATCTGACAATTACAACTTTTCATAGAGATAATGTCAAATAAAACTAGAGGCACTATAACGTACATTTTAGTGTGATATTTTAAATCTTAATCTAACCCAATAATGCTCATAGCACTATGTTAAACATTTAAAAATTAGAGGCCTTTAATGAGGTTCCATTTATTATTTTGATGTAGTATGAATCTCATTATTTAAACAAACAATCACAAAACCCTCCAAAACCACAATAGTTTTGCAGTGCACTTATTTTCCACGATATGTAATTGCATAAATTCACACAGAATGAATGCAAGGCAAAGATTTGGTACTGGGTCTATTTCTTCTTCCTTGATTGAATTATTCATGGGTTTATTGAGACGGGCCTCTAGAAACAGATTTTCAACAGGGAAATTTAACTTAAAATATTGTTAAAACATTTGACAGGTGATGGAAATCACCAGATGTCACGATATTTGCCTTAAATGTTGTTAAAGAGAAATAAACACTGTTAAGAAAAAATAAGAAAAGCTTTTGATGACTATAAGTGCTAAAAATTAAAACAATTATAAAACATGATCTTCAGTATTTTTGTCCAGCTGGTTTTTAATAAGTGACCATAACTGTTTGTTTTACTGTATTGATCCCTTCAGCTCTCAGTGTTGCATGACTAGCTGATGATCAGAGAAGCTCCATTGTTCATCCACATTTATCTGAGACAGAAAAGGGAAAGAGAATGTCACTTTCCAATGAGATGATGTGATTTTTCATTAGTTTTATCTTTTTACTGTTCAGTTACAGAAATATATTCAAAAAGTACATTCTCTCAATATCAGTGAAGGTACTTAATCCATAGGTTAAAAAAATAAAAATAAAAATAAATTTAAAAAGTGGAGACTTAGATATATATTGGTTATATTAATTCAAAGTAAAGTAATTTCCTATATTCTGTTTTCTGGCAGCTTCCAGGAATGAATTGTATCACTTTTAAGACAAATGAGGATTTATTTAGTAAATCTGATTACTATTAAAATGTCCTTACTTCGAGAATGTTGCGTATGTGTGTGCACATACGAATCAGTGGAAGAAAATTTATCAAAAATAACTCTTTGTGGAGCTTCTTTTGCTTTGGGTGATACATAATATTTCAAATATGAAATGGATATTTAAACTTTAGTTATAAAAAGACAAGCTGAACAATCATCCCCCTTTTGAGCATTGTGCATTCACTGCATTTGTGTCCATGTTTTAATATCCAAAATTTATTTTAAGCTTATCATTTATTGTTCAAGTCAGTGTCAACACTCTGGATGCTTAAACAATATGCAGAAAGCCTTTTGAATAGCGGTATAAACTGTATGTTGTATATATGTGTATTTATCCACATCTATTTACTCACAAATTGATACACACAACTTTCGGTTTCAGTGTTGTCCATGTTCAGGAATAGAAAATCAGGACACGTTTCAATATTGCAACTCATAAACATTAGTTACAGTGGATGAATGAAGACTATTTGTCATAAAAAAGCTAATGTTTTTCTCTTGTAAATTTGCCAGATGTTGAGTCATATAGTTTGGAAGGTTTGAAATTAATTATTCAAATAATTTCTCTGTCATTACATTCTCTGATGTGATACAAAGTTGTAGTTGATAAAAACAAATGACTATCTCATTCTGAATATAAACATAAGACCTTTGTTTAACTATGTAGAAGGAAAAATGAAAAAATAAAAGCAATGTATGCTCTAGAGAATTTATTTAGACAGTATTCTTGAAGCATATATAATATTTATCAGCTTAGTAAGTAATAACTATTTATAATAGACACCATAATCTCTTAAAATCACCTCTGTGTCACAGTACAATCAATTATGATAAATGAGGAAAATAACAGAACTATCTGTGTCACATTCAAATAGCAGTGTTAATTTGACTGACGAATCACTATATAATATTATGGTCAAAGCAGTCATCAAAATTAATTTCAGGTTATATTTCATATTAAACAGAAAAAATAAATAGCTATGAAATAATAAGAGAAAACAGCTTACTTATCTTTTAAGAAAATTTTTTCTTTCATTTTTTTTTTTTTTTAGCTGAGCCATCCTGCCACCTGTTGGCAGCTCAGCTTGGGCTGAGAATCAAACTGCTGTTGCTCAGAGATCGCACTCTTGAGCGAGCTCTTAACCAACTGAGCTACTCTGCCAGCCCTAGATGAAGGTTTTCAAATAACTCATCTCTATGTATTTTTCTTTGAATTAAATCAGTTGTTTAACACACATATGAAATTGTTATGCAAATTAAAATGAGTCCTTAGTTATCCCTCTTCACATGCTAATTCACTTAAAACCATACATATATCATTGCTTCTTCTCTCCTCTTACACGTAAGTCAAAGGGAGAGGTGACTGACCTGACACTACCTGATTCATTCTTTTTCTTACATGAAAAAAGTATTGAATAATTCTTCAATGAATGAGAAATGCAGTAGATGTCAAATTTTGCAAACTGAAGACAAAAATATCATATTAAAATATGGGTGATTGAAAATAAATGTTAAAGTTACTTATCCCTGAAAAGCAGTTAGCAGAGCAATCACTGACTCCATCCACATCAGCATCACTCTGGATATGTCCTCCTAAACATCCTTTAAATTCACTTCAATGCAAGATCATAAATTTAATGAGCACTTAAAAAATTGGGGATAGGTTGAAAACTATTCCCTTCCAGTCTGGAGGCAATAACTTGTGTGTGCAAAAAAAAATGCTGGAAAATATTAAAATTTGCAGCACACTTTTGGGCTATAATTGTGAATATGGAAAACTGGAATATTATATTTTAATACCAGACAGATTAAGGCCACTTCCTTTAGTAAAAGTTTTATTTATCTGCAGAAGAAATGTTATAAGATGTCATTTGTTACTATAAATATAGCAATGCCTTTCACTTGCCTAAAGGAAAATATTTACTTTAATTAGTACCTCAGTCTTATGATTAAAATATCAAACACTACATATGCTAAATTCTCACACCACTTACAGTGCACACACATGGACTGCTTGAAAATTTTAGCTACAGATGCTGCTCTGGTCATCAGGATTTATTGGAAATCTCTTAAAAAAAACAACCCGTTTAATCTCTTGTGTGCAAATGTTTGACTGGCATTTAGAGTTTATAGTATTTAAATAGAACATATTACAAGAAAGAATATTTTAAGTTTGGGATTTAGTATTAAGGTACTTTGAAATCTCACAATCTTAAATGGTTATTTTAAAAGAATGACTTCTGCATAAAGTATAGATTATTTGATTTTTAATAACCAATTTTCAGTTTTCTGAGGATTATGACAGTAGTATTGACAATACAGTCATTAGAAAAGAATTAGATAAAATCAAAATCCTCAGCCATATTTTTGAATTTCAAATCAATCAATGATTGTGCAAATTATTAGAGATGGTAAAATTCTGAGGACATGCTTAAAAACGAACAACTGAAGGAATTTAGGGACAGAATCAGAGAAGATAGGGATCTTGTCAATCATTTATAAAATGTTTCAATAAAAATTTCAGGTTTCATCAAGGCAGGGATAATGTTAGGAGATTAGATAAATAATTAATGTGCTGGAAATCTCCCTGGAGGCTCAATATTTACTGAGGATGCAGAGGGGACAAAATTTACCTAAGAGAAAAAAATCCTCTTAGTAAAATAAAATTCTGTATACTTATAGGTCATATTTTTTATATTCTTTCTATCTCGATTATATATATATGTATGTATATATTTCTCCTGATTTTATCTTTTCATCATGTCTTATTTATAATGTTGCCATCATCTTTTTTCAGCATCTGCAGAATTGAATCTCCTTTTTCCCCTCTATCTCCATTATGAGAAGCATAATTTTATATTCAGTAAAACTATTATCAAAGTTCTAAAAAAGCTGTCGAGTTTCAATAGTGTAATCACTATTCAAACTATTATTCTGTCTTGAGCAATAATACCATTGGTCATTTTTATATGTGTCTAAAGCAGTAGTAGTTCAGTGGTCTTAATAGCTTCTTCATGGGTTTATAATCTTAATGATGTATGCAGACATAACTTTTGTGACATACATAGGTTTTGACTGTATATTGATAATACTTAAAATAACATTTTTTAAATGATATTGTGACTGCTTCTCATCCTGTAATCACTTCCACATTTTACCCAAGAGAAAAGGGAAAGAGGTACTAGTGGTATTCAATACATTCGTAATGTGTTGCAACCATCACCACCATACATCTCCATAGCTCTTTTTATCTTGGCAAACTGAAACTTTACATCTGTTAAACAATGACGCTCTATTTCCCCTTCTTCCAGCTCCTGAAAACCACCATTCTATCGTTTGTCTCTACGATTTTCACTATTTTATGTACCTAACAGAAGTGAAAGCATACAGGATTAGTTGTTTGTTTTTGTTTGTTTTTGTCACTGCCTTATTTCACTTAGCACAATGTCCTTGAGATTCATACCTGTTGTAGCATATGTGAGAATATTTTTTACCTTTCTGAGGCTGAATAATACTCCTATAGCTCAGTAGCTAAAAAAAAATAATAATAAATAAATAAACAAACCAATCCCAAAACGAGCAAAGGACTTGAATAAACTTTTCTCCAAAGAAGATTTATAACTATCTAACAGGCACATGAAAATATGCTCAATATCATTAATTACTAGGTAAATGTAAATCAAAACTGCAATGAGATATCACCACACATCCATTAAGATAGCGGCTATAAAAACAAAACAAACAAACAATCAAAAAAAAGAAAATAACAGTTGGTGAAGATGTGGAGAAATTGAGTCCCTGTGCACTGTTAGAGGCAATGTAAAATGGTACAACTCTGTGGAAAACATTTTGGCAGTTCTTTAAAAATTTAACAACAGAATTACAATATGATCCAGCAATTCCATTTGTGAATACATTTCAAAAAGAATTGAAAACAGTATCTCAAAGAGATATTTGTATGCTGATTTTCATAGCAGCATTATTCACATTAGCTAAAATGTGGAGGCAACCATAGTGCCCATCAAAGTGGATGAATGAATAAGCTAAATGTGGTAAAGACAATTTTTTAAAGAAGTGAACAAATATATGAATTTCACTAGAGTAACATTTCTTTTGTGTCCTGAAAACCCCCATTTCTTTGTGCCTAGTTTTTTCTATTACTCCAACCTTGTTTTTTATACTCAAATTATGTCTTACTATAAATAAGGATTATATAAAAAAACCCACACTATGCAGTGAAAGACACTTATAAAACAACTACGTGCTCATCATACAGTTAACAGCATTGATATTTTATAACAACCTTTAAATTTTGAAAATAAATAAAATGTATTAGAAATAACACCTAATGTCCCAATAGTAATATATTTCCCTTTTCATAAATACATTGAATACATTTTAATTATTTCATACATTTAACTTCATATCATCTATGAGAATGACTGTTTCCCTAATACTTTCACAACCCAACCAAGACTTAAGAATATTTCCTTATTGTTTTAATTTGAGATTCTTCTTTTTAGAAAGTGAGCACCTTTTTATATATTTATGAGCCAACTATAATTTATTTTCTATAAATTGCCAGTTGACATGCATTAGTTATAAGATTGTTGGTTTCATTCTAATTCACTTACAGCAATTCTTATCTATGATATCTACCATAAACATTTCCATCCATTTTGTCATGTAACATTTTGTCATAATTTTCTTTTGTGTGTTTGTGTGTGTGTGTTTGTACATGTGCATGTGTGTGCATGCACGTACACACACAAACATCTTTAATTTTTATGTATGAGCAAAATGTTGTCTCATTTTATGACTTTCAGTTGTCTTTCATAGTAAAATTAAAGATGTGTATATCTGTTAATCTAATTTTAATTGATTAACTTTTATATTTTATCTTTAACATAACAGAATTTTTGTAAGAGTAAAGAGTGAGAATTAAATAACTGTATTTGACAGATGACAGCTGGTAGCAGCCCTAGCTGCTCCAAGATAGGTCATATGGTTCCCCTACTGACATTAACAATTTTACAGAAAATAAACATCTGACTAGAACGCTCTGTGACATGGATATAACAAAACACAGTTTACTCATAATCATTTCTAATTCTTACATGGGGTAGTGTCCCTTACTCAACAAGAAATAAACCCAACTTTGTTTGGCTACATGTACGTTCCAGGGGTCTTTAGCTTGTAGACATCAACTGAAGTGAAATATGAATCCAAAGTTATTTTTCCAGATGAAAACCTATTTTATTAATATCTTGCTATAATTTCTTTGCTGACTTTAGAATACAAACTCAAGTATATGTGATCATTAGCATATTGAAGGTAAATAGAATTAGGAAATTAACACAAACATCCTATATAAGTAAAAATGAGTAATTGATAAGTAATCTGTAAATAGTTGGATGCATTTGAAAAAGAAAAATCAACTCTGATAATAATTCGGAGTTTTAATTTACCCTTATTCTTTAGTATTATAACATAGCTATAGAATAACAGGATGTCTAAATGTCTTGGAAAATGGTTTTGCATATTTATATCTTTTGCTACATTAAATTTTATGAAAATGATATAAGATGTTCCTTTATATTATGAAAGGAAGGATAAAATAAATAATTTGGTTTGTCTTGACATTGTCTAAGGACTAGCTCAAAAATATTTAAGAGCTATATTGTTTACACATTTAAGAATCAAAAGAGTTCAGTCTTCTTTAAACTGAATATATTAAATTAAAACATATATACTGTAAAAAATGATTTTATAATTTTCAGAGTTAATAATAAACCTACTCAAGATGAATTGCAAAAACTGATACAGTTATTATCTATATCTATCTATCAATTTATTTATTTATTTTAGTTCAACAGCCTCATCACTCAAGGAAAATATGGTGAATTTTTCTGACTATCTTCTAAACATATGTCATGAGATAATTCTACCACTTTTCATAATCTGTTTTTGATCCAAGGAACATACTTAAGTATACACCTATATGTTGTAGGTTAAAAGTCAACTGAGAATTTTACTGTCTTCCATTTTTGCTAATAGCCATAAACATAATGGATTAGCCACAGCTATTTAGTCTTTTACCACAATAAACACAAATTGACCAGTGTTTCTAATCAATATTTGTGTGAAAACTTTGCTAAAATTTTTGAAAGTACAGGTTTTATCTGTCACTGTTATAATTCTGGTAAAACTGTAAAGGCAAGATGCTGACAAGAGCCCAAACATCAGGGTCCCGTTGAATATATTCTGGATTTCATGCAGCTAAACTGCAAGACATGTTGCATATGTTCCTCTCCCTGTGTGCTTTCCCTTGTGTTGGCCTAAAGTTTTCCTTTGCTGGATCCCTGTGGTTCCAACAGTAACAAAGAATGACTTGGTTTTGTGTTCACAATTTGGCAAATTCTAAAATAACTCCATGGACAGAAGCACCATTTTACTGGCACTATTATAAATATCTTTGTACAGCCTTGGCAATTAATAAGAATTTTAACTGTCCCTATAACCTCCGATATTTGGAAGGGTAGTAAGTGCAGTGGAATTCTGAAACTGAAATTGGCAAAGCTTTTGGTCTGGTGAGATTTCATGGACTAAGGTGTTGCTATGGCTTTTAATGACAGTGTGATAAACACCTTCTGGGTTTATCGCTCCCTTTAAAAAATGACTAACAGGCTTCCCTATGTTCCTGAAAATCACATTGCCAATTCTAATTTTCACATTCCAGCAAGCAGACATGAATGAATATTGCATGAGAATCGTGCAATACATCTAATATCACCACTAGGTGTGGGCAGTCATTTCTCATCATCTTCCTATAAACAACCTCTGCATGAACAAAATCTGCGAACTAGTCTCTGAAGCAGTATCAGAGAAAAACACTATTTGAACCTGATCAGAAAGTATCTTATCAGATGCTGTTAACAACTATCAAATAAGTGAACTCTAAGCATTTAATCCTTATGTCAATGTTTATCACATGAGACAAGTAAAATCTCCAATCACTTGAAGACTGTGAAGATTATAAACTTCAAGCTGAAGTTCCTCAGAAATCTTCCAGAAGCAAATAGTCCAATCAAAACACAGAGAACAAGATCCAGGTAGCTAGACCCAATATTTTCATTTGCATGTATCTGTATTTCTTTTCTTCCCAACTACTTTCTTTTTTTTTTGCCAGCTTAAGGATTTGGACGATTAATCGACATCTGTTACCTATAAGTCCCACATTCTGAAAATCACTTTCTGCCTCTTACTTACTTCCTGACATAAGTCAATAAGTTGCAAGTTATTCATGATTTGGCCCAAGTGAATGATGAAACTCATTTTATGGGTCTATTTTTATGCCTATTTTCCTCTTAGATCCACCCAGCTTCCCTTGATACAAGTTTAACAATCACTTGGTTTCCTGTATAATTTTGCTCAACCACTAAGTGATTTTTTTTTACATGGCTAACACCATAATAAGCCAGACATCCAAGAATCTAAAATGCTAATAATTCAAGGTGAACTCTAGAATTCTTTTTTTCCTCCTTCAAGACTGTCCAAATTATGCATTATAAGAAGGGAGGATACTATATGCCTGTCATAGCTCAGATAATAGCTAGAGAACCAGGGAAAGCAGCCAAGACTAGAGAATTCCTTGCCCAGAGGGCTCATGAAATTAAGAAATAGTGTGGAATAGGCTTCCATAGACATAATATTGGCTTCTCAAGAAGGTCTTTGGTCTGTACAGATGTAAGTACAACATCCTACAAACATCTAAGAAGACAATAAAATAAATGTATATATTTTAAATAATAATGCCATATGTTTCTGTAGGTTCTTCAGGTTGGAGCTAAGATCTGTTCTTTTGACTTAATTTAGGCCCTGCTGAGCCTTGGCTTAAAAACTATTCACAGGCTCGGAACACAGTCCTTACCTTAGTATATTCTGTGTTGCAGTCTTCAAGTGTGTGATCTCCAAAATCTTAAATGCTCCTGTGCAGCTGCTGTCCTCTCAAATGACCCAACAAGTGACCCTCCAAGTAAAAGAACAGAAAAATCAGATTTTCATTAAGGTTGAAATAAACACTCTCCCTGAATAGATATTTCTCCAAAGAGGACATACAGATGGCCAACAGACATATGAAAAGATGCTCAACATCACTAATCATCAGGGAAATGAAAATAAAATCACAATGAGATGTCACCTCACACCTGTCAGAGTGGCTATTATCAATAAACCAACAAACAACAAGTATTGATGAGGATGCAGAGAAAAGGAGGAGGATGCACTGTGGATTGATTGTAAACAGGTGCAGCCACTGTGAAAAACAGTGTGGAAGTGCCTCAAAAAATTAAAAATAGAACTATGATATGACCTAGCAATTCCACTTCTGAGTTTTTATTTGAAGAAATTCAAAACATTGATATGAAAAGACATACTCACCCCTATGTTCATTGCAGCACTATTTACAATAGCCAAGATATGATCCACCTAAGTATGCATTGATAGATGAATGGATAAAGAGGAGATGGTACATATATACAATAGACTATTACTCAACCGCAAAAAAGAATAAAACCTTGCCATTTACAACAACATGGATGGACCTAGAAGGTATTATGCTAAGTGAAATACAAGGTGTGAGCAAAACATATGGCTAATGTTTAAATAAAAAAAAGCATTATTACAGTAAAATACATATTGCCATTAATCCCCCTCAAGATATTACCCCTCGTTTTGAAAAACAGTTATCCCATCATTCTTGCCACTTTCTGAAACAGTTCTGGAAGTTCTCTTTTGCAAGTATCTTTAGTTGCGCTGTCATAGCTGCCTCGATGTCCTGGATCAATTCAAAGTGTTTACCTTTCATGGCCATTTTGACTTTGGGGAAGAGCCAGGAGTCACACATTGCCAGATCTGGTAAATAAGGTGGATGAGGACACACTATAATATTTTTATTTGACAGAAATTGCCATATACCGTATACCCGACTGACTGCACCAAACAAGTCGAAACTTGTCACACACACTGTTACTAAGGTTTGACCCACCACTTCCCAAATCGAAGATCCCTGCCTTTCCGTTGGATGGCACGCGGCAACATTCACTGTATATTTGGATCATAACAGAAAGAATCAGTGTCACACATTGCTCCTGGTACAGCAATTTCTGTCAAAAATAAAAATATTGTGGTGTGTCTTTATCTGTCTTATTCACGGATCTGGAACCATGCGAATTCTGGCTCTCCCCCAAAGTCAAAATGTTTACAAATGGTAAACATTTTGAATCAATTCAGGACCTCAAGGCAGCTATGACAGTGCAACTAAAGACACTCATGAAAGAGGACTTCCAGGACTGTTTCAGAAAGTGGCAAGAATAATGGGATTAAGTGTGTTTGAAGCGAGGGGGAGTATTTTGAGGAAGATTAATGGCAATGTGTTTTTTACTACAATATTCTTTTTTTAATTCAAACATCCACCGTGTTTTTCAATCACACCTTGTTAAGTGAGATGGAGAAAGACAAATATCATATGATTTTACTTATATGTGGAACCTAAAAAACAAAATTAAACAAGCAAACAATACAGAAACAAACAGATGCAGACGACATTTGTGAAAGTTGCCAGATGGGTGGGTGTTTGGAGGAATGAATAAAAAAAAGGAGAGGATTAAGATATACAAATTGCCAGTTATAAAAAAAGTCACAGGGATGTAAAGTACAGCCTAAGGAATAAAGTCAATAATGTAATAACTATGTATGATGTTACATGGGTACTAGACTTATCGGGTGGTCACTTCATAAGTCATATAAGTGTCTAATTACTGTGTCGTACATCTGAAATTAATATAATATTGTATGTCAACTATAATTGGAAAAAATTAAAAAAGTAAACATCCTCAAAAGCTTAATATGTGATCACAAACTTCAAAATAAATGAAGAAATGGATTGACCATTTCTTCAGATGTTGATGCTCTTTCCTTTAGCTTAACTTGAAAAATGAAGATAAGTGGTGAGAATCAAATCCATCAATACCCACACAACTTAATGTCTTTAACCCACACAATCTACTATTCAATTCTTCACATTAACATGCCATACAATTCTAAAAACATTTGTTCCGGGAGATGAGTTGTACATAACTTTTATTATTAGTTTCAAAACTTTGAGAAATATTCAGTTCCTAAAAAATAAACAGCTCAATTAGTTTTAATGATGCTAAAAGACTTGCCTCTAAGCCCTGGCCTTGACGCTTGACCCTCTGTGTCCATCAAACTTAAATTATTATATCACTAATATTTCCCAACCCTAAATAAGACCTCAAATTGAAAGACGTCCCTTAATCAGACTCCCCAACCAACCTCTAAATATTCCACTTGCATCAACCCTCTTCTGAGATGCTACTAAAATCCTGTCAAGAATTGTTCTCCTCTATTGTGGTAAGCAGTAAACTCCACTTCGCTTTTCAACAGGTTTTTCTAGAAGCCAGCATTTGACATTGTGAATGCTTTGCTGGGAAAAAAAAAAAAAAAACTAGAGGCAAGAAGACAAATTAGGACTCTGATATCAAAAGGTTGCTTGGAATATTGGGAAAATGGAGAGAAAACCCTTTCTTTTAGCAGGTGAAACTTTTACCTGATCAAAAATTGCATATGTAGTAGAAGATAAATGCCTTTTCAAATATAGTAATTTAGAATACATTGTGTATCCATATAAATCATATACATATACACATATTTTTATTTTTATATATACACCACATTTTCATAAGTTTCAAAGTGTCTGACTGAATAATCTAGAGGGGGCAAATGACTTGATTGAGCTGCATATGCAAATTATGTTACATTATCCCTACTCATTTCTTTCTATCTTTAAAAGCAAAAAAAAAAAAGATAAAGTATTTCATGGTTACATTAATAAAATACTTTGAAAGTATGCATGTATTCTGTGTAATTCTTCACTTTCATTCCCAGAGCAATAAAATCCACAAGGATAAATGGTCCATCCAAATCAAATGAAGTATCATTTACAAATTTTTTTTTTGCATTGTATGTTAAAAAATGGAGCACTTGTGAAGACAGGCATACTTTTGATTAAGCTTTAGGGAAATTTGAAATGAAGTACAATATATCTCAGAATTTTCAATAGAAAAGCATAAGTAAACTCAGTGTCAGACATTTTAGAAGACAGACCTTACTATGCCTTTTAGGCTTGCAACTTTATGTTAAATATATGATCTTTTTTCATTTTTTATTTGAATAGATCATAAAATCTGTAAAAATTCATCATGATGAATGCTTGATTTTTTATTTTTATGTGATACTGCCATGTAAATATTAAAAGAAAATGTCAGCAGTAGATTCTCTATGAATATGAAAAACATAAGCTTTTCTTTTCTGTTTTGCAAATTAACCTGATTTCTTTGAGAGTACTGTGTAACAATGATATATACCTTATACTAGGAGTTTTTACTTGATTTATTATGTACCTTAGGTGTTTCAGCAAGGTGAAAGAGCAAGAAAAGCAGATGGAAGACAGCAGGTAAACAGTTTTAGATGCGAGAAACTCATTCATGATGATGACACTATTACTGTTCAAGATGGAAACAATGAAATGTAATTTAAGGTGAATAAGCAACAGAAGTGCAATAGATCAAAGTAAATGAATACTAGCTCTATCTGAAGAATAAAAATAGTGGTAGTGCATTCCATTCAGATATAACTATTCTCTTAAAAGTAAAATGGAACCTAATAACCTCAATAATAATGCCTTATGTTTCCGTGTTAATAGGGACTTTTCCATTATCATCTTAAAGATGCAAGGAAGTATGAAAAGAATTCCACAAAAAAGCAATATCACACTTCAAAAGTTTTAAAACCATTGCTTTGGAAAAGCTATTGAATTGTATTATTTTTAACCTAAAAGTAGTAACAACATTGAGATATCAAAAAATATTGTCTTATAGTACTCATAACCAAGACATTTATCATGCTTTCACTATATTCTATTTGGATATGTAAATAGTAATAGCATTTATATATTTCTGGCCTCAGTCTGTATGACTACAGATCACTACTATTTCCTTTTTCCCTATAGTAAACGCAGAGCACTTGTTCACTATCTTGATATAACATTCCTTCATGCAGTTTGTGACTCCAAGGGTGTTAATTTAGTTCCTTTCTCCTTACTTATTTCATTTGGCTTTCCAGCCTTTTAATTGCAGCTGTGTCTGTCATCTGAAGTCAATTTCTCTTCAATTTCAGACCACAGAATTATACATAATGCCATAGTCAGGGTGCACTCTTTGTTGAGTACAAGCAAATTATGCTTTTATTTATTCCATCAAATGGCCCACTGAATTTCAATATACATTGTTTTATTAAAATACTACATGCTCAACTCATTACATATTTTGAAACTTTGGTCTTTAATTCTTAACCAGATGTGGAAAATTCTCTCTCCCTAGTATGTTAAGATATGGTATGAAGGCAAAATTGCAGTGCCAAATAAACACAAATCAAACAGAAAAAAAAGATTTTTTTTTTCAAATAGAGAAGGACAGGCGTGGCTAGCTAGCAAGAACTTTTATCTGTAGGACGTGAGTAGTGGAGCTGAGCAGACATGACCAAGATAGTTTAACAAGATATATTTATTTCTACAGTCAGAATGAATGATTAAAAAATATGTTTCCTTGATTAAGCTTCGTGATAAACTTGAGGGGTCTTTGGGGGAAGAGAGGAGCCTGACTAAAATTTGGTCAAGCCAAGTAACAGACAATTCTGAGCAATTGGTGAGCAGACATATACTACTTAAATTTAGTAGTGTAGTACGGTAATTATAGAAGAATCTATATAGGAAGTTAAGATATGAGAATTTTTAAGATAGGTCAATTAGACTTCACAGAATTAAATCAGCTACATGTATACATAACATCTATCTATATTTATTATTTATAACACATGACAACATCTCATGTACTTAATATACTATTTTATTTCTTGCATATTTTATTACTGTTTTAGCTCACGCTGCTATAGGAAAACACCATAAACTAGGTGGCTTAAACAACAAACATTTATTGCCCACAGTTCTGGAGCCTGAAAATCTGAAATCAGGGTGAAACATATTTGGGTTCTTGTGAGGACCCTCCTCCGTGTTGCAGACTACCCACTTCTCATTTTATCCTCACATGTTGAAACGGGAGAGCAAGCTCTGGTGTCTACATCACCTTATCCCAGTCATGAGTGCTCCTCATTCGTGACCTAATTACCTCCCAAAGCCCTAGTACTTCCAAACACCATCACACTGGGGATTAGATTTCAACATATGGATTTTGAAACATATTAATGTTATCTGTATAATATGCTATTGATTTTAGTAACATTTTATAACACTTGAAAAAAAATAAACATAGAAATTGGAAAAGACATACAGAACTTGTGCTGAGCCCTTTTCACACATTAACTCTATTTATAAAAAGAATACGCCCTTTGAAAAATCAGCTGCACTTTAACTTAAAATAAAATATAAATAACTTTTATATAAAAAAGGACATCTCATTGAAAAAATTGTCTGTCCTCACCTTAGTGATTTCTTAGGCATACATTTTGACTAGCCTTTCACTTTGGTATAGAATAAATACGATAGCCTGTAAGAACATACTCTGGTCTTAAAAAATTAGAGACCTGTAAGTTTACTACTGCTATAGTTATGGACTTTCCTACCTACTTCAGAGTGGAATTTTGTAGTTTAAAATTTTTAGATGCTAACTTGTTTTTTGATCCACATGATTAACTATCATATAAGTACTTGCTGTTTAATACTAAATTCCAGAGGCTTAAGGAAACACTTACTAGACTATCACATCCTTGAAAGTACGGTGTAATACTCCTTGAGCAAACATAGTTCCTTTCAATTCATCAAGAAATTGATGTGGTATTACTGGAGGTGGCTCACATTTAAAGAAGCATATGCTTGCTGAGTGAATTCCAATGTGTTGAAGATTAACTGCTCATGTAGCTCTGATTCATAAAAGGAAAGAAGATGAGAAACTACAATGTCTTTCAACATCAATTATCTTTCTCCAAAGGCATAAGAAATATTCAAACATATCTTACAGACAAAGAGGTTAGATAGTTGTTGCAAATTTCTGATTGCAAACAGACATTTCCAGATATTCTTCTGTCTTCTGAATTGTATTTTTGCTGAAAGGGAAAAATAAAGAGGCAATAAAACATATCTAATGATAATTTTGTACTGGATTAATTCCTTCATAGTTAAAATCATATGCTATGGTTTCTCTTTGGGTATGTTTTGAACAAACCCTTTGTGTTAAGTTACTTTCTGCTTCTCAAAAATAAGTAAAGCTAATTGAAAATGAACACTAATGATTGGCCTTGCACTTTCATTTAAATACATTTTTTACTTTCTTACCTTCATCCAAAATAGGCTCAGCAGGGTCACTGAGACACTTGGTCTAGCCTACCAGGCAGAGCAAACCTATAGACCTGTTAGATTTTACAAGATTAATTGTAGGAAAATAAATGTATAAAAGACCCATGCAGAGTCTAACAACCTAATTAAAACAACATTTTTACTTGATACCATAGATCACAAGACGTTAGTAGATGAAAATTAGCCTACTTGTATATCATCTATCTATCAGGGAAATGGATGATGAGGGAAAACGATATGTTTCTGTTTATTCTGTTATAAATTATTTGGTTTCAATTTGCAGAATGAATGAGCAACTAATCAGCCATTTCACTTTATTGGCTTGAGTTCAATTAAAAAACAATTCAAGACATATAAAGTAAGTAGAAATATATGGCCCAAATACAGTTGCATACAGATAGAGGCTTAAAGTGTCAGAATGTTTTTTTGGACAGTGTCAATTTAATTGCATAATTATAATATTTAGTCACTAATCAACCCAGTTAATACTATGTGAAAAGCTCTGTCAGAAACCATCATGTTTTGTTGATCCATTAAATATATTTCCTTTTCTACGACAAAGATCAAATACTATGTGCTGCTACCAGCAACTTTCCCATCCCTTTGATCTTATGTCAAGCTGTTGCCTAGTGTTATGCAGAGACGAATACAAAGAGTGTCATGAATTAGCTTTATCTATAAAATCTTGTGATAGTTTTTTTCTTTATTCTTTAATTTATAGTGGCATAGCGTGGTTCTTTACTGACCAGGAAAAGGAAAAATAAAGCAGGCAGGAAATGCATGTGCATTCCTACATGCATGTGAATATCCTTCTCTCAGTCTTGTAAAGAATAATGGCCAACCTTCAAGGAACAAGTGATGGTTCCAGCTGAACAATAATATAATCCCTCACCTAAGCGAGCTGCTGTTACTTTGTCCCCATGATTCCTATTCGCAACATCTATATCAGCTGAGAAAAAGGCAAGGAGATGTTGTAGCATATGGAATTCTAGCAAAATCTCAACTATCTCAAAGTCAAGATTTCTTTTTTTTTTAATATTTGGGTGGAGAAATAAATTAAATGCAACTTTTTTTTGGTCTAGTATAAATATACTTGCTTAGGAGCTCTTCAATCAGGGATGATATGATAACTTCTCAAATATTAAAGATAAAGGGCCGTGGTAAGAAATTGGAACTCTAAAATCCTGAGATTTTTAACCACAAGTGTTTAAAAAGCAAACGTTCTAACATATTTTTGTTACATAGACGATGTATGGAGTCTTCAAAGTGTTTTTTCCTTTACAAAGGATATACATTACCAATGACTTATGACTTAAAAAATAAGAAAAAATAAATTGATACAATGAAATGAGTTTCTTGACTGGAATTCAGCAATAATGAATCCTAACATGTTCCCTATCACTAACAAATTGAGGAACCTTGATCAACAGATGTTTACAGGCAAAGAGATTAGTGTAAATCAAATTCAGGAACAGATTCTTGATATTTGGAAAACAGAGTCTGGACCAATCATGAAAGACATACTGTGAAAGACTCCTACAGAGTACCAAATCATTTCTCTATATAACAGTATTCAGAGAGTGAGATAACTCCACCCCTCCACCTCTCCAGATTACTAAAAACTCAGTCTGGACTTTGAGATCTACCCAGGAAGGTTTAAATAAAGAAGAATTCACTCATACAAACTAAAGCTTGGTAATATATAGATTTGTAACACTGGTCATTCCTCACCACCCCATAAGACATAGCTTCAAGGTCACAATCATCACCTTATCTTTGTGTCTGAACCAATGAAACAAAGTTAGAATATATTAAACACTGTATGAGATATTAGTCTGAAATTACAAACTAAAACACTTTTAAAAGAATCACAGTCATTGAGTGTAACCTCAAAAACTGTTTGATGTTAACTTTCTGATTATCTCATTTCATCCCTATTATGATCTTATTCTAAATCACTGCATTTCAAAAATGAATATTGTAAGTGTAAAATAAATATTTCAATAACTTAAGTGATATCATAAATTAATGTGTCACAATGACTTAATTTTACTTTAATCAACACAGTATATTTTCCAAATCAAGTGGTTTTATTTATAATACTAAAAAAGTTTACTAAAACTATGGATAAAAGAATGAATAAATTTTAGTACTCATAATTTCACTTAATACTTATGTTTATATAATCCTAAAACACTTAGGTTATATGTAACAATCTAGCAAAAATGGCATGTGTAGAAAATTTCTGTGTCTTTCAGGTGCTTAGCAAAATTCTGTTTAATGACATATTCACCTCAATATTTGTATGAAATTTACATTATATCAGATTTTGGTACTTTTATTATATCTAAGAGTTTTATGGAATATCTATGAGTAGTAAATCAATTGGATTAATTTTACTTTTCCAAAAATGCCTATACATTTATAGAACTAAATATGAATCCAGAACAATTAATATAGCTTATATCTTATGTGTAATCACATCTAGATGAATTTTAAAGCCAATTCAAAAAATAATTTGTGAGGATACTTTCATTCTATAACAGATGAATAATTTTGAAAATATAATTTAAACAAGAGAATCTTCAGGTGACTGACATTCAGAAAACTGCTAATCCCTGCCTCGTAACTTATGAAAGCTTCCATGAGGGCAGGATCTGTGTCTGACTTTTCAAAAGATATAGTTATAAGACACAAATACTTTCTCATGCATTTGTAATAATTAATTAAATTGAATGAAGCTATTGTCTCCATTTATTCAACGAAGAATCTATTATGTAAGTAAAAATTGTCTGGTATACTGAGTAATAAACCACATTGGTGAACCCTTTCCTAAGAAAGCCTACTGAGTATAGAGAATAAGTTGAGAAGAAAAGGAATGAGTACCCAGAAACTGTTGCATTATTAGATGAGCAGTTTATCTAACAAGCAGGGAAATCAATGGTATAGGAGGCAGTAAATTCACAGGTGTAACAAGAAAGAAGCAGATGATTACACAAAACAGAACATGAAACTTCTTTCCAAACAAATTAGAAATATGTTG
This sequence comes from Hipposideros armiger, assembly GCF_001890085.2. Lineage (NCBI taxonomy): Eukaryota > Metazoa > Chordata > Mammalia > Chiroptera > Hipposideridae > Hipposideros > Hipposideros armiger. Next base: position 465,306 of record NW_017732063.1, read on the forward strand.
TAGATCACCTGTAACCAGACTGTCAGCCTGTTTCCAAAAGCCTTCTATTTAAGAAATTTCTAGAGAATTTTATTGCATATTGAGTCTCACATAAACTGTGGGAGCTACACTAGTCTATATTATGGCTTAAGTAGGTGAATAAATTGGTAATTTCAATTAAGGTCACTGTAATATTTTTCTGATTTCTGTAAGAAGGAATTGCTTTATTGTCTTTATTTTCTTACATGTATACTTGAAGGAAAAAAATCGCTGCCTAAAATGTACCATAGAAGGAATATATTATTTAAGAATTCTAACATGAAGGATACATGTGAAGAATACAAACAATAAAAAAAATAAACAAAATGGTATTGCTTCAATATAAATAAATCATATTTAATACTTCCTTATATAATTTTTGGATTACTCACATTCTGAACAATAAAATATTTATGTTAAAAAAGTTGTTTAGTCTACCAAATGACCGGAAGACAATATAGACAATTTCCATGGCTGTATCTTTATTTTATTTTTATTTTAGGACCTAGGATAACAATTTCCATATTCAACAAGTCTTTACTCCTAATTTTATTTACTATTATTTAAACAGGAGAGTAAGAGACCTTTGATTCAAATGAAGGATTTTTTAACAATTTTTTTTTAGTTGAACCATCCTGCCACCTTTTGGCAGCTCAGCAGCAGCTCAGCTTGGGCAGGACTCGAACTGCTGTTGCTCAGAGTTCGCATTCTTGAGCGAGCTCTTAACCAACTGAGCCACTCAGCTGGCCCTCTAATGAAGAATTTTTAAGAAAACTTGTTATAGCACTGAAAGTATTTCAAAATATCAATAAGAAAATATGCTGAAAGTAAGTCAATAAGTTTTACAATTTCAATTTGTTTGCAAACAAACTCTATACCAGTGAAAAGTGCATGCAAATGACTCCATTACGCTTAATTTAGATTAAAAAGCAAGTATGCTTAAGGATGTAATGAAAATTGAAGCACTTCCTTAATTATTTGCATAGATTACTTAGCCATCAGTATTAAAAAAAATGCAGTAATGCTTTTTGGTTAACAATCAAGTATTTAAGCAAGACAGCATGACTAAGTTTCTACTAAAAGTCTAAGAAAGAAAATATCACCATATCAAAATTAGATGAAGCAATTATATAGAAGATAAATTGCAATGATATTTCACTCTTGATAACTAGTAGACGATGATCGAATATTGAATGCCAGTAGGAGTTTAATGTTACTATAATATATTTTACTGTAGCCTCAAAATAGCATTTAAAATCCAGTGTGAATACAATTTTTGATGTTCTCAAAATCTTACACCTAATTGAGTAATTTACAACATTATGCATCTTTTCAGGTTAAAATAAATGCACATCCACTCTTCCATACTTTGTCCGTCCTTTTTAGATACTCAAGGATTGTTAAATTTATTACGTTATGTGATAAGAGGAGAAACAATAATTTTAGCGTGAACACTTTATTCTAATTTAAATTAATTCAAATTATTGTAACATACTTTCATACATATGCTTTCAGTAAGTTCATATACATTGACAACATTAAATAATTTGATAACACTGTAGATGTATTCTTCAGGCAATTGAATGGAGGGGGAGGAGTATAAAACCTCAAGGAAACTTTAGAGTCTTCGAAGTGTTTAAAATGCATATATTTTTAAAAAGAGAAAATATAGTTTGAGAACTATTTGGAGGTGAGACAGGAATAGATAGTATCAAGGGAAATAACTTTATTTTGTCTTACATCCTTTTATTTCAATTTAATTTATTCAATTTAATCTAGTTAACATAATTTAATTAAAGAATTTATAATACAGTGAAAGTGTTAGAAAGATGCCTACATTCAAGAAAACTTAAATAAATTGTCTGGCTCTTATCTGCTTAGGCAGCTTTTATCTCTAGGTTAATTCAAATCCAAAATCTTTATCCATATTTTACCCTCCACATCCTGAAGACCAAAATGACCCCTACAGGGTGTGGGCCCTGTCACTTAATAATCCTCATTTATGTATTTTGTGTAACAGCTAATTTTGAGGTTTTCAAAAAATGAAACATCCTGCTTTGAGGAAAACTTTTCTTTCAAATTTATTTATAAAATCTGTGTCATAGAATAAGAGCTTCCTTAATAACCAAGAGTAGGGTCAGGTCCTTGGCCATCAAAAACACTTCCTGATCTTATATGTGAGGAAACCAACTCCTCAAGCAGGTGACAAGGATGTCCAAATAAAAGCCCAGACTACCCATAAGAGCATTCACAGGCTTGAACTAAAGCTTTCCCACCAACCACTTCTACTACTCTTCCTTGTATATGTCCCAAATTCTTTTTCACTTAGTCACGAGGTTTGCATAATTAAAATCATAATACAGACTTATAAACTGCAGCACAGTGCTAATCAATATTGAAAGTTAATAAATTACTATATGTACTAATTTTATTTTGGAGTCCCTCCTGTATAAGCCACAATTCTTTTCCAAAAGAAACGAAGCAGGCTAACATCTCCCAGCTTCCTTTCTTTGCCTCCAATGAAAATGACACAAAAGCCCAGAGACCCCCAGTGATGAAGAAGGCTAGGGAAGAGATCCTGATATGGATGCAGGACAAAAGTGTGACCAGCAGTGGGGCAGAGGAATGTGCGGAACACATGAATTGAGACTACCAATTCTGAGGGTAGCACGTGAATAAGGTCCACAGCATTTACTAGCTCAAATCTTGTAAAAGCACAAAGTAGGGTAAGATAAATTTAATTAGTTTAGCGTTTTGGCAGCAGAGAGCCCCAAAGTGGGGGTGGGGGAGGGGAAGAAGGCAAAGGATGGGGAGGAAATCATAAGGAATAATAATGACACACTTGGGAAGAAGAAACTCTATGAGAGACAAATCAACATATGGATAAACCTATCATAGAGAAAGAAGAATGGAAAAAAAAAAGGTCACAATTTAAATATCTTCAGTCTGATAAGAAGATATTAGAAATATAACAACCTAATTGTTGAACTGAAGAATCCAGTATCAGAAATTAATGGCAGAATAATACAGCAATAAAAAATGTGAGTATCGTGGAACTCAGGATTAAAAACTTGCCCAAGAGGTACGAATAAGGTGAGAGGTAAAATGATAAAGACACATGATGAATATCAACAACTCTTAAAGAACCTAGAAGGCAAGAATGATATAAATAAAAATCATACATTTTGTACAAATAACAAACAATAAATTCTGAGAAAGATTAAAAACAAATTGGAAGGGTTCATGAAGATCTGAACAGGATAGATAGGACAGACTAATGATAAGCCAAAACTGGAGTAGCCGTATAAAGAACTTTAGACACACATCGTGAAATTTAAAATGGTTTTTACAAAGAGAGAGTTCTAAAGTTTCTTTGAGAAAAGAGGATACCACTCATAGAAGTATAATAGATAATCAATACATATTTTTCAACTGCATCATCAGGTAAAGACAATGTAATAATATCTGTATATAACAACAACAAGAAAAGTAAACACAGAATCTATCTAAATCCAAGCCAGTGTCAGCAGACTATAGTTTGCAGAGCAAATCCAGCTTGTTGCCTTTTGGACATGAAATTTTAATGGAACCCCGCCATGCGCATTCATTTGTATTTTGTCTATGGATGCTCTCCTGTTGTAATGGTGTCATTGATATTTGAGAGGGAATCCACAAGGCCTGCAATGCCTCAAACTTTTACTGTCTTCCCCTGCACAGAAAAATGTTGCTGATCTCTGATCTAAGCTATCATTTAAATGCCACAGTGAATTACAGATGTTCTCAGGCATACGGGATCAGGGCTTTTAACATAAAAAGACAATCTTTAAAATAACTTAGTAGAAATTCCCAGCAAGGTTAATTAAGCCAAGTGGAAGCAATAAGACACACACACACAAATTAGATAAATAAAATCTTCATAGAAACCTATTGATGACTGAATTTTAAAAATGACCAAATATTAAAGTATAAACATAGAAATTAATATATAATATTCCAGGTGAAACCAATATTGGACCAATGGAAGGAGGGCAGGAAGAACATGAGAGGCCAGAGTGGTTGAAAATGTTCCTGCTTGAGAAAAAAGATAGATATTGGCAGATTTCTACAAGGTCAGGGAAATTTGAGTTTGAGTTTTAGTAAGCTAGTACAGGTATATTTCAAAGCAGAAGACTAAAATGACATGCAAACAATTTTTAAAATGAAAAAAAAAGAAAGCAAATTTTAGTTGAAAATAAAATATAAAATAGTATTTGAAGAAAAAAATGTTGGTTGGTTGTACTTAATGACTGAAAAATCATTTCAGATTAGGTAATGAAGTAAAAAGTCAAGCAATAGATTGTCTATAAAAAACACATTGCAAACAAAAGGATAGAGTATTGTTGGAAATAAATATGTAACAAATATCCATACCTAAAAAAACTAAATCAGGAGGTAGACTATATTCGATGTAGTAAAATTTAAGGTAAAAACCATTAGGGAATATTTATGTGAGTAAATGGATTAATGTCTCAAGAAAATAGAACAGTCATGGATATATTTAATCAACAGAATACAGTGAGCTGTAGATATATTAATAGTTATAGTTTGATATTTTATAATAGTTTTATGGTATGTTAATGTAGAGAAAATTAAAAAAATATATAAAAGATTAGAATAGCAAGGCTTTATATATGCAGCCCTCTTTAAAAGAACTCTGGGTGAAAGATCCACTCTGAAGAAAACTGTATCTAGGATTATATATGTATCTTATGTGAAAATAAAACTAAATTACATGTATCTAAAAGAAAAACTTTATGGTGGTTAATAAAGAATAAAAATTATTTTCAAGCAGATCTGGACTATTGATAGAATTGACCACTTACCAGCCCACAAAACCTCAGTACATTTCAACAAGTCAAAATCATTAAAAAATCCTAATTAATTTAAAATACAATTACAGAATTCTTGCTAAATACCACCCAAAGATCTGGGGAAAAAAACTAAAAATCATAAGAATTTACATAATTTAATAGGCATTGAAATTTTTAACAGATGACAAAATGGGTCAGATACAGGTGAAATACTATTTAGAGGAAAATGCACAGCTTTTAATAAATCTGTCACAAAACAAGAAATAAACTGTTCAGCTGAAGAAAGCACTTGAACATTATATGTAACACTTGATTTTACAGTTTCTACAGTCACTCCTTCTTCCTTCACCAGAAGTAAACACTGTTTTAAGTATGTTTAATGAATATTAAAAAAACAGTATTTTACTAGCTTTTTTAAAAGTGTGTATTAGCAAACTAAAATAGATAAAAAATATTAACCATGAAGAAGATAAAAACTAACAATTAATGAATTACTGTTTATTTCTATAATAAAATCTATTCAACCAACTTAAAACACTCATGAACAGAGAACACCTTTGTTTGTAGGAATAAATTATTTTTTTCTTGATTCAATATTTTCTTTAAATCAATTAATTAGCAAAAAAATTCAAAAGGGCCAGCTGAGTGACTCAGTTGGTTAAGAGCTCGCTCAAGAGTGTGAGCTCTGAGCAACAGCGGTTCGAGTCCTGGCCCCAGCTGAGCTGCCACTGAGCTGCCAATAGGTGGTAGGATGGCTCAGCTAAAAAAAAAAAAAAAAATCAAATAATTTCAAATTGTTCTTACTCCTTAAGGAATGTTTTTGGGTGTGCGAATTAAGAGATCAATACTGAACTACTTTTGTATAAATGCTAATTGGTATAACTTTATAAGCTACTAAGTATTTCATTCTATATCTAATTGACTCTCACTCATAATTGTGAGAAGGGACATTATAATTCTCCTTTGAAAATGAGGAAAGTGATGTTCAAAAACGAAGTCATACAATCAAGCTGAGTAGCAAGAAAACAGCTTCATGTATACAAGTACAAATATTTACAAGTACAAATCTTTAACAAATAATTTGATGGAAGAGCTTGTCTTACTTCATCTCGGCTGCATTGCTGATATGTATACGCTGCTCTGAGGTAGAGCTGGTGTGTAAGTAGTTTGCTAACTTGTTTTAAATAGTAATCTAACGTGCATTACACAGTCATAAGATTAATGACTATGTGACTTGTGAAAAGAAAATTCAGACAGCTCTACTTTATGTGAATATTTTATTGTTCAAGAAATATACTGCGAAACTGGGGAGACTTCAAATATGAAACTAGTAAGAAGCTCAAAGGCATGACTTTATATGATGCCTTCTAAAGTGAAAATAAGTAAATCGATTAACTTTTACAATGATTTGTTATTACAATGGAGATCCCCAGACAGCAAAGCATAAGCTAAAAACGATTATCTTATATATACCATCTTAGCAAGATGATTTGTTTTGTTTGTGATTACTACCAGCATTTACAAGAAATAAGTTAAATTAAATTTCACTTATGCTCAATGATGTAACTAGATTCACTTTTGTTTTACTGGCTTAGCTGAGTTTTGTCTGCTCTAGAGATCTTCAAGGCTGGTCTCTGTTTAATTTTGTTTTTACAGACTACAACAAGCATTGTTTAAAACTGTCATGACATCTGAATTTTGTTGGTAAACAGAAGACATGTGAGACACTATAAAAATAGAAATTATGAAGTGATCCCCCAGTAAGTCCAGTACCCATTTGGTACCCTACATAATCTTTATAACATTATTGATGATATTCTCCATACTGTATTTTACATTCCTGTGACTATTTTGTGACTACCAATTTGTACTTTTTTTTTTTTTTAAAGATTTTTTTGGGGAATTGCAGGGAGGATAACAGCATTGGGGAATCGGGGAAGGGGGACAGACAGGTAGACAAATTGTTTTTGTTCTTCAGCCTAGTTGTGGAGGACATCGCTTCACTGGCCCATGTTGGTATTGTGATCATTGCCCTCTTCCCGGGTGAGGCAATCCATCGCTGGTCATTGGTCGGCCACTCACAGCAGCTCCAGGCAGCTCTCGCAGGCTGCCAGCCACTCACGTAGCTCACGGCAGCCCCACTGCAGCCTATGCCGTTGCCGGCAACTCACGGCAGCCCAGCTCCAGGTCGAGCTGTTGTTCACCATCTTAGCTGTAGAGGGCAAGTGTCACTGGCCCTCAGTGGGGGATCCGAACAGCTGCCCTGCTGCTCAGAGATGGGGTCCCAAGTGAGCTCTTAACCAGCTGAGCCACTCGGCCAGCCCACCAATTTGTACTTTCTAATACATCTACCTTTTCTGCCATCCTCCAACCTCCTTCCCATCTCACAACCATCAGTTTTTCCTCTGTATCTCTGAGTCTATTTCTGTTTTGTTTGCTTGTTTATTCTGTTCTTTAGATTCCACAAATAAGTGAGGTTATATATTATTTGTCTTTCTCAGTCTGACTTATTTCACTTAGCATAATATTCTCTTGGTCTGTCCATGTTGTTGCAAATAAGATTTCATTCTTTTTTATGGGAGAGTAATACTCCACCATAAATGTACCACGATTTCTTTATCCAGCTGTATATTGATGAACATTTTGGTTGTTTCCATATCTTGGCTATTGTGAATAGCACTGCAATAAACATAGGGGTGCCTGAAGCTGAAGTAGAATGATACTGAATGCCAACTATAGTTAAGTATATGTTTTATATACCTGAAACTAACATACAAAATTAAATTAAATTAAATATATGTATATGTAAATTAAATAAAATTAAAAAGTCAAACACTTTAATGACACAAGTTTAGTATCAGAATTACTACTTAAATTGAATGATGAACTGAAGCTATTCAGGTACCATAGCATGTTCTTTCTAGCTCTATGGTCCAGTAGAGTGCTTGGATATACAACAACTTCTCAGTAGATTTTGTTGAATGAATGAACAAACGACACTAAAAGACTACATGATATCATTGATTACATTATAGAATATTTTAACATGTCAGTAATTGTCAGTCATATACGAGTAACTGCAAGCATTATTCAGTATATTAGTGGCTGATTTTACCCTACCTATTAATTAAAGCCTGAGTGAGATGGTACCAAATAGAGACATGTAAAATATTTGTATTTGATGTTAACTTTTTAAAATTCCAGAGCCCTGAGAAAGCCAGAGAAAGCACTGCTAAAACAGAAAGCATTTAATAAATGAGGTTAAAAGACTGAAATTCCAATCCTGGTTCCATTATTTATTGGACACTCTGACAAGGAACTTAGTTTCCTTGATCTTACTTAGATACATTCTGTATAAACAAATGTTTGTAAATCAGTTGTCAAGGATTAGTTATCACTATTACCTAAAACATCTGATTGTTGACTCAAAATTCTGAAACTGAGGTTTGTTTTTTATATTATTGGAATTTACATCTGAAATTTAAATTGGAATTCCACTTGTATGAGTCCCACACCAACCCAACATCACATGTGAGCACGCACACACACACACACACACACACACACACACGGGAAGGGGGGATATTTATACACACATACATATAATATTTCTAGAGAAAAGGATATAAAATTCACCTGCTCACTTATTTGTTCAAATATCAGTGACATTTGAAAATTAGATTTCTGATGCTTAAACCATGGTAAACTTGTAAAATATTTCATTTTAAAAGTTAGCCTTATGCTGAGTTAGCAATTGCATATTATTGTACAACTGCACAGCTACATTTCCTTTCAATTATATTTTGTTGCTTTTAAATTGTTTTGCAGAGGTGAGAACATGTTAAGCATATTATTGTATAAAGAACATTTGCTATGCCTCTTCTTGCACTTAGTCATCTCCTATTACACAGCTTTGCTTAAAAAGACAAGTAAAACTCATACTTCCGCTGATTCTTTTTACAGCATAATGAGCTATAGTTTAAGCTTCGATATGTTATATGTATATAAACACACATATACTTATTTATTTCAACTTAAGTACAAATCAGAGTTGTTTTACTGTAATACATTTGGAAACCATTTTCTCATTTAATGGCTTTCATTGTTGTATTCCATATAATAAATATTACTCTATTCTAATGAGTTTGTATTACCCACGGAATTTCTTCTTTATTTAAAAATGTACATATGCACACATAGATTTTCTAAAATCACTTTTTCTATGGATGATGATGATTACAGTTATTTTAAAGTGCACTGCTGTCTATTTGACTAAGTTTATATAAGATATAAATATTTTTATTTTTTCTCATTTGCCTTGTTAGTGTACCTAAAGTTGTTATAATACTATCTAAGTTTGATGTTACCACAACATGCAGAATGCTTTTAAGATAAAAAAGTTAGAACTATGTTATAAAGATTATTTTTAATGCATTGCAACAATTTGACAGACTGGATTTATATTGTTAGGTTGCTTAAAATGATAAAAAATATATGGAGTAGAATGATAACATTCTAAAGAGAAGTATGCTACAAATTTAAATAGGTTTTGAGATTCAAAGGATCAAAAAGTACTTGTGGATCATCTTAAAATAATCTTTAGGTTTAATATTCTTCACAGAAAATGAAAAGTGTAGACAATATTAAATTGCATTCAGGTATAGAACATTTAGTTTGACTATAATTCTGGGATTTCGTCTAGCATTGTCCATGGTATTCATTAATGGATAGTCTCATCTCTTAAAATGTAAGGCTTTTCCTGAGAGAAAATTATATAATAAATTACCTTTAAGTAAATAAATTTAGCTTATGGTATTTTTTTAAAAATCTATAAAACTCTGCTTTTCCCAAGTATCACTAAGAGATATTTGATATAGAATTGGGGTCATTTATTACTGTTGAATTTTACATTGTGATAAAAAGAAAATGAGATTTAACATGGGAAAATGGTATAATCACCAATATATTGACCAATATAAAAAATCTTTTGAGGTATGAATTCAAAGACCTTGGCATAAAGATGGTTTTAAAGTCGTTACAGTAGATGAAATCATCAAAGAAGACAGAAAAAGATAGAACAAATAAGATCAAAGATGGTTCCAGTGACATTTCTATATTGAAAGTCAAAAAATGAAAAGACAAATAACTCAGAGAGCGTATGCTCACACAGAAAATAAATGAAAACTGTGCATCAAGGAGGAAGAGATAAAGAACCATATCGAATGCTGCCAAGAGGTGAAAAAGATTAAGACTAGCGAGTTAAGGCAGCGACATTGACACAGTAGAGATATTTGCAGGGGTCAGTAAAAGAGTAAAAACATGGCAGACATCAGTTTAAGGCAGAGTGGAAGAAAGCGTTAAGATATCACTTACAGTACCATTGGTGAAAATGGAAATAGAGACGTGTAACTGGAAGAAGAAATGGGGCTAAGATGGTAACTTTTGTATATGAAAGATATATCAGAAAATTAGATGTTTAAATATAAATAAAATGTGAGAATGTGTAGTCATATATTCTCTAGTTAGTTTTTTCACATTTAAGTAAATTGAATTGCCTTAGTCGTGCTTAATAGTAAAGTTTTTCAGTACAAAGTTCTGTTTTAAATAGTTTCATATTAATAAGACACCGAATAAAGTTTATCTCTGCTTAAAGTTTCAAATGCAATTCCATTGTACTTATAAACAGCTACTGAGAAGTTAGGAAGGTGCCAAAGGCAGTAATGTTGAGGTGGAAAAACAAAAGATACAATTATAAGAAAAGCAGATGCAAAGCCTGGAAGGAAAGCCTGGGCTGATTGGTTTTGGTCAGGGTTCTCAGGGTGCAAAAATGAAATATATCAATGGTGTTATAAAATAAAATTCTCTGAACAAATTGGAAATAAAAAGAAGCTATATTGAGTGCATATTTTTTGTTTAGTGAGATAGAAGGGGAAGAAAAAGTGCTTTAATTATGGTAATCTTTCATAGTTAACAAGGAAAAATAATACCTCTTTACATAGCACTTTAAAAGGAAATAAAAAATGTGTCTCCCATGGAGAAGCTATGTGGCAGGAACTTTTGCATCTTAATTGCAAAAGTAAAAAAAAAAAAATCTTCCACATTTGAGGTAGTCTAGTTCTCATATTTTTAGTTGTCTGAATTTATTCTCATTTCAGCACCTCTGTGTAATGAGTCCAAATAACTAATACTTATTAAAGAAAATAAATGGCTCACTCATTTATTTGCATTCCTTAAAAAAAATGTGTAAACATGTAGTACCTGTCTAGAATATCTATGGAAAACACACTCCCCTTAATTCTTCTCTTGGAAGGTATAACAATACCAGTGCATTAGTGTATCCAACTTCCCTGACAGAGATGGACTTAGAAAAAACATTCGGAACAAATGAGGCTGATCATCGTGATCCCCAGAAATATTACTAGAGCTATTGGTGAAAGGTTAATTCATTTCTTCTCCTCCTCCTCCTCCTCCTCCTCCTCCTCCTCCCTCTCTCTCTCTCCCCAGATCACTTTACCACCTCTGGTGTTTATCTGACTATCAATGTATATACATAAAAAAAAATTGTGCAGAGCCTACCTAAAAATAAAGTAAATCAACAGAAACAGATCACAGAATAGGTAATGGAAATCTACTATTGGGACCACCAGGCATAGTCTTGCCACAATATTTACCACAAATGAAGTCGTCAGCACAGTGGTGTGTACAGTGACTTCCTACAACATTTCAAGATTTTATAATCTAATTTGTATACAAAGTATTTCAGAGTACACAAAGAGAGAGTTCTTTGCAATTCATTCTGACAAATACAACATTAAAATGAAATCCCCCAGAAAAGATATTGGAAAAAAGAAAACTGACAGGACTATTTCACCTACAAATATATGGGAAAAAACTCTAAAAAAAAAAAATCAGTACATAAAATCAAACAAAGCATTAAAATATTAAACACCATTAATTCTTGTTTCTATAAATGTAGAAAAATCATTTAATGTGAATCGGGATAAATTTGTAATTTAAAAGTGGTTTAGGAATAAAGAGAAACATCCACAAAATATAAAGAATTATAAAGGAATATCAGGGAAAACCATATACCAAGAAACTAGATGACAGATGAAATGAGCAAATTCCAAGAAACAAAAACACACTACGAAAACTGATACAAGAAGAGAAAATTTAAATATACTGATAACAAGAAAATAAATTTAATTAGTAATTTAAAAACCCGATAGATTAAAGCTTATGCCCAAATAAGTCTACACGTAAATTCTACCAAACAGTCAAATAAGAATTGATGCCAATTCTTCACAAACCCTTCCAATAATTAGAAGAGGAGGGAACACTTCACAATTCATTCTTTGAGGCAAGTATTACTGATACAAAAAACAGACAAATATGTCCCAAGAAAACTACAGGCCAATATCACTCACGATATGGACATCAAAATCCTCAACAGAATTCTAGTAAACTAAATCTGGATTAATATAAAAATAGCTATACACGGTGAGCAAGTGGGATTCATCCCTGGGAAGTGAGCTTGGATTAACATCAAAAAACAACAATTCATGTAACAGATGATAGCAATACAATAATAAAAAACAAAAAAACAAACAACTCATGACCAACTCCATAAACACAAAAAACTCATTGGACAAAATCCGACACACCTTCATGATAAAAACTCTCAACAAAGAATAGAAACACACTTCCTCAACCAGATAAATTGGACTTGATTAAAATTTTAAAAAACTTTGTGTTTCAAGAGATACCATATGAAAAACTCACAGCTAAGATCATATTAATGATCTAAGGATATATATATATATATATATATATATACTTTCTCTCTAATATCGAGAAAAAGACAAGGATGTCCACTCTTGTCACTTCTGTCCAACATTGTACTGGACGTTCTAGTTAGGGTAATTGGAAAGAAAAAGAAATGCAAGGCTTTTATTTGGGAAAGAAAGAAGTAAAACTATCTCTGTCTGAAGATTACATTATATTATACTGTACATAAAAAATCCCAAGGATGACTACCAAAATGACTAAAACTAATAAACACTTGTAAGAAGATTGCAGGTTATAATATCAATATACAAATTTGAATTGTATTTCTATAAACTTGGAAAGAAAAACCCCAAAACTGCTCTGTGAATATACTAAAAGCCATTGAATTGTATTTTAAAGAGAAGAATTATAGGGTGTTGTGAACATATCTCAACAGTATTGTTATTAAAAAAGGAATACACTGGCCAGCCGAGTGACTCAGTTGGTTAGAGCGTGAGCTCTGAATAACAGGGTCACCAGTTCAATTCCCACATGGGCCAGTGAGCTGCGCCCCAGCTGAGCTGCCACTGAGCTAGTGAGAATGCGTGCCCTTAGCAGCAAGGGTGCCGGTTCGACTCCCACATGAGATGGTGGACTATGCCTCCCCCACAAACCCCACACCCCGCAACTAGATTGAAGTTGGAGACTGGACTTGGAGTTGAGCTTGCGCCCTCCACAACTAAGATTGAAGGAAAACAACTTGACTTGGAGCTGATGGGTCCTGGAAAAACACAATGTTCCCCTTCCCCAACTCCCCAACACTGTCCCCCTCCTCAGTTCCCCAATAAAAATTGTTTTAAAAAAAGGAGTACTTACAAATAATATTTATAAAACATTCGGTTTTCAAAAAAAGAAATTAAGAAAACAATTTCATTTAAAATAGCATTAAAAAGAAAAAAACTTAAGAATAATTTGAATAAAATAAGTGAAAATCTTATATTCTGAATATGACAAAACATTGTTGAAATAAATGAAAGCAGCACAAAATAAATGGAAAACATCCCAAGATCATGGATCACAAGATGATATTGTCAAAAAAGCAACAAAAATTGGTCTACAGATTCAATGCAATCTCTATCAAAATTATGGCTGGCTTTAGAATTTTACAAGTTAATCCTAAAATCCATATAAAATTTCAAGGGACCCTAAATAGCCCTCCCCTCCAAAAAAAAAAAGTAAATAAACAAAAAGAACAAAGTTGGAGAACCCAGTTGTCCTGATTTTCAACTTATTACAAAGTAGTAGTAATCAAAACTATATTGTACTAATATAAGGATAGACTTGAGATCAATGAAGTAGAATTGAGATTCCAGAAACAAATTGTTGTATCTGTGGTCCACCAATTTAGACAAGCATTCAAAACCATTCAATTGGGGGAGTAATTGTCTTTGTAACAAAATACCTCTAAAACTGTGTATGGTTATCCATGCCTTCTAATAGTATTGCTTCTACTTGTCCTTAAAAACAAAACTAAGAGTAGGGAAATATCTGATGACGCTTTCCAAATAGCCCCTTTTCTTTAGAATGAGGGCTTCACAGCCCACTATGAATTTATATTGTATTTTTAGTTACATATAATTCCCTTACTTGACTCTAGAGCAGTAGCTTCACTCAATTGACTGAGGTTACTATGATTTGAGGTGTGGCAGCAGTACTGCTAAGAAGCCTCAAATGAAAGCCTGTTCCTTCATGGTTACATGGGAGATGAAGTCAGGGCTAAGAGCTAGAGTGAAAATGCTGAGGTTGGAAGGCAGCCTTCTTTGGCTGCCTTACACATACTGCTGTTGAGATCAAAACTCTACTACTTTAAAAGTAACTATTAGAAGATGATTTATTTTCCTGGGGCAAATAGTGATAAACTGAAATTGAATACTTAAATCACAAGTAATACATAATTTTTGTTATGGGTATCGACTATATATTCCTTATTTCAAAACTTCAGATTCACTGCAATGATGTTTTATAAAATGGCAGGTACAACAGTCAACCTTGGCCACATCTCCAATAAGTTTCTGTAATAAATATAAATTCTTAAGAAAAGAAGAAAAAGTAGAAGAGATAGAATAAAGTCAAATGCTTTGCTTTAAATGTTTTTCATTAGGTTACTGACGGAGTTTCTGTAGGACACTTGTGATTTATTTCAGTTTCTGTAATGGATTACGAGTTTCGGTTTGTGCTATATATTGCTCAGTCAATAAGGGAGGTAACCTATTGAGGCTCATAAATTAAGTCTAGCTTGAACAAATACCTTAACTGAATTGTCCTATGTCATAATACTAGTGCAATTATAGAAGCAGTGACAGCCACACAGTAAAACATAAGAAACCGTTCAGAAGTAGGTATAGGATGGAGAAAACACCTGAAAATGTTTTGTCTTTTTTAAGAGGGAACACTTGTCATTATCATTCTTTGAGAGCTGACCATTTTCATTGGTAATACATCCTTGAGGATGATAAGACCATTTTTTATTTTTGTTTGGTAAAGCATGAACAAAATTATTTAAATCGTTGAAGTTTATACAGGGTATGCCTCTATCCACCTAGCAGCAATATTCCTTCAAACCTCCAAGCACCAGGGCTTCCTACTTAACTCTTCTCCCATGCTGGATGTTTTTTAGACAACAGCTCAAGCTCCTGACATTTAAAAAAAATGTCCTCTTCCCATTAGGTTTTACCTGTAGCTTTGCCTCAGGGAACTGTAGCCCCACACTATCTCTGTAAGGTGCCAGTCTGTTGATCACTTCGTGTTCTCTTTATTTCTCACATAAATATATTTTTTTGGTTTTAGGTTAAATTATCATAGATATGAACAACAGAATTATTCAGGGCCTAAATGGGATAGTGAAATAAAGAATTTTAGGGAAACAGAGCCTGTCCAGGTTCTTTGAATCACATTAGCCATCTTATCTAGCAATGTGTATGAACTACATGTTCAGAATTGGGTCTTTTGTTACTATTTAAATTTATGGGGGGGATTTTCTATATTTAGATTTTCAAATGTTGGAAGGGTTTCAGTCTTCCTACCAAAAGAAACTGTATTCTGCAGACAAACTGAATGAACTGGGCGCTGAATTCTTCTGAGTTGGGTAGTAAGAGCTCAGCCGCCTAACACCTTGATTTTGGCATTGCAGAACTTAAAATAAAATAGCCAGCTGAGCCCCCCTTAGACTTCTGAACTATAGAATTGTGAGAATATATCTGTGTTGTTCTCATCCACTAAATTTGTGGTAAACTTTTATGGCAGCGACAGAATAGTAATACATCTGGTGATGTGATGGTCAGAAGACATATGAACCTATGAACCCAAACTCTAACCATTTGATTCAGTTTTATAGTTCCTGCCAAACTGAGTCTGTTTGTTACTAAAAATGACCTCTACCTGTAAAGTCTTTTCATAGTTCCCACAGAGGATAAAACACACAATTGACTGATGTGAAGTGAGAAGAAGGTGATGAGATAGACTGCTGAACTTCATGAAGCAAAGGGTGCCAAGGTCAAAGGCTGGACATTATTTGGTATCAAAAGAAAGTCATAGGACATTGGAGATAGGATTATTTCAGGAAACAATATCTGGCAAAACAATCCCTCCTTCCTCTTTAACCTTGCTGAAGTGCTAGCTTTAGAGGGCACAGTATTTCTCAGGAAAAAGGCAATTCTCTGAGCACAACGGCGGGACACATAGGCCTTCTTATACGTTTAGAATGTTGGAGCCACCTGTTCTGAATGTGCATATAGCTGTGGGCTATGCATGTGAAGCAGGCCTTACCAACAGCTGTAATGAGAAGGGAAAACTTAAAAAAGACTTCTGGTAGTTAAAAGCTAGCTTAATTCATAGAGCAAGTTTTTATACATTAGTGGCATTCCAAGGAACAGAAAAAAAAAGGGGGATTAAAAATAAAATTTCAAAATAAGTACATGAATTTAAACTCAAGGCAGAACAAAACAATAGTAGCAGTACCTAGGATCTCAATTTTCTTCATTGGGACAATCTGATAAATACATAAGCCAGGTTCTAATTACTCGATTTCTTATGTGAAAGACATATTGACAGAGCTTCAAGCAACTTACTCAAAGGTGGAGTTTATGGAACACTTAATTTAATGCAGCACAATGAGTAACAAATAGCCTTGAAAGCTTTTTTATTTAATAATCATATATTATGCCTCCATTATGTGCCCAATTCTAAATGTATTATGTTCTATTTTGCTTGAATTTATCTATTTTTTAAATTTTTTTAGCTGAGCTGTCCTAGCACCTGTTGGCAGTTCAGTGGCAGCTCAGCTTGGGCTGTGAATCGAACCAGCAACCCTGTTGCTCAGAGTTCGCACTCTTGAGTGAGCTCTTAACCAACTGAGCCACTTGGCGGGCCTTGCTAGAATTTATTTAATGAAGCTAATCCTTTAAATAATTTTGAGATGACACAGAATGCAACAATACACATACACACATACTTATATTTATTTATTATAAGTACTAATATTATGTAATCTAGCAATATATGCTTCATATAGTAGAATATCATTAAATTGAGAAAAAGACACTCATAGCAGTTTAAAGAAATCATCTTCTAGCATTTTCATTGATTTTTTTTTTCTAGTGGTTGGTTAGCGATTGATTTAGTTCATGCCAGAAACAAAGGCCTTAGAGAAACATTGACTATTCAAATTTTAATAAGGACAGAATAGAAACTCTATTACAATTTTAAGTAAGTGTCACAAAAAATTGCTAGAAAACTCAATCATAAATGAGATTAAAAACAGTAGCCTCAGGAAATCAAACTTTGCAGCTCTTTTCTTCTTGAGGATCCAAGTTATAAGTAGTTCATGTTATTGTAAGAAACTCACATGATGTAAAATTTCTAAACTTAATATATACACTAGATTTGCACATTTTAATTCAAATTCCAATGTGTCTCATTTAAAATATCTTTATTCAAAATTCTGTATATGTGAGTTTCAAATGTTATTATTTTTTAACTTTATTTCAAACAGTGTATACTTATGCATCTATTACCTCTGGAAACTCATTCAATAGTCTTTAAGGAGATGCAATAAAGACAATTGTATTTTTTTAATATAAATTCAAAATTTTGCCTTTATGTACTTTGTGTACTACTAACAAAAAATCAAATACTGTTTTAAGTACACTGTAAATACTGTACATTAAGAAAAAGAACAGGGGCCGGCCGAGTGGTGCAATGGTTAAGAACTGGCTTGGGACGCCAGAGGGCCCCGGTTCGGATCCCACATATGAGGGCCAGTGACACTGCCCTCCACAGCTAAGATGCTGAACAACAGCTCAGCCTGGAGCTGGGCTGCTGTGAGTTGCTGGCGACGGGGTAGGCTGCAGCCCCTGTGGCAGTGGGTTGCCATGGGCTACCGTGTGTAGCCAGCAGCCAGCGTGAGCGGCCAGCAGCCACAGTGAGTGGCCGTCCAGAAGCCGGCGACTGATCTGCCTCGCCCGGGAAGAGCGCAATGATGGTGCCAACTTGGGCCAGTGAAGCAATGTCCTCCACAACTAGACTGAAGAACAAAACAACAGCAACTTGTCTGTTCCCCCTCCCCCAATTCCCCAGCACTGTTCCCATCCCCCCAATTCCCCAATAAAAATCTTTAAAGAAAAAAAGAACAGAATAGAATGAAGAGTACACCTACCACAGAGGAGGTAATATGTAAAATAAGAGATTTAGTTAGTATTGTTAAATACATTTGAAAATATTAATCACACAAAACAAGGATAAAACTTTCAGTATACATGCTAATTGGATTGGTCATAACTTAAGGATTACCTAGGAGGTTCTGGAGTATAAAACAAAAGTAGACTCAGAAAAAAGGCATAGAAAATGAATCACTTCAATTCCAATACCTGACTCACAGAATCTCAAGCAATGGACAACAGAAACAACAATATAATTTACCAGAGTTAAAGATTAGATTCATCATAACTTTCAAGAATTTTTTTCTCCTAAAATTAAAAAGATTATAAGAGGAGAGCTATGTACCTATTTCTAATTAGCAGAAGCTGTTTCTGGAAGACCATTGGAATACCTTCAGAGTTCTGAGTAAGATAATCAGTAAAAGTATTAAGTAAGCATAAGACTTAAAATTTATATATAAGCATGAAGGATAGGGCTCTTAAAGAACATTTACTCCTTGGAAATGAAATTGTCTAAATAAAGTGCCCGCAAATAAGACCTCTTCAATCAGGCAAAACAGATGTTTAATCTACTTTTCATTGAATGAATTGGCTATTTGATGTGGGTTAAAGATAAGGATGAGTTAAGAGGAAAACTAGATAAATTTCCTCTCTAATTTGAATGTCAATACAGATAATAGCAACATCAATAGATGTGGGAACTACAACAGAAACAGGTTTGTGGAAGAAGTGAGAGAACATTATGATAAATTAAGTTTCCAGCATGTTAAATTTGAGAAATATATTATAATTGATAATTACATCAAACAGTTGACTATAAAAGTCTGGGGTCAAGGAAGATATGAAAGTTGGAGACAGATTACAGCATTTATCTGCTTCCTTTTTAAAAAACTTTCCCAGGGAGAACTGCTTATATTGCGTAAATTTAGCCCACTCATTTGAAATATTATATTATTATGATATTAGAATTATTGTTTCTAAATTCTAAACTGGAATCCTCACCCTTGCTTCTGAGGGTTTATTTAGTATTTACAATAACATCTCTGTCTCTAATAAGAATTTCAAATAAACATGGTAAACCATGACCCTGATTGCAACCATGACGACAAGACCAACCACCAAAAATAAAATCTGTTCTTGCTTATCTTTTAATCTCAGTAAATTTATAATGTTATTAATTGCTGGCAGTACAGGTAAAACCTAAATAATCATTGATTTCATAATTTTTCTTAATAATCCATATCTAATCACTCAGAAAATCTTGTTAGCTCTGCTGCATGCTTCCGGTTAAAGTAATTCTGAATAATGCAGTTGTTATTATATCTCAAATTTACATCTAGAATTATTTGTATATTCACATATTAGTTCTAATACTTTATCTATAGATTACAAATTCTATATTTTATCCTTTCCAAATTAGACATTTATTTTTCTTATCTTACCTTATTGCATTGGATGGAACTTCAAGTTCAATGTGGAAAGGGATTAATGATTATGACTATTTTTGTCTCATTTCCAAGTGCAAGGCAAATGTATTTAGAATAGAACAGAAAGAATATCAATATTTTGCCAGTAAACATTTTGCGCTCAATATCTTTTTATATTTAGATATGTGACTGAGTGTGCCTTTTCCTAATTTGTTAATAGTTTATCATTCCTACATTTTGAATTTTATAAAATTGTATTTCCTCTATGAATTGATACTATCGTGTTTTGTTTTGTTTTTCTCTTAACTTTATTTTTTTTAAATTACACTGATAAATTTTTAAATGTTAAAATAAACTTTTAAAAGTATTAAATTTGGGCCGGTTGAGTGGCTCAGCTGGTTAAGAGCTCGCTCAAGAGTGCAAGCTCTGAAAAATAGCGGTTCGAGTCCCGGCCTGAGCTGAGCTGCCACTGAGATGGCTCAGCTAAAAGAAGAAAAAATAAAAGTATTAAATCCAAATTTTATATTATAATTTCTTTATTAATTTTTTGTCATGCCAGTGCTGGATTGATAACATTCTGTGGAGGACTTTTTAAACTATGACTGTGTGTGTGACTAGCATGTAAATTATCTTTATTGAAACACCTATGTCATGTGTTGTCATTAGGATATTTTGGACTATTTATTCATTAGAAAATGTTTTCTCTCTTTTTTTTTTAAGAGTTTCTCCCAACTCAAGATTTGACTTGTGTATTTAATTTTTTTTAAATTTATAAGATACACACACATACATACAGATGACTGTGATCAATTTCTGTAATAAATATATAGGCCCTATTCATTATTTTTGTGAGTTCTATATTTCATCTAAAAAAATGGTTCTAGGGGAGAAGGGCGGGGTGGGGGAATGAGTGGAAAAGGTGAAAGGGATTAAGAGGTACAAAGGTCCAGTTATAACATAAATGAGTCACTGGGATGTAATGTACAGCATATAGTCAATAATATCATATTTTTTTACAGTGAGAGTTTACTAGAATCGCTGCCGTAATCATCTATCACATAAGGTTATAGATGTTGAATCACTGTGTTGTAAACTTGAAACTAAGACAATGTTTTATGCTAACTATACTTTAATAAAAAAAATGAACTGGTTCTCCATTTTATCTTATATTTTAACTAATTTATGTTTTTAATTTTATATTGATTTACTTCTACCATATTGCAATTTAATTTTTAAAGTTTTTTGACATAATTGAGATGTATGTTTAGTTTTCTTAAGTTTAAACTTTCTCTTTTTCTAATACTTTTGTTTAAGACCATTACATTCCTCCTAAGGTTGGCTTTTGCAGGATCTCACATGTTTTTTAATATTGTATTTTTATTACCATCCAATTAAGCTATTTTCTATCTGACTGAAGGCTTCTTTAGAAGTGCCATTCTTAATTTCCAAATATATATAGATATTTTTCCTTTGTATTTTTATTTCACACAAGTGTGATGAGATCTAGACATGAATAAGAAATTGTTATAGCCACATCTATCCTGGGATGAAGGTACCTCAGACTCAAGTCAGTATTTCCATAAACACTTGACTCTGTTCTTCTCTACTGTCCCATACTTTAATAAATGGAATCATTTTTCCATGCCAGTTCCTGGAAAACAATTTGACCCTCTTTTTTTTTTTTTTTTTTTTAGCTGAGCTATCCTGCTACCTACTGGCAGCTCAGCGGCTACTCAGCTCGGGCTGGACTTGAACTGCTGTTGCTCAGAGCTCAAACTCTCGAGCGAGCTCTTAACCAACTGAGCCACTCGGCCGGCCCTTGACCCTCCTTTTTATACACATCCCATTTTTATATTTTTGTTTTGTTCAGTAAATTTTCCTTCATTCTACTTAGATGGAGAAAAAATGGAAAAAAAAATTTTGTCACTTTTTATGGAGTGCCTGTACTCCATCCTGTCAGAAGTTTTATTTTTTGTAGGCATATATAAATTTTAAACATAAATGTTACTAGTCATTAAAGATAATGCATAGCATTATTTACTCATAACATTATTTGTTCTAGATATTTACCAAACACTAATTATGTGTTAACTTACCAGTAATTAATGACAGTAACTCAGGACTGAATCTAATTTTTATTATATTATAATTATAAGAAAACATCAAAAGTAAGTTAGTACTGCCCAAATTTCTAGTGGAAAAAAAACCTGATAGTTCATAACTAGCAATTATATTTGTTGTGGAGCATAAAATTGAAGACTGAAGATTGAACCAAAGAAAGCTCATACCTACATACTAAACAAATGAACTTTGATTCATGTTTCACGCAATATGCAAAAATTGACTCAAAATGGACAAAAGATTGACATACAACACCTACGACTATAAAACTACTAGAAAATTATAGTAGAAATTGCTTGTGATCTTAGGTTAGAAAAAGGTTTCTTAGATATGGCATCAAAAGACCATCAAGTCCTCCCCCCCAAAAAATTAATTAGACTTTATGCAAATTCCAACCTGGTAATGGGAAAGGCATATTTAAGAACATAAACATAGGAGGCACATATGGGGGGGGGATATTTGCAAGTAATACATCTGAAAAATGACATGCATCCAAAATATATCAAAAACTCACAGACTGAATAATAGTTAGTGAATTACTCAGTGATAGAAATGGACAAAAGGAAGAACATGTAAAGACTCAAAGAGAAAGTGGCCACAACAAGCCAAGGAGAATCCTCCCTGCCAACACCTGATCTCAGACTTCTAGTTTCTAGACTTGTGAGAGAATAAATTTCTGTTTTTTAAGTAATCCAGTCTTTGGGACTTTGTCATGGCTGCCCTCAGAAAAACAATACAAGGGTGATATGTATAAACGCAGCATCATGATTGTAATGATGGTTTAATGAGTATGTATAAATCTCAAAACTTTTCAAGTTGTACAGTTTAAATATGTGACATTCAAAGTTAATCTATTCCTCTATAAAACTGTTTCAATTGTAAAGAAAATCTTTCAAGTAAATATCCATCTCTCAATTTTTACCCAGTATATTAAAGTTATCTTTCAAACTTTTATATACATACACTGATCATTTGGATGAAGCCATATGGAATATAAACTAAAAGTGACAATCTAATCTTTCCCCTATGTAAATAACAGCTAAATACCATCATTATATTTAAAATATTATCAAATTGCCAATATGTCAGAGTTTTTTCCATACAGTGAGTGAAGCAGAAATCCTGGAGTCAAACAGGCATGATTTCAACACTGGGTCCTACTCAAACTCCTTATGAGGATGTGAGCAAGGGATTTTTTTTCAGAATTCTAATTTTTTAAAAAATATGAAATGGCAAAATACCTATCAAAATCTGTTGGAAAAACTCACCATCAAAGGGTCTGTCTTTGTTGCTTAGTAATAGTTTCATTTTACTCTTCCTTTTTTTGTCACCTTGTTTTTTTTAGCATTTTTTTCCCTTATTCTCTGTCAAGTGCCTAATGTTTATAAATACTGATTTAATTTAATTTCCTCAGAAGAGTCTCATTATATCTGCCTCTATTCTGTTTTCTAAGAAGGTACATGCACATCTTTGGAAAACATCATAGAAAGCATTGATTAATAAGGCCCTTAGACTTTAAAATGTCATTAAAAAAGATAAGTGATGAGAGAGATCCATTTTTAGTACGTGATGTATGGAAAGCATTTTTGTGTATTCAATAGTAATCAACAGTCTCTGCACTGTTATTTACTGATTGCTATTACATCTTCCTAAGGGGACTGAGTAGAGATTAAGAGCTTCATAGAAAAGTTACACAGCCTGAGCCTGAAGGCATTTCATAATGAAGGTAAAATTAGAGAGACAGTATTTCTGACATCTGTAGGAATCACATTTTGCAAATACAGCTTAACATTCTGGAATTTATTTTTTTCCCCCTCCGAATTCAGATGTGCTGCAAACCTCTGAAGATATGTAAG
Source organism: Hipposideros armiger (assembly GCF_001890085.2). Lineage (NCBI taxonomy): Eukaryota > Metazoa > Chordata > Mammalia > Chiroptera > Hipposideridae > Hipposideros > Hipposideros armiger. The sequence continues at coordinate 489,059 of NW_017732063.1, forward strand.
AGCAAAGCTGTCAGCGTGGTTAGTTTTCTCAAAATAAATCCAAATCTCCCTTCTGAGTTTCTGACAGACATGTTTTCATTTATCAGTGGACTAAAATAGGTAAAACCCACAACCCCTTCCCCCATTAACATAAATGTTATCAGATGACTATTGGATTCACATCTTTCTTTAGCTAAGATAAAAAGGAGACAGGGATACTCTCGGGAATGAATTCAAACTGAATACAAACTCTCTTTTCTTTGAGCCCAGCAAACTTTTGTAGAATAATGCGAATGAATATCATTTCAAAATCAAATGGAAGACTAGAGCAGGAAACATACCACATGAACCTAGAATGTCATGTATTTACAGAAAATAAAGACATACTCGGATATAAAAACAAACAGACAAGCAACATTAATGGGAGTATGTCAAAAGATTTGACTTTTAGTTAAACATGATGTATCAATATTGTTTCAATTATTGAGATAAATGAACCATAGTAATGTAAGATTATTTATGTATTTATGTATGTATGTATGTATGTATGTATGTATGTATGTATGTATTTATTTAATTTTTTAGCTGAGCCATCCTGCCACCTGTTGGCAGCAGTAATATAAGATTTTAATAATTGGGGGACTAGGTAAGGGGTAGTATGGGAGAAATTCTATTATCTTGGCAATTTTTGTATAAATCTAAACTATTCTGAAATTTAAAAGTTTATCACACCAATCTGCATTCCCACCAGCAGTGTATGAGGGTTCCTTTTCCTCCACAGACTCTCCTGCACTTGTTATTATTTGTCTTGTTGATGACAGCCATTCTAACTGGGAAGGTGATATCTCATTCTGGTTTTTATTTGCATTTCTCTGTTGATCAGTGATGTTGAGCATTTTTTTCATAGAAATAAGTCACAGGAAAAGTCGAGAACCATATGATTTCACTTATATGTGGGATATGAAACAAAGCAACAAATGAACAAGATAAACAAAGAAACAAAAATTCATAGACACAGCCAATAGTTTAGTGGTTACCAGAGGGTAAGATGGGAGAGGGGTGGTAGATGAGGGTGAAAGGGGTCAAATATATGGTGATGGAAGGAGAACTGACTCTGGGTGGTGAGCACACAATGTAATATATGGATAATGTATTACAGAATTGTACATTTGAAACATATGTAACTTTACTAACCATTGTCAGCCCAATAAACTTTAATTAAAAAAAAAGTTGATCACAAAATAAAACAAATGTACTTAATCACAAGGACTTTAAAAAATAATATGTTTGCATCAGGTTTACCATTAAGCAAACTATTAGTCAATACACTATAAAAGTCTTTATTTAGGAAATAGAAAACTACATAGATATTCTCTAAATAACTTTTTTAAATGTATTTTAGTAATTTTCAAGTGTTCATTTAAACAAGTTACATTTATTTATTATTATTTTTGTAAAGGAATATTTCAAGACTGAGTTTATGTTTATTAGTACAAGTACTCTTTTATTCGCCCATTATTTTTCACTTTTTATTTTTTGTGTAAGAAACATACTATGAAATAGAAAAATTCTTACATTTCATGGGTCAGAAAGATCTGCAGCAGAAATAATACATACATTTTTTCTGAAGCCTATAAGGCTTAAAATATTATTAATAGTGATTTTATTCATTGTGGCAAATAGAACAATGTGTATTTAAAAATAATGTAGCTGATTGGAATAAACCATAAATTCAGTTTGTGTAAAGAAAATCTCATTTCTATAGTTATGGCCCATAGTTTGACCAAGGTATGGGTGTTTCATTATTCAGAAATGGCAGTGGGATAAAGTACACAATTTTGCAAGGTGTGCTCCATGGACTGTAACTTCTGAAGCACTGCTTCTTGTGTTTGTCTTTTAGATATCAGAACCACAAATTATTATATGAATAGCTCAGATAAGTCTTACATGAACAAAATCTGTTTAATATATGTCGCAAACTTATTTAAGTATAAAATGTTTTTTCATCCAATAGCTATTAAACTTGTACAAATATTATATTCCATGGAACATGATTTGAGAAAATGCTGGCATGTTAGAAAAACTATGGGCCCTAAAAGCTAATTTGCCATATAGTAGTGTTTGGAAATGAGAAAGCCAATTACATTTTTTTTTTTAGAATTAGCTTATTCAGAAATAAAATGGGTATAATAATAATTATCACAAAGGACCATGAAGATAATTTAATGTATACAAATATATGCAAATGAATTTGTCTATATCTGTGCATCTAGGTCTCACTTCTATTATGATTATTGATATTATTTAAAAATA